>NC_044564.1:85191473-85552307 GCF_007565055.1 Rhinopithecus roxellana | reverse complement strand
GCCGTGGTTATTTCCAGTGTCTCTGGATTGAGGTAAATTTGGAAAGAGTTGACATCTTGGCCGTGGTTATTCCCAGTGTCTCTGGATTGAGGTAAATTTGGAAAGAGTTGACATCTTGGCCGTGGTTATTTCCCAGTGTCTCTGGATTGAGGTAAATTTGGAAAGAGTTGACATCTTGGCCGTGGTTATTCCCAGTGTCTCTGGATTGAGGTAAATTTGGAAAGAGTTGACATCTTGGCCGTGGTTATTCCCAGTGTCTCTGGATTGAGGTAAATTTGGAAAGAGTTGACATCTTGGCCGTGGTTATTCCCAGTGTCTCTGGATTGAGGTAAATTTGGAAAGAGTTGACATCTTGGCCGTGGTTATTCCCAGTGTCTCTGGATTGAGGTAAATTTGGAAAGAGTTGACATCTTGGCCGTGGTTATTCCCAGTGTCTCTGGATTGAGGTAAATTTGGAAAGAGTTGACATCTTGGCCGTGGTTATTCCCAGTGTCTCTGGATTGAGGTAAATTTGGAAAGAGTTGACATCTTGGCCGTGGTTATTCCCAGTGTCTCTGGATTGAGGTAAATTTGGAAAGAGTTGACATCTTGGCCGTGGTTATTCCCAGTGTCTCTGGATTGAGGTAAATTTGGAAAGAGTTGACATCTTGGCCGTGGTTATTCCCACTGTCTCTGGATTGAGATAAATTTGGAAGGAGTTGACATCTTGGCCGTGGTTATTCCCAGTGTCTCTGGATTGAGGTAAATTTGGAAAGAGTTGACATCTTGACCGTGGTTATTCCCAGTGTCTCTGGATTGAGGTAAATTTGGAAAGAGTTGACATCTTGGCCGTGGTTATTCCCAGTGTCTCTGGATTGAGGTAAATTTGGAAAGAGTTGACATCTTGGCCGTGGTTATTCCCAGTGTCTCTGGATTGAGGTAAATTTGGAAAGAGTTGACATCTTGGCCGTGGTTATTCCCAGTGTCTCTGGATTGAGGTAAATTTGGAAAGAGTTGACATCTTGGCCGTGGTTATTCCCAGTGTCTCTGGATTGAGGTAAATTCGGAAAGAGTTGACATCTTGGCCGTGGTTATTCCCAGTGTCTCTGGATTGAGGTAAATTTGGAAAGAGTTGACATCTTGGCCGTGGTTATTCCCAGTGTCTCTTCCAGATGATGGTTCTTACTTTGAATCTTTTGATCCACAAACATGTTTCTCCATTTATTTAGATGTTCTATTGTTTTTCTCATCAGTGTTTTGTAATTTACAACATAGAGGTCCTGTATGTATTTTATTAGATTGATACCTAAGTATTTCACTTTTGTTTTTGAATTACTATAATTAATCACTATAAGTGCTATTCTTTTTTTTTTTTTTTTTTTTTTTTGAGACAGAGTCTCGTTCTGTGCCAGGCTGGAGTGCAGTGGCACGATCTTGGCTCTCTGCAACCTCTGCCTTCTGGGTTCAAGCTATTCTCCTGCCTCAGCCTCCCGAGTAGGTGGGACTACAGGCATGCGCCACTACGCCCAGCTAATTTTTGTATTCTTACTAGAGATGGGGTTTCACCATGTTGGCCAGGATGGTCTTGATCTCTTGACCTTGTGATCTGCCTATCTCGGCCTCCCAAAGTGCTGAGATTACAGGTATGAGCCACCACACCTGGCCTATAAGTGGTTTTCTTTCTATATTTTAGTTTTGTTTTCATAACTAGTATATAGAAATATGATTCATTTTGTGGGTGATTTGTATCCAGTCATTTTCTTTCTCATTTATTCTATGAGTCAGTGAATAGGGACAGTTTTATTTCTTTCTAATCTATATAACTTTTTATTTTTCCTGCCTTATTGCACTCTTAGGACTTACAGTGTGATGTGGACAGGAGTGGTAAGAGTGGACATCCTTTTCTTATTCCTGATCTTTTTTTTTTTTTTTGAGACATGGTCTCACTCTGTCAGCTCAGGCTGGAGTGCAGTGGTGCAATGATGACTCCCTACAGCGTCAAACCTCCTGGGCCCAATTGATCTTCCCACCTCAGCTTCGCAAGTAGCTGGCGCTATAAGCACACCACCACACCTGGCTAACCTTTTAGATTTTTTGTACAATCGGTGCCTTGCTATGTTGTCCAAGCTGATCTTGAACTCCTGGGCTTAAGCAGTCTTCCTGTGTTGGCCTCTCAAAGTGCTGAGATTACAGGCATGAGCCACCTGGTCTGGCCTCTTATTCTTCATCTTATAGAGAAAGTGTTTGATCTGTCACCATTAAGTATGATGTGAGCTGTAGGTTTTTATAAATGTCCTTTCCAGGTTGAGGATACTCTCTTCTACTCCTAATTCACTGAGAAATTTTATCATGAATTGGAGTTGAGTTTTGTCAGATGCTTTTTCTGTGTTAATTGACAGGATCTATGATTTTTCTTTTTTAGGTTGTCAATATGTTGGATTACAGTGGTTGATCTTCAGATATTGAACCACCTTTCCATTGTCATGATAAAATCACATTTGGTTCTGGTGTATTATTCTTTTTATATATTGTTGGATTCAATTTGCTAATATTTCGTTGAGTGTTTTTGCATCTGTGTTCATGAGGGATATTGGCCTGCAGTTTTCTTGTCTTGTGCTCTTGACTGGTCAATATAAAGGTAATTCTGGCCTTATAAACTGAGTTGGGAGGTATTCCCTTCTAGAAGAGAATGTTTTCTGGAAGAGATGATGTAGAATTGGTATTATTTCTTCTTTAAATGTTTGATAGAATTCACATGTGAAACCTGGGCCTAAAATTTCCTTTTCAGAAGGTTTTAAACTACAAATTTAATTTCATTAAATTTCTAGTACTATTTATGCTATCTCTTTCATTCTGGGAGAGTTTTGGAAGTTTATACTATTCATACAATTTTCTTTTTAATCTAAGTTGTTGAATTTATCTGTATAGAGTTGTTCATCATATTCACCATGTTTTTTAATGTTTTCATCCTTTTTAGTGATGATTTCATTCCTGATGTTGGTAAGTTGTTCTTTTTCTTTGTCCATCTGGCTAGAGGTTTGTCACTTTTATTGATCTTTTCAAAGAGTCATCTTTTGGTTTCGTTGATTCTTCTCGGTTGTTTTTCTTGCTTACAGTTTAATAGATTCCTGATCTTATTTTTATTATTTCCTTCTTCTACTTGCTTTGGAATTTATTTTGCCCTTCTTTTTCCAGTTTCTTAAGGTAGCAACTTAGCTTATTGATTTGAGACCTTTCTTCTATTCTAACAAGCATTTAATGGCATAAATCTCCCTTAAGCGCTGCTTTGGCTGTGCTCCACACATTATTTATTTATTTGTTTATTTATTTATTTATTTTTGTGAGATGGAGTCTCACTCTGTCGCCCAGGCTGCATTGCAATGGTGCGATCTCAGCTTACTGCAACCTCTGCCTCCTGTGTTCAAGCAATTCTCCTGCCTCAGCCTCCCGAGTAGCTGGGACTACAGGCGTGTGCCACCACGCCTGGCTAATTTTTTTGTATTTTTAGTAGAGACGGGGTTTCACTGTGTTAGCCAGGCTGGTCTTGAACTCCTACCTCAGGTGATTCTCCTGCCTCGGCCTCCCAAAGTGCTGGGATTACAGGCGTGAGCCAATGTGCCTGGCCGCTCCACACATTTTGATATATTATGTTTCCATTTTTATTCATTTTGATGTCTTCTAATTTTCTTTGGGACTTTCTCTTTGATCCATGGACTGTTTAGATGTGTGTTGTTTGAGTTGCAGTTGTTGGGAGATGCTCCTCTTACCTTTCTATTATTAATTTTTAGTTAATTCACTTATATCAAAGGACACTTTTTTGTGATTTAAATTATTTTCTTTTTCTAAATTAAGATTTTTGTCTCAGGATATGGTGTATCTTGGTGAATGTTCCATGTGTACTTTAAAAGAATATCTATTCCTAGCCTGGCACAGTGGCTCACACCTGTAATCCCAACATTTTGGGAGGTCAAGGCAGGAGGATTGCTTGAAACCAGGAGTTTGAGACCAGCCAGGGCAACAAAGCAAGACCCTGTCTCTACAAAAATTTTTAAAAATTAGCTGGGTGTGGTGGCACATGCCTGTGGTCCCAGCTACTTAGGAGGCTGAGGTGGGAGGATCACTTGAGCCTGGGAGTTCAAGGCTGCAATGAGCTATGGTTGTGCCGCTGCACTCCAGCTTGGGTGACAGAGCAAGACCCTGTCTCTAAAAAACAAACCAAAAGAAAACAAGAAGCCGCATGTGGCGTCTCACACCTGTAATCCCAGCACTTCAGGAGGCCTAGGTGGGAGGCTCACTTGAGGTCATGAGTTCGAGACCAACCTGGTCAACATGGTGAAACCCTGTCTCTACTAAAAATACAAAAATTAACTGGGCATGGTGGCATGCAACTGTAGTCCCAGCTACTCAGGAGGCTGAGGCAGGAGAATTGCTTGAACCTGGGAGGTGGAGGTTACAGTGAGCCGAGATCGCGCCGCTTACTCCAGCCTGGGCCATAGAGCGAGTCCGTCTTACAAAAAAGGAAAACAACAAACAAAAGAAAACCAAAACGAAGTTTATAAGAAAGAATATCTATTCTGCTGTTATTGGACGGAGTTGTCTATCCAATAATCTCCTTCCCCTTTCCTTCTGTGTTATTGAAAATCTCATCAGGCAATCCTATGTTTGCTCTCAGTTGTCAAACACATTTTAAATAACTGAATAACAGAAAGATAATCTACTTACCCAGATATTTACCATTTCTGTTCTTTCTTCATTTCTGATGTTTCAGGTTTCCTTGTGGTTTCGTTTTCCTTTTATTTGAAGAGCTTTCTTTAGAAATTATTTTAGAGCAAGATTTGTTGACAAGAAATTCTCTCAATTTACCTTCATTTCAGAATATCTTTATTTCACCATCTCAATAAAAATTAATAAAAATAAAAAATAAAAATGCTTGTTTCTTCCCCTGGCCTCCAAGGTTTTTATTTTGAAATCCACCGTCATTCAAATTATTCTTCCTTAGAAGCAACAGAAGGATTTCTGTGACTGTTTTCAAGAATTTTTACTTTGTCTTCAGTTCTTAGTATTTGATTATGATTTGTCTTGGAATTGACTTGTTTGAGTTTATCATTTAAGCTTTGCCCATCATCTTGGGTGTGTAAGTTTACGTATTTTGCCGATTTTGTGGGGTTTTTGACCCTATGTCTCCAAACATTTTCTTCTGTACCTATAGCTTTTCTCTCTCTGGGACTCTTAACGACAAAATATTGGACCTTTTAGTATCAGTTCACAGATCCCTGGGGCTTTGAGCATTTTTCTTCAAAAATATTTTCTGTTTTTCAGATTGGATTTTATTGCTATACTCTTTAGTCCAGAGGTTTCCAGACCCCATGCTGTAGACCAGTATTGGTCTGTGGCCTGTTAGGAATCTGGCTGCACCACGGGAAGTGAGCAGCCAGAAGTGAGCGTTGCGGCCTGAGCTCCACCTCCTGTCAGATCAGTGGCGGCATTCGATTCTCATAGGAGCTCAAACCCTATGGTGAACTGTGCATGCGAGCAATCTAGGTTGCATGCTCCTTATGAGAATCTAGTGCCTGATGATCTGAGATGGAACAATTTCGTCCCGAAACCGTCTCCCCCCACATCCCCCAGGTCTGTGGAAAAATTGTCTTCCTCAAAACTGGTCCCTGGTGCCAAAAAGGTTGGGGACTGCTGCTTAAGTCTCTTACTTCTAATCTGCTATTGAGCCTATCGAGTGAGGTGTTTTAAAAAGTCTTGGTTATTATATTTTTCAGGTTTAAGTTTTTAATTTGTTTCTGCTTTATATCTTCTATTTATTTGCTGAGATCTTCTGTCTTTTAATTTATATCAATACAGTTAACCATTACTTCCTTGAACATTTTTATAACTACTTTAAAGTCTTTGTCAGATAATTTCAATATCTCTGTCATTCCACAGTCATTTGTTGACTGTCTTTTCTCACATGAGTCAAGATTTTCTTGATTATTCATATGCCAAGTAATTTTGGATTGTATCCTGGGCATTTTGAATATTATGAGACTTTGGGTCTTATTTAAAACCAAAGATAACGTTTTTGTTGTTTTCAGCAAATGATGAGTGCATTTTAGGGCTAGGCTACAAGTGCCAAATAGCTTTCTGTAAGTTTAGTTTCAGCGTCTGTTCTGTTTTTAAAGACTTGGCATTGTTGTTGGGACCTGTCCCACGTGTGCACCACCCAGTTGCCAGTCTGGGACCCGGGTGGTGGTCTGTCCTGTAGTGTTTGGAATACTGCTTGGGATCAGATCTCCACACTGCAGCTTGGGGATGAGCTCAGGAGTTTATAGACATCTTTATGGGGTCATGGACCCTCCCTCTCTGCAGTCTGCCTAGTACTTTCTCATTCTCTGAGCCTCCTTTTTTTGGTCTCATGGCAAGAAAACTGAGGCTTTTATTACTCGTCTCTGTCACACACTCCCCACAACTGTGTCCATTTCCAGGGCCAAGCAGCAGGAGTAAAAACTTACCCATTTTTATTCACCAAAACTGAATAGAATTGAGAAATATTTTCAAACTGTAAGTGGAATATTTATTTTACGTGGAAGAAATACAGTAATGTGTCGCTAAATGATGGGGATGCATGCTGAGAAAGCGTTATGTGATGTTGTCATTGTGCAGATGTCATAGAGTGCGTTGTGCGGATGTCATAGAGTGCGTTGTGTGGATGTCATAGAGTGCGTTTACGCAGACCTAGCTGATATAGCCTCCTACGCACCTGGGCTAAATGGTGCGCTACACACCTGTACAGCATGTGGCTGCTCTGACTACTGCAGGCAATATCACACAGTGGTAACTATGTATCTAAACATAGGAAAAGTACAGTAAAAATACAGTATTACAAGCTTATGGGACCACAGTCACATACGTGGCCCGTCATTGATGAAACATTCTTATCCAATGCATAGTTGTAATGCTTAAGAAGAAACAAATGTAGGTGATAAGAAAATGTTGACATCTTCAAAATGTCCATGCTTGTTCCCAAAACTTACTTGTATGCCAGTAAGTGTATGTTGTTTAGAGCCTAGGGAGTGGGGTGCCAAGGGCTACGGATTTTCACTGTTTCTGTCATCAGGTTGCCTCTGCTTTATTTGATGTGGCTTTTTCTTTTCTCTCTCTCTTTTTTTTTTTTTGAGACAGAGTCTCGCTCTGTCGCCCAGGCTGGAGTGCAGTGGCGCGATCTCGGCTCACGGCAAGCTCCGCCTCCCGGGTTCACGCCATTCTCTTGCCTCAGCCTCCCGAGTAGCTGGGACTACAGGCGCCACCACCACGCCCGGCTATTTTTTTGTATTTTTAGTAGAAACGGGGTTTCACCGTGTTAGCCAGAATGGTCTCCATCTCCTGACCTCGTGATCTCCTGGTCTCTGCCTTCTAAAGTGCTGGGATTACAGGCGTGAGCCACCGCGCCCGGCCTGGATGTGGCCTTTTCATGGTGCACCAGTGTGGGGGGCACATCATCAAGGAAGTGGTACCCCCACCCTGTGACACTCGGTCTCTCAGGGAGGTCAGAGGCCAGGGCACTTGGTCCTTTGTTCTCCTCAGGCCCGCCCTGGCCTGGAAGCTCCAGAAAACACTTGGAGTGTAAGGGAGACCACTGGCCACACCTGGGCCGCGGTGAGCAGGCCCTGATGCAGCTATGTCTTTAAATGCTGTCACCTTTCTTCCCTTCTGTCTTATGAGTGGCACTGCCAGCTATTGAGTAACTTAAGACACAAGCTTCCATGTTAGCCTGAACTCTTGCTAACCTCCCGTTCACTCTGTCAGTCAGGCAGCAAGCACTGTCTCCTCTTCCTCCAAGTCTTCCTGAAGTCGGTCCTCTCCTTTCCCCTCTGCAGATGCTTTCTGCATAGAGCCTCCGTCATCTCAGGCTTCCTTTGAGGGACCTTGGGATCCCTGCCTCTGGCCCTGTTCCCCTCCAGTTCATTCTCTGTACTACTGTCAGAATCTTCCTTCTGTAATGCAGACCTGATTAACCTGCCTGAAAAGCAACTAGAATTGGTTTCTTGTCACCTTAGCATGACACACAGGCCCTTCCCTGCCTCCCCATGCCGGTGTCCCTGGTGCACTTCACTCAGCAGAAACACTGATCTCTGTCCTGTCCTGATTCCTCCGTGCTCCAGGGTTTCTCAGGCCTCTGCACTTCTCACATCTTGTTCCTCCTACTTGGCCTCCCCTTCCTGTTTCCCCACCCCACTTTCCTGCTGCCTGGCCAGCTTCTACTCATCCTTGAATCCACTTCAGGAATGTGGTCCTCTGTGGCCTGTCTTGGATCACCTAGAGTGAGTTAATTCCAGCCTCCAGTCCTCGGAGGGTCTGTGTGTGCTTGCTGAACTTTTTGTACTCTATTTTGTTGGGTCTGTGTCAGTGTCTCTGAGACTTGGTTCTCAAGGAACTCGGGTATCCTGTGTCTTACTATGTCCTCGGTGCCGGGCACGGTGTCCAGCATCTAGAAGAGGCTCAACCAGAGGATGAGCCGTCAGTTCGCTGTTGTTACCACACGGCTTCCTCTGCCTCCTGGGCAGGCTGGGGATCAGACATAGAATGCCCGTGAGCCTTTGAAACCAAGTTTTTAGTGGATATTAAACTCACTCAGTTTAACCCAACTTGCTTTTTATCTCATCTAATATTGCTGTAATGATTATGACTCTCGAATACCCCATTACTGTTCAGAAAGGAAAAGACTGTGCTGGTGCGTTGCTTTTTCTCTCATAATCCAAGCTGTAGCATTTGCACTTGACTTTTGGTTTCCCTCAAATATGCCTTCCCATCATCTTATATATGCCTTGTGTCATTTTTTAAGTCATTGCTATCTTTTTGTTGGTAAGTAATTTAAAGAGATTGCTATCTTTTGTTGTTAAATTTAGTAAAGTTATTCCTTCATCTGACTATATCTGGGCTATTTATTTTTCTCCATGGAGTTGCTCAGTCATGCCTGGCATATCATTTATTTTCTTAAAGGAGGATATTTATTAGTTTCATTTTGTATTTTGAGGCGGAGTCTCCCTCTGTCGCCCAGGCTGGAGCACAGTGATGCGATTCGGCTCACTGCAACCTCCACCTCCCAGGTTCAACTGATTCTTATTCTTCAGCCTCCCGAGTAGCTGGGATTACAGGCACTCACTATCATGCCCAGCTAATTTTTCTGTTTTTAGTAAAAATGGGATTTCACCATGTTGGCCAGGCTGGTCACTAACTAGTAGTTTTAATTTTTGAGAAGCCCCCTATTCCCTTCTAAGAAAAAAAGAAGGGAGGCAAAAAATCCAGTTACTTTGAAAAGAAATCTATTTATTTATTTTTTCTTTTTAATTATACTTTAAGTTCTAGGGTACATGTGCACAGTGTGCAGGTTTGTTACATATGTATAAATGTGACATGTTGGTGTGTTGCACCCATTAACTCGTCATTTACATTAGGTATAAATCCTAATGCTATCCCTCCCCCCTCCCCCTACCCCACGACAGGCCCCGGTGTGTGATGTTCCCCTTCCTGTGTCCAAGTGTCCTCATTGTTCAATTCCCACCTATGAGTGAGAACATGCAGTATTTGGTTTTCTGATCTTGTGATAGTTTGCTGAGAATGATGGTTTCCAGCTGCATCCATGTCCCTACAAAGGACATGAACTCATCCATTTTTATGGCTGCATAGTATTCCATGGTGTATATGTGCCACGTTTTCTTAATCCAGTCTGTCATTGATGGACATTTGGGTTGGTTCCAAGTCTTTGCTATTGTGAATAGTGCCGCAATAAATACGTGTGCATGTGTCTTTATAGCAGCATGATTTATAATCCTTTGGGTATATACCCAGTAATGGGATGGCTGGGTCAAATGGTATTTCTAGTTCTAGACCCTTGAGGAATCGCCACACTGTCTTCCACAATGGTTGAACTAGTTTACAGTCCCACCAACAGTGTAAAAGTGTTCCTGTTTCTCCACATCCTCTCCAGCACTGAAAAGAAATTTATAATTGACACATAATATTGTACATATTTATGGGATATAATGTGATGTTTCAGTGCATGTATACGTAGTATAATGGTCAAATCGGAGTAATTACCATGTCCATCACTTTAAGCATTTGTCATTTCTTTGTGGGGACAACATTCAAAATCTTCTCTTCAAGTTTTCTTGAAATATATACTACGTTGTTATTTGCTGTAGTCACCCTACTGTGTAATGGAACCCGGAACTTATTCTTCCAGTCTAACTGTAACTGTGTACCTGCTGACCAACCTTTCCTGTCCCCTGCTTCCCATGCTGGCATATTATTTAAATCCACAGACACATATTGAATAGCTGGGGTACAAGACAAATCCAAAATCTGTGCCCTGGAAGAACTCATAGTCTCAGGGGGCAGATGGGTCTGTTCCTAGGGCCACTGTGAGGCTGGAGCAGGCTGGATGTGGGCTGTCTGTGGGAGTGGGGTTCAGGTAGGATGGTATGGAGCCTCAGAGACCAGGATACAAGTTACCTGAGGCAGTCAGTGAGTGCCTTGTGGAAATAGAAAAGTGACCATTTCAGAAAAAAAAGATGAAGAAGTCCAAGAATTTAATTATTCATTCAATCAATTAACAAATATTTATTGAACACCTATTATGTGCAAGTACTATTCCAGGTGCTCAGAACAAAGCCCATTGCATATGGAACTTGAGTTCTGCTAGGGGAGACAAATAGGCAGGCCTATGAATATTTAATATGTTCTCAGGTAATGAAAGCACTATGAAGAAAAATAAAGCAGAGAAAGGAAACTTGGGAATAAGGAACCTGCTGCTTTCTGTGGGCTATTCAGGTGGACTTTCGGAGAATGTGATGTTCCAGCACAGACAAGACACAGAATCAGGTGGGGCAGAGCCCCCAGGTGGGAAGCACTTTGCAAGCTGGGACAGCTGCAGGAAGACCAGACTGCTGGTGTTGAATGAACGAGGGAAAAAGTGGTAGGAAGCAAAACTGGAGAAGTTGCTGAGGACCCAATTCCGTGGGGTGTTACAGGGTTTTTATTCTGAGCAATTTGTGGGGAGCCATTTGAAGGTTTTAAGTAGGGAGTAACATGATTTGAGGTGTGCCTTGAAAAGATCATGCTGGGTAGATACCTAATTTGGGGGAACGGGAGAGGAAAGGGGCAGGGAAGCGCAGGCATACAAGTTTAAAAGCTAATAGAGAAATCTACATGCGAGATCATGGTAGCTTGGACTAGAATTGGTAACGGTGAGAAGTGTTCACATTTGGGATATTTTGAAGAGCTGTTGGGATTTTGGAGTGGATTGTATCTAAGATATGAGAGAAAAAGAAGTCAAGAACAATTTCAAGATTTGGTGCCATTTTGTTGAGGTAGGGCTGGGCAGGGGACGAATAAGGTTGTAGGAGAAAATCAAGGTTGATTTTAAATGTATTGAGACTGGGCCGGGTGCAGTGGCTAACGCCTGTAATCTCAGCACTTTGGGAGGCCAAGTGGGTGGGGGGGTGGGGGGTCACCTGAGGTCAGGAGTTTGAGACCAGCCAGGCCAACATTGTGAAACTCCATCTCTATTAAAAATACAAAAATTAGTTGGGTGTGGTGTCGGGTGCCTGTAATCCCAGCTACTGGAGAGGCTGAAGCAGGAGAGTCACCTGATCCTGGGAGGTAGAGATTGCAGTGAGCTGAGATGGCGCCATCGCACTCCCGCCTGGGCGATGAGAGTGAGACTCCATCTAAAAAAAAAAATAAATGTTTTGAGTCTGAAATGCCTAGTGGAAGTATAGCTGGAGTTCAAGAGGCAGCCCATGACTACAGATCTGAATTTGCAGCGCCCTCAGGATACAGATGGTATTTGACGTCGTGAAAGTGGAGGGGCACATCCTGGAGGGAGGTGGAAAGAAGGTCAGTGGTGTGCAGCCTGAGCTGTGGCGTCAGGAATCTCAGCTGCCGAGAAGTGGAAGTTATGAGGACTGTGGGATTTGGTTCAGTGGGGTCACTGGTGACCTGGAAGAAGGCAATTGTGATAGAATATTGGGAAAAGAAGCTTAACTGGGGTGAGTTGAGGAGAGAGGGCAGGGCAAGAAAGTTGAGACATCAAGTACAGGCAGTGCTTTCGGGGGGTCCTACTGAAAGGTGAAAGAAACAGGGACGTTGCTGGAGAAGGGTGGGAAGTCAACTGAGCATGTTTTAAAGGCACCGTCTATCAGAGCACATTTGTGTGCTGAAGAGAATGACCTGGGCAAAGAGAAAGCAGCTGACTGGGCACGGCGGCTCACACCTGTAATCCCAGCAGTTTCCAAGGCCAAGGTGGGAGGATTGCTTGAACCCAGGAGTTCAAGATCAGCTTGGAAAACAAAGTGAGATTCCATCTTTACAAAAATTTTTAAAAATTGGCTTGGCATGGTGGTGTGTACATGTGTTCCAGGCTACTCGGGAGGCTGAGGTGTGAGGATCACTTCAGCCTGGAAGGTTGAGGCTGCAGTGAGCCAGGGACGGCCCCGCTGCTCTCCAGCCTGGGTGACAGAGCAAGACTCTGTCTTTGAATGAATGAATGAGTGAATGAATGAATGAATGAATGAAGCTGATGAGAGTGGGGAGGATAGTGGGTGATTGCAGTGACCATGTTCACTGAGGTGGTGGGAGGGGTGGAGATCTAGAATAGGAGTAAAGTGGGTCTTTGATGAACACACAGGTTTACCCACTATCAAAGACGGGGAGGCACATGTGGAGGTGGCTGCAGGGAGGTTGGTAGATTTGGTGGTTCCCTTTGTGTACACACACACCCCCACCCTCCCGCCGTGCCTGCAGTGCAGGGTACAAGGAGGAAATGATGAGATGTGAAGCTGGAAAGGTGGGTGGGGAATGGATATCGTGGAGAGGCTCTTCCACCCACCTAAGGAGTTTGGATCTCATTCTGTGGGCAGAGGTAGCCCTGGTGGCTAGTAAGTGTGGGAGGAGCCAGATCTTCTGTGGGATGTGGAAGCAGCAGGAACTCCAGTGGGGCTGGGCTGGCCGGGAAAACCTGGGGCCCAGAGGCTGCTGCCAGGGCCAGGTGAACTCTACTTCTTTATTCCGTCAATATGTTGTTAACACGCACGTTTCTGAAATTGAATAGATTCTTATAGATGACTGAAGAAAATGAAATTAATTGAAGTAGTAATGAAGTGGAACTATGTTAGCTGCCAGGCAAGCGGCTGATTTCCTTTAATAAGTTGAATCATTAATGGGTTGGGAGATTTAGACCTTCGTGTGCGGTAAGGGAGGAAACAGATATGAGTGGGAGAAAATGTGAGGTATGTTGGAAGCAAAACAATCTCATTAGTTACTCTTAATACCCTCAGACCTTCTGTAGGCACTGTTGATATCTTTTAACAGATGAAGGAGGAGAGTCCAGGGCATTTCAGTCTCTGCTTATCGCACCCAGAAAATCAATTGCTAGACCTAGGATTTAAATGGTGTTCTTGAATTTCTAGTTCTTCACTTGGTCCTTGGACTGAAGCAAAGTGAGAGATCTTGGCGATAAACCGCCTGCAGGATTGGGGACATATCGCTTAGGCTTTAATATTCAGGTCCACACTATTTCACGTGATTTCTGCAATCTACAGTGGGAGTTACTTGGCTACCAGCACCAGGGGAAATGTAACACTGCCGTTACTCATTCGATCCCATTTTAAGGCCCTCTCTGGAAGATAAGGTCTTGCCAGCATATACTTGGTTAATGAGTACAACATGGAGCTTGGGCCAGCGCGGTGGCTCACGCCTGTAATCCCAGCACTTTGGGAGGCCAAGGCAGGGTGGGTCACAAAGTCAGGAGGTTGAGACCAGCCTGGCTAATATGGTGAAACCCTGTCTCTACTAAAACTACAAAAGTTAGGCTGGGCGCATTGGCTCACGCTTGTAATCCCAGCACTTTGGGAGGCCGAGGCGGGTGGATCATGAGGTCAGGAGATCAAGACCATCCTGGCTAACACGGTGAAACCCTATCTCTATTAAAAATACAAAAAATTAGCCAGATCTGGTGGTGGGCACCTGTAGTCCCAGCTACTTGGGAGGCTGAGGCAGGAGAATCGCTTGAACCCGGGAGGCAGAAGTTGCAGTGAGCCGAGATCACGCCACGACACCCCAGCCTGGGCGACAGAGGGAGACTCCGTCTCAAAAAAAAAAAAACAAGCCGGGCGCGGTGGCTCAAGCCTGTAATCCCAGCACTTTGGGAGGCCGAGACGGGCGGATCACGAGGTCAGGAGATTGAGACCATCCTGGCTAACACGGTGAAACCCCGTCTCTACTAAAAATACAAAAAACTAGCCAGGCGAGGTGGCGGCGCCTGTAGTCCCAGCTACTCAGGAGGCTGAGGCAGGAGAATGGCGTAAACCCGGGAGGCGGAGCTTGCAGTGAGCTGAGATCCGACCACTGCACTCCAGCCCTGGCGACAGAGCGAGACTCCGTCTCAAAACAACAACAACAACAACAACAACAACAACCAAAAAAACCGAAAAAACAAACATGGAGCTTGACTCGAGATGGCTGTGACTGCTCCACTTCCCCTCCTGTGAATGCCCTGCCAAGCTAATAGCCCAGGTAAGAGGGGACAGCATTATTATAGTTACGTCTACACATTTTATTTTATTTTATTTTATTTATTTATTTTTTGAGATGGAGTTTCACTCTTGTCGCCTAGGCTGGAGTACAACAGTGCGATCTCGGCTCACTGCAACCTCCACCTCCTAGGTTCAAGTGATTCTCCTGCCTCAGCCTCCCACGTAGCTGGAATTACAGGCACGTGCCACCACACGCAGCTAATTTTTTGGGTATTTTTAGTAGAGATGGGTTTTACCCTGTTGGCCATGCTGGTCACGAACTCCTGACCTCAGGTGATCCACTTGCCTCAGCCTCCCAAAGTGATGGGATTACAGGCGTGAGCTACCACACCCGGCCAAGTCTAAACATTTTAAGATGCATCCTGAGTTCAGAAATGCTAAAATTGGGCAGGGGTAGGAATAGTAAGGTGAGAAAGTGTGTCTTAGGACTAGGAATTGGGGGTAGCTCAAATTTGTTTAACATGAAATTCTGAAAAAGGTTGTCCTTTAAAAATAAACGTATTTTCGTTGATGTTTAGTTTTAAGTGTTTTACTGCTAATCCTGACTCCAAAGTTTGGTTTTAGGGTTAAATGAGAGAGTGTATGTAAGGCATTTAAAGCAGTCCCAGCACTTAGTGAAGGCTCAATAGATACTCATTGTAATTTGTAATTACTGTTATAATATTTTTCTTAATATACTTTCCAGGGAGCAGCAGATTTTTTGAAGTATTCCCAATTGTTAAATGTTACCTTTTACTTGGTAACCTTTTTTATTTTCTTGTTTTTTTTTGCAGTAATATCTTCAAATACTTTAGAACAGTGGCTTCCAACCTTTTTGGCATTGGGGACCTGTTTTGTGGAAGACAGTTTTTCCACGGGGGTGGGGAGGAGGGCATGGTTTAGGGGTGAAACTGTTCCACTTTGGATCATCAGGCATTAGAGTCACATAAGGAGCTTGCCACCTAGATCCCTCTCATGCACAGTTCACAGCTGGGTTTGTGCTCCTATGAGAATCTAATGCCAGGCCGGGCGCAGTGGTTCACGCCTGTAATCCCAACACTTTGGGAGGCCGAGGTGGGTGGATCACCTGAGGTCAGGAGTCTGAGACAAGCCTGGCCAACATGGAGAAACCCCGTCTCTACTAAAATTACAAAAATTAGCCAGGCGTGGTGGCGCGAGCCTGTAATCCCAGCTCCTCAGGAGGCTGAGGCAGGAGAATTGCTTGAACCTGGGAGGTGGAGGTTACAGTGAGCTGAGATCGCAACATGGCACTCCAGCCTGGGCGACAGAGTGAGACTCCATCTAAAGAAAAAAGACAATCTAATGCCGCTGCTGATCTGACCGGAGGCAGAGCTCAGGCAGGAGTGTTCGCTTGCTGAGGTTCACCTCCTGCTGTGCAGCCTGGTTCCCACCAGTCCCCAGCCTGTGAGATGAGGACCTCTGCTTTAGAAGTATTTCTAATTGTAAAAATGTTACTTTTTAGTTGGTAGCATATTTTTTATTAGCAAGAAGACATAGATTTTAAATTAAATTATTAGTATGCAAAAAAAAAGAGAACTTATTGAATGCCTAATTGAGTGTGGCACTGGCTCAGTGCTCCCTTACCCGCAGATGTGGCCCTGCCTGTTGGCTGTTATAACCCATGGCAGACACCACAGAAATGACCAGTAACATTGAGCCGTATCATAATGTGCACATATGCCCGAGTCGCTTCTGAGCAGTGTACCTTTCATCTTCATTTCGTCTTCCCAGCACCCCCCGGAGTTAGGGACTCCTATCATTTCCTTTTCAGAGAGAAAAACTCGGAAGCCCATATACTCAGCTGGCAATAGTAGAGTGGAACTGGAGCTCACCGCCCGGCTCCAGAGTGGTGCCCCTAATTACGATGCTGCATAGCCTCTTTCTGATACGAGGCAAACGCTATTGGTTGCCCACCCAACAATCAGTCCCTTGCTGAAAAAGCCTCGATTTTGTGTGGTTGTTTACCCCTCCCTATGTGTCTTTGTGAAGGCGAATCTGGTCCACATTTCTGTGAGTTCATCCTGGATCATGTAAGTTGTTCATGGTGTTCCATTTCTCCTTGCCAAGGATTCGGTTAGGCAGGGACATTTGACAAGATTCTGGCTGTGGGAATATGAGGAGTAACTCTCTGCAGGCTTCTCAGAAAACTTTCTTCACAGAGAGACATAGACATAAAAGGAAGGACCCCTCTCTTCCTCCCCTGACCTGCTCACACCTAGCAATGTGGCAGCCATCTTGTACCAGCCTGGGGATGACGCCGATGCCAAGTAAGACACTATCAAGAAAATGACGAAGAAGCAGAGCTCTGACAGTCTGTACCTGGAGGCACCCATCCCTGTGCCTTTCATTCTGTGAGAGAAAAAGACCCTTCATCGCTTAGGCCAGTTTGAATGGGTTTTCTGTTACTGGCAGCCAAAGCGGTGCTAATTTGGAGCGTCCCTGCAGGCGCGCCTTGGCATGCAAAGAGTGACCGGTAGGCTGAGATCTAGACACCCTCAGCCAGAGTCCCACGCCCGTTACCTCCACCACTAGGAGCCTCGTTTAATCAGGGAATATGCAGATGTTTTTTCTCTTTGTATCATGGCATTTTAAAGAGTGGGAAGCATTGTCTTAACTGATCAAAAACATGTAATGGGAACGTTCTGTGTCAGTATGCATCGATAATATTTTAAAGAATAAATGTATGTTTCTAAGAAAATGTCTTTTGCCCCTCATTCTTTGGGCTGGATGATTCCCTCCAGACCTCATTCAAGTATGATTTCCTCTGAAGAGCTTTCCCTAACTTCACCGGCCATTACTTGCTCTCTCCTCAGAGGATTCTTAGTATTTCTGTTAGCACTTACATCACTGTGATGTGGTGATTGGTCTTTCAAGTCGGTCTTTGCCAGTGGACTGTAAGCGCTAGAGAGAAAGTAGTTCCTTGTTGAGAATGGCTGTCAGCTCAGAACAAGCTCAACTGTAGTAGCTAAATTAATCTAGATGTGGTAGTCATGCTAGATACTGTGACTCCTACAATACTGATTCTCAGTCCTCGCTGCTTTTTAACCACGTCCTGATTCCCATCCCTGGAGGTGGTGATGTATTTGGTGTGGGCTACCGCCCAGACATTGGTGCTTTAAAGGCCCCGGTGATTCCAGCGTGCAGACAAGTTGGGAAGAGAGTTGCAGGAAGGGAGTGACATAGCCAGAGGGAAAGACAACAAAGACCATTTGAGAACTGTGATGACGGTGGATGTGAAACAGATCAGCAACACTAGATGTCACTGGGTCCAGAGAATCCAACAAGGAGCTGGTCACAGTAGCCCTGATGAGAGATGATGAACCCAGAACAAGGGTGGACCCCGTCGACATAATAATTTGAGCGGCTGCTATGGGAGATGCCTTCTGTCAGTGTCATCTTAGGCAGTTCTCCTCATCCTGCCTACACCAGAGAAGCCTTTTAAAAATACAAGTACTTGGATCCCACCCCAGAGATTCTGATTACATTGATCTGGGGTAGCTTCGAGGCAGCAGTACTTTGAAATTTTTTTAAAGCTCCCTGGATGACTTTAATGAGTTGCCAAGGTTGGGAATTACTGCCTTGGAAGAACAGCAGTAGGACTCAACCCTAGTTCAATGTCAGTATCACAGGCTTCCTGACTTGAGATGTGGAGGAGAGGTTTGCATAGACCAGGGTGGGAAGAGGGGTGGCTGGGAGTTGGGCATAGGGTAAGGAACAAGGAGAGAAGATAGATAGCTTCTGCATGGAGTTCAGTTTGAACTGACAGTGGGATCGGACATCGTGACAACTTTTGGCTGTGTGTTTACACAGGCCTAACGAAGGTAAGCTGGAAGACTGAAAGCAGAGTTTCTCAATGTGGCTCATAGACCACGGGGGATGCCCCCACCATACCCCAAAGTCAGTTAGGTGACCTGCAGGGGCTTTCGCAGTTTCAGAGGAAACACCAATGCAGTCATTTTATTCTTACATGTTTTATTCATTAAAAATGTTAGCGGAATCCTGTTATTAATCATCTTTAAGATTATGTATATGCTAAAAAGAGTGTTAATCACTTTGTCTTGGCTAGTATTTGGTCAGCTGAGTGCAGTCCACCTCAGCTGATATATTTTTCCGTTATCTGCCATTCTTACTCATAAATTTTCATTGATTTTAGGTATTCTATGCCAATTCCAAAAAATAGCTCAATGACTGAGTGTTGAAGGGCAAAAGGAGAGATAGAATGAATCAAGTAAATATTAGAATTCATAAAAATGTTAATATTTATATAATATAATAATAAAATTAATATTAGAATTCATAAAAAAACTATAGTGACTAGGACCGCAGTACGGATATAGAAATGTGTATGTAGCGGATGAGACAAATGATTCCTTCGAGTAGAATGATTTAACACAAACAGCCAAAAAAGGAAAAAATAATTACGACTATATGAAATTAGGTTTTATTGAACAAGGATGGGCACGGTGGCTAACGCCTCTAATCCTAGCAGTTTGGGAGGCTGAGGTGAGCAGATCACTTGAGGTCAGGAGTTTTGAGAGCAGCCTGATAACTGGTGAAACCCTATCTCCACTAAATACAAAACGTAGCTGGGTGTGGTGGCGCGTGCCTGTAGTCCCAGCTACTTGGGAGGCTGAGGCAGAAGCAGAAGAATTACTTGAATCTAGGAAGTGGAGGTTGCAGTGAGCTGAGATTGCGCCACTGCACTCCAGCCTGGGCGACAGAGTGAGACTCCGTCTCAAAAAAAAAAACATTATCCAACAAGTAGTCCATTCAATCTCATGTCACTGTGCACTGTCCTTTTATCAGATGATGACATGAAGTCATGAAGCTTTTCTATTATTTTTAAACACAAAGATAAACCTATTGTTTCCAGAATATATCCAAAATAGTATTTTTCAAAGTGAGATTTGAAAATGTTGAATTTGAGATTCTAGAATACCAGTCTAGTGATACCAGAAATGAGGTCAAAATGTCAGAGGCAGTATTCAGAGCTCTACTCCACACAGAGAAAACAAGGTACAAGACACACTACTATTGGAAAACTTAGTGAGATTAGCTTTGACGTTAACGATGAGTTTAATGTGCAGAGAAGGCAGAATAGGCTATTGGCAAAATGCTTCATCAGACAGATATGTAGAAGATCCACGGTACACGCATGGAAAAGCGGTTCCTCTCATAGGTACATGCTGGCAGGGCTTTCACTTCACACTTGGGCAGAACCAGAGATGTGCAGATTGTCCATCGCCTCTTAGCACATGCGCAGTACTTATGTGAGGCGGGACCTAGCACGTGCGCGGTACTTATGTGAGGCGGGACCTAGCACGTGCGCGGTACTTATGTGAGGCGGGACCTAGCACGTGCGCGGTACTTATGTGAGGCGGGACCTAGCACGTGCGCGGTACTTATGTGAGGCGGGACCTAGCACGTATGCCGCGGTACTTATGTGAGGCGGGACACACGTACCGTCTATGTTGCGGGACCTAGCACGTGCGCGGTACTTATGCTCGATTCGGGACCTAGCACGTGCGCGGTACTTATGTGAGGCGGGACCTAGCACGTGCGCGGTACTTATGTGAGGCGGGACCTAGCACGTGCGCGGTACTTATGAGGCGGACCTAGACGAATGGCGGTACGTACGGCTAGCACGTACTTATGTGAGCGCCTGGTACTTATGTGATGAGGGCGGGAGTGAGGCCCTAGCACGTGCGCGGTACTTATGTGAGGCGGGACCTAGCACGTGCGCGGTACTTATGTGAGACGAAATTACCTGATGAGTTTTTGTTCGATGAAAATCCACATCGTAGGCCGGGCGCGGTGGCTCAAGCCTGTAATCCCAGCACTTTGGGAGGCCGAGACAGGTGGATCACGAGGTCAGGAGATCGAGACCATCCTGGCTAACACGGTGAAACCCCGTCTCTACTAAAAAATACAAAAAACTAGCCGGGCGAGGTGGCGGGCGCCTGTAGTCCCAGCTACTTGGGAGGCTGAGGCAGGAGAATGGCGGGAACCCGGGAGGCGGAGCTTGCAGTGAGCTGAGATCCGGCCACTGTACTCCAGCCCGGGCGACAGAGCGAGACTCCGTCTCAAAAAAATAAAAAATGAAAAAAAAAGAAAATCCACATCGTAAGAGAAGACTGCTTTGTTTGATTTGGTTAATGATTATATTGTGAGTCATGAAGGAGAATGAAAAGGGTAAGTTGGGATCCGTGGCAACCAGTAAGAAAGGACAGAAAGGACATTGTTCCATGACTCGAAGTTGCATTAGAATGTGGTGGATGGCAGTATTTTATTTTCAGAATGTGGTGGTCTGCACTGTGCCTCCCGACACTGTAGTTGAAAGGAATTGTGAAAATGTGACAATTTCTTATAAAAATGAAGAAAATGGGCAGCAAGTCATGTACTGGAGGCAAAGGTGCCTCACGAAAGATTTTGGAATGTGGTATGAATTAAAAACATGACACTGAACAGTGTCTGTAAAGCCCATTTTTATTATTTAGGTGGCTTTCTCAAATAATGTACTATTTTAAGGCTGAACATTAAGATTTTTAATGCTGAGCACAAGAAATCCTGTTATAGATATGTGAGGGCAGAGACCATCTTCTGGTTTCCAACTGTATCCCTAGTGCCAAGCAGTGTCACCAGTAGCTACTAAATATTTGCTGAATGAATGGATTTTTATTCATTAGTCAAAGAACTGATGACATGCTATAGGTTATGTTTTAAAACGACATCCAAATGCTAAAACATGCTTGCCAACTGCAACCCAAAAGTAGGTTACACATCTATTTGTTGATTTCACTTCCCCAATGGAACATTTAACCCAGCCTTCTAGCTCTTGAATTTATTGTGCCCATCGATTTATGTTTACCATAATAAATGTGAAATCAACTCATAATTTGTAGGACTGTGTTGGATCGGAACACCCAAATGTATCCGACAGAGCCACCAAACGAGCTCTACATATGAGTTAGGATTTTCTAACTTAGAAGAAGTAAAACGTAAGAAAATGAACTACCTGGAGGACAACTCAAACAGTTTGTCATTATCCAGGTAACACAATGCTCATTATGCTTGACAAATGATGGCCTAGAAATAGAGAAAATATATAAATTATCCTTATGGAAACTACATTATACAAAGTCACAGGTATCCTCTTCTCAGATTCTGGGGTGAGACTGAAAGAATATATATAACAAAGGACAGGCATGCTCCTGTTATCAGATGTCACCATTGAGGAAACATTAGAATAAGAACCCCAGCAATAGAACTTGTATGTAGGTTTCTTGCCTGGGGTTGCTCACACCCTAAGTGCTATCTACCGAGGCCACAAAGCCGCTCCTCCAGGCACCAGCTCTTGGGTGGAGACACAGCACCAGAGAGCTTAATGGCCCTGACCATGAATGGCTGGGAATGTGCCACGTCTGTGCATTTGACTCAGGCCACGTGTTCATAGACCATCGTGCACATGTCCACACCACACCTGATAAGTGTCTGCACTTATCAAAGGCATAGTGTTAGCACAGGTTTCTTTCTTCATTGTGGCGGGTAAGGGCTCATGTATAAAACTAGGTAGTTTCAATAAAAATAATTGGGCCAAATAGTTATTTACTACCCTTGAGATCAAGGGGAGGCCAGGGTAAAAGAGGCAGCAGAAGGCCGGGTGCAGTGGCTCATGCCTGTAATCCCAGCACTTTGGGAGGCTGAGGCGGGCAGATCACCTGAGGTCGGTAGTTCGAGACCAGCCTGACCAACATAGAGAAACCCTGTCACTACTAAAAATACAAAATTAGCCGGGTGTGGTGGTGCACACCTGTAATCCCAGCTACTCTGAAGGCTGAGACAGGAGAAGCACTTGAACCCGGGAGGCAGAGGTTGCGGTAAGCTGAAATCACGCCGTTGCACTCCAGCCTGGGCAACAAGAGTGAAACTCTGTTTCAAAAAAAAAACATGCAAGAAGGTGATGGGGGATGGCATCTATATAAATGTCATATTGCAAAGAATTGGTAAAAAGCAATTTGGTTGAGTGACTCATAGGATAGATTCATAGTGCTTCAACATTAATTGGCCTATAAGAAATAAAAGGTAGCTTGTCATTCATTATTTAAGCTGGTAGATACACCTCTAGCATCTGAAATAAACATGGAGAGGCCAACGGTTCGCTCATGGCCCAGCAGACAGTACTAGAGGAGGGTCTGATAGGCCCGAATTTGAATCCCAGCTTGGCCACTTACCAGGTTCTTGTCCTTGGGGACGTGACCTAACCTGTTCTAGCCTCAGTTTCTCATCTGTAAAATGGGGCTGTTGAACTTAAAGTTCTTTCCTGCTCTGGACCTATTGTAAGTGAAGTACTTCAAAGTTTTTCTCATTGCTTCCCAGAGCTGCTCTGGGCTCTCTGAAAAATACCTTTGCTCAGGACATTCTCTTACGTGAAACTCTCCTCACCCTTCTGCCTCTGTGAAGATTCAGCAACCTGAAGACAGCTCACCTCATTTCCTCAACTATCTTTTCGCTGTCCCTCTCATCACAGAGTTCTTGTTATGTTCTCTTATAGCAGTTCTTAAGATTGCTATTTCTTCAACCATGTTGTAACTGCTGTGCATTCACCTCCTGTATGTTCATCTTAAACTGCAGAGCCATACTGACAACAGCTTTGGAAATTTCCAATTTGCTTTGGTAGGATTAATCGCCAACGACTTAATATTCCTTTCCCATCTGGAAACTGGATGGAATAATAGCAAGATGGCTGCTCTGGTAGGAGCGCGTTTTCCTTGTCCTCTGGGAGGAGAGATTGAGAGTATGTTAAAATGTGTTTCTTCTCAGTGCGTCTCACCTTGTAAATATTACTTGACTTCTTAGGATGTTAAAACAAGCCATTAAAATTTATATTTCTACTATCTATCTTATAAAATTACAGATTGTCTTAAAACAGAGCGAGTTATCAGTATTTCAAGCCAAACCCTAATATATGATGCAGAATAAGGACCCAAAGTGAGACTGAAAAGGTGAACTTGCAAATATAGGCTTATAATTTCATGGAATATGATTATTTAGCTATTTTAAAGCAGCTGCTTATCTACTACAGGTTACTTATTGTATGGCAAAATGAAAATGCAGATCTCTATGGATCCAAAAACATTTTGGAAGCTATGTTAAGACATCATTTACATTGGTTTTCACGTAAGTGCTGGGCTTTGAAGCATTTTTTATTTTTTTAAGACACAGGATCTCACTGCGTTGTCCAGACTGGAGTACACTGGCGTGATTATAGCTCACTGCAACCTCCAACTCCTGGGATAAAGCAAGTCTCCCAGCTCAGCCTGTAGCTCAGCCACCACGTCTGGCCTGAAGCATTTCTAGGGCTAGTTTGGGGGGAAAAAAAAAAAAAAAAGCATTTAGACCCCTGGTTGATTTTTACATCGTTTTGCCTTCTGATTTTCCCATTCCTCAATGCTGATTCTTGGCCTAGGGGATATATAGTGGAAATGGTGCTAAGAATGGAGGTGCTGTGTTTATCTGTGTCTGAAATATCTGGCCCTGTACAGATGGGGAAGTAGGGAGTAAAACCTTCCCAGATGTAAGCCTCTGTGTCTTCGCAAAATAACATTATGGATTCTATATTAGTTTCCTGTGGCTGCTGTAACAAATTACCACAAACCTGGTGGCTTAAAACAATGGAAATGGATTCTGTGACAGTTCTGGAGCCCAGAAGGCTGAAATCAGTACGACTAGGCTAAACTAGTCAAGGCGGCAGCAGGGCCACACCTCTCCTGAGATTCTAGGGGAGAATCTTGTTCCTTGCCTCTTCCAGCTTCTGGTGGCCACTGGTGTTCCTTGGCTTGTGGCCACATCACTCCAGTCTTCAGAGCCAACGTCGCCAGCATCTTCGCTATGGACTGAATGTTGATATCCCTCCCAGAGTAGCTGTGTTTAAATCCGAACTCGCTGATGTGATGGGATTAGGAGGTGGGCCTTTGGGAGGTGATTAGGTCATGAGGATGGAGGGTAGAACCCTCATTAATGGTATAAGTGCTTTCTAAAAGACACTGAGGCTGGGCTTGGTGGCTCACGCCAGTAACCTCAGCACTGTGGGAGGCCGAGGCAGGCGGATCACCTGAGATCAGGAGTTGGAGATCAGCCTGGCCAACATGGTGAAACCCTGTCTCTACTAAAAATACTAAAATTAGCCGGGCGTGGTGGCGGCACCTGTAGTCCCAGCTACTCAGGAGGCTGATGCAGGAGAAGGGCGGGAACCCGGGAGGCGGAGCTTGCAGTGAGCCAAGATTGCAGCACTGCAGTCTAGCCTGGGTGACAGAGTGAGACTCCATTTCAAAAAAAATTAAAAAAGACATGGAGGTGGAGGTTGCAGTGAACTGACTGTGCCCCTGCACTTCAGCCTGGGCGACAGAGCAAGCTTGTCTCAAAGAAAAAAAGATAGGAGAGTTTATTTTCCCTCTCTGTTCTTTACTGTGTGAGGATGCAATGAGAAGGTAGTCATCTGTAAAGCAGAAAGAGGGCCTTCAGTAGGAACCTGACTGTGCTAGCATCCTGACCTCAGGTGTCCAGCCTCCAGAAGTGTGAGAAACACATTTCTGTTTATAAGCACCCAGTCTATAGTACTTCGTTCTAACAGCCTGAACTAAGGCCATCTTCAAATCTCTGTTGGTGCCGTCTTCACATCCCCCTGTCCTCTCTCTGCCAAATCTCCCTTTGCCTGCCTCTTACAAGGACATGTGTGATTACAATTAGGGCCCGTGCAGATAATCCAGGATAATCTGCCTAACTTAAGATCCTTATTAACTTCATTACAACTGCAAAGACCCCCCTCTCTTTTCTTTTTTCCCCATACACGGTAACATTCACAGTTTCAGGAATTAGGATGTGAATATCTTTTGGGGGCCATTTTTCAGCCTTTCACAGACTCCATTTGTTCCGTATGAATCAATGCTCACTGCCTCTTAGATCCTCTCTCAGCCTATTCCATCCTGGTGTGATTGGATATAGAGTTAGGACACGGGCTTTGGGGTCTGCTAACCTGTGTTGGAATCTCTTCTGCGCTGCTTACTGATTCTAGGTCTGGGGCCTGTTGCTTATGTTCTTTATGCTTTTGTTTGCTCATCTGCAAATGACAGACACTATTATACTCACGTTTTCTGTAAATTAATAAATAAATAAATTCAGCAGACATTTATTTAGGGCCTCCTATGTACTCAACACTAAATTCTTTGGCTACAGTGATGAACAAATAGAGACATTCCCTGTCTTCAAGGGGCTTATAGTCTAGTTGGGGAGATAGTTATTAAACAAATATTCTCAGAAATGGAGTACAACAAACTGGTCAGTCCTATGTGGGAGAAAGACAGGGTTAGAGGAGAGGCTCCTGGCAGGACCCTGGGGCAGGTGCCTCTGAGGCAGTGATGTGGAAGCTGAAACCTGAAGGGCAGTGGAAGGTGAGCCAGGCCAGCAGTAGGAAGAAGGGCATATTATACAGGGATTGGAAGCAACCTGGAACTCTGGAGGACCCGAAAGACGTGATCATGGAATTTAGTCACCTAAAGGAAGATTGGCGTGAAATGAGATTGGCGACATCATGAGGGCGTCAGACCAAGCAGGGCCTCATATAAATCTGAGCTTTGTTCTGAGTGTATTGGGAAGCCCAGAGGGTTTAGGCAGTGGCAAGGGTGGGGACGAGGTGGGGAGGTCGTGATCTGGCTTATGTTTTGACATGATTACTCTGGCTTCTGGTTCGAGAAGGAAACGACAGGACAGGAGTAGTGGCAGCGGAACGGTGAGATGAGATGAGGTGTGGCCGCAATCCAGTCAGGAGATGAAGGTGGCTTGGACCAGGGTGGGGAGGGTGCTGGTGGGGAAAATTGGAGAGTTCCAAGATATGCTCTGGAGAATGCAGGACTTGGGAGTCTTATATGGGGAGATGATGAGGAAGAGGGAGATGTCAAGGGTGACTCCCAAGTTTCTGGCAGAAGCAGCTGGATGGACGACTGCTCCACTGACTAATGTGGGGAGGACAGGAAGAGGAGCAGATTAGAAAGGATTCTGAGTTATCTGTACATGCCAGGTTTAAGAAGCCACTTAGCACAGTGCAGAGTACACCATAAATAGATTTTAGTAGCTTCTAATTCTGTCCATTTCAAAGTCATAATTGACCGTCGAGTCAGGAGACTTGGGTTCTAGCTCTGGCTAGTCCATGTTAGACAAATAAACCTCTTAGGGCCTCAGTGTCCTCACCTACAGATCGGAGGCAGTCAGACTCGGTGCTTTTTGCGGTTCCTTTCGGCTTCAGTATGCTGACAATGCCATGAGATTCTTTGGTCTTGACCACCTGGAATCCACTGTGGCCAGCTGGGTCTGCTTCAGAGGGGCTGAAGAACCAGAACTCTGCATATGGGTGGCAGTTTCTGGTGGAAGCTGACGTATGGGGAGCTCTGGCCAAGGCAAACTGTGGCTCTCGAGGAGGCTTCATGGCGAAGGGGAAGGATGTGGTTTGAGGGCAGCAGCAGCTGCTGCTGTCACCAAACAAGCATGAAATCCACTGAGCTTCAGACGACATTGCAACTGAGGATGGCTGTTTATTAGTTGGTGAATTAATATGATGTGGGGCATATGGAGAAATGGTGATGGGCAGAAAAGAAGATGAAGAGAGAAACATATACTGGTTCTTTCCTGTGCATTCATCTGTTACTAACACAGAGTCATCCTCAGTGCCACAAAGAGTATCAGAGATGGGCCATCTCCAGTTGAGCTCCCTTGATTTATAGATTAAGCAACCAAAGTCAACAATGACTTCCATGGCAACAGAGCCAAACTGGCACTCAGGTCTCCTCACACCTGGCCTATGCTTTCCTGCTCCACCAGGCTGCCAGGGTGGTTCCCATGAGCTGTTTTAAGGCCTAGTTTTGGAAAAAGAGTCGTTTGGTTTCATTTGTCTTAGACCAGACCCCAGAGATGTTATTTACCGTTCCCAGCCCCCAGTATGAAACCACTGAATGTAAGTTGTTATACACAGGCCTTCTCATCAGCCAGTGCTTGATGAGTAGTAGACCTGGCGCAGCCTGGATTCCACAGCCATTTCCCCTAACTGCATGGGCTGGGTCCTCCGTACTTCTGTAGGGCCTGCTCTTCTGAAGCACGTTCTGCGAGTGAAGGCTGCACCACGTCTTTCGTGAGGCTGGCGGTGCGCTCTTCTTGTCCTCAAAGTTGTTTGTTGTTTGGTTGGATTTTAAAAACTCAACAACGGCTTTGTTTATGAAAAGCAGCTTATTAGGAAAGTTGCTGCTTCATGCTCTGATTGTGGCTAGTTCGTGAGTAATTAAATTCCCTGGCCTTCTCTTTGGGAGCAATGGCTGGTCATTCTGTTGCTTTGTCACTATTTCACAACCTAGGAAGCAGCGCACACCACCTCTGCCTCACTGTTCAACTTGAAACAGCTCATGGGAGTGTGTGAGTGAGACTTCGGATGTGCCTATTGCATGGTAAGAAGCACGTTTCTTTCAAAGTCCCTGGGCTGGCTGAGCAGGATCCCCACAGAAAAACAGGGTCCCTGGGCCTCGGGTGTACCTCAGGGCGATGCTGGGGGACACCTGAGCGATATCAGGCCTGTGTTAGCTGCACGGCAGGGAGGATCTGGAGCAAGGATTCATCTCCCAGATGTGGGGTGAATGGGGAGGTAAATCATCCTTTAAAGGAACTCTTTCTCAAGGCTGAGAGACCATGTCCTGAGAAAAGGGGCCACAACGTCTGGTTTGCAGAGGCCACACATGCTTTGTTCATTACTGAGACAGCGGTTTGCCTGTGGCTGGTCCCCACCCTTGAGGATGCTCAGCCAGTTTCCACTGCATCTTCAGGTTCTGCCCCTCCTCCTGCAAGGCCCACCTCAAGGGCCAGCGCCTCCCTGGAGCCTTCTTCCAGAGCCCTCGTCCTCCCTGTTTTTGGTTTCTGAATTCCATCCCCACTTGTGTGTGCAGTCACACACAGTGTGCAGTCACACTGCACAATTTTGCACTTTGTTGCCTCATGTTGTTTCCTCTGGGTGGGTGTGTTGGGAGAGAGGATAGGTGGTTCGTGCATGTCCTTTCTCAGTGGCAGACTCACTAACTTCCTAAGGACAAGAACCCCGTCTTGAACTTCTTTATATTCTCTCATAGTGTCAGGCCTAATTCTCGGGACGAAGTATATGTGCACAAATACTTCATCATTCACTAGAAAAGAGTTTTAGTGCGTTCATCGAGTAATAGGTTTACAAAGACACACATAAAGTCCACACGGACTTGTTTTTCAAATTATTTTCAAAAGCATCATGGTACGATTTAATTTCGTTGCGCGTGACAGAACACTGGAAAGAATGACTCAGGTGAGACAGACGCTTCCTTCTTTCCCCATGTGGAGGAAGGCACAGGCAGAGGCCAGGACGGAGTCGGAGCCGGGGCTGCTTCTCATTCCTTTCCTGCTGCTCCACCGTCCTGTTCTATGGTTGAGTTTTCTTTTCCTTTCTTTCTCTTCCCCTTCCCCTTCCCCTTCCCTTCCCTTCCCTTCCCTTCCTCGTCCCTTCTCTTCTCTTCTCTTCTCTTCTCTTCTCTTCTCTTCTCTTCTCTTCTCTTCTCTTCTCTTCTCTTCTCTTCTCTTCTCATTCTCTCCCTCCTTCCCTCCCTCCCTCTTTCCCTCTTCTTTTTTCTGTGTTCTCTCTCTCTTTTTCTTTTTTTTGAAACGGAGTCTCGCTCTGTCATCCAGGCTGGAGTGCAGTGACGTGGTCTCGGCTCACTGCCAGCTCCGCCTCCCAGATTCACGCTGTTCTTCTTCCTCAGCCTCCCGAGTAGCTGGGACTACAGTTGCCCGCCACCACGCCCGGCTAATTTTTTGTATTTTTAGTAGAGATGGGGTTTCACCATGTTGGCCAGGCTGGTCTCAAACTCCTGACCTCAGGTGATCCACCCGCATAGTCCTCCCAAAGTGTTGAGATTACAGGTGCACGCCACCACGCCCGGCTAATTTTTTGTATTTTTAGTAGAGATGGGGTTTCGCCATATTGGCCAGGCTGGTCTCGAACTCCTGGCCTCAAGCGATCCACCCGCCTCGGCCTCCCAAAGTGCTGGGATTACAGATGAGAGCCACCACGCCCGGCCATAGCATATGATTTTCATCCTCAAGGTCTACTCGGCTTTTGGAGATCCAGCAAGTGTATGTGTATGCACATTGTAGGTAGCGGGAAGGAGGAAAGGAGGAAGAAGAAGGAGTGAAAGGCCTGCACCAACTGTCCTTCAAGGAGCTTTCCCAGAAGCTGCTGCAGAATACTCGCTTGCCTCTTACCAGTTCAAACCTGGTGACATTTAGCTGTAAGGGAGGTTGGAGAATACAGACTTCATTCTAGATAGCCATGTATTCAGTGGAAACTTGGGGGTACTAAGGAAGAAGGGGGAAAATAGCGGGATACTCCGACACATCAACCAATTTGGATGAAATAGGTATGTTGAAATAACTGTCTTTTTAGCCTCGTCAGACCCTTCATGAATTCCTCAATGAGCCACTTTTTGCATCTGCTTTGTTCTATGATAATTATTAGAGATAGAACAGAGAAAAGACTGATACGACCTTTACTCTCAGAAAGATGACAATTCCGCATGGGGAGACAGACAGTATACAGGAGGACAAATAAATGAACGAAATAATTACAAGATAATAGTAAGTACTATATGAAAAAATCACATGGCCTTGGTTTAAAAACTTTCCCATTGATTGGATATCACTCAGAGTTGCTTGTTACATGAATGAGACATTCAGTCTTCATCAAAGCTGTTTTGGTTTCTCTTTTGGATTGTGCCAGTAAATCTCTATGATTTTTTTTAGAGGGGAAAAAAATGCGTTAAAAATTGCTTTGCTGGACCATTCATAAGAGGATTTATTTAGACTGGAAAGTTTTATGCTGACATTTCTAAAAAGTTTATATCTGGGTATGTTTATATTAATTAAGGTTTTATTTATATAATATGAATGCACATTTTCAGGAGCCATTTATTTAAACATGTAAAGACCATTAAGAAAAGTGTTGTCAGTAACAGAAGAGACTTCTAATGTTATGTGTTTAATAAAGCAATGTAATTTATAAAATACTTAGCAAAATATTAATGTTTTATACTTTTTTCCCAAGGTAGGAATTTTTACTTTCCTACATTTCATACACAACAGTATAATTCAGTTATTTTAATTTTATAATAGGTTGCTGTTAGAGCCAGATCTGTCTTTGCAGAAGAGATTTTTTTAAAATGTGAGTAAAACAAAGAGCCATCAGCAACACTTGTGTGGCTTTGATTCGATGTACTTTTTAACACTCCACGTTGATTTCTGGAATCTTGTACTAAGGGGTTAGGGTTAAGCAGATATTTTAGACAGTCTTCATTTTATGACTTCTTCATTAACACACACTTGAGTAATTTTCTAGTGTTTAACACTAATTTTCAGCTATTTAAATCCGTGGTTTATCATCTCCTAACGATGATGAAGACCAGAATCTGGAGAAAAAAGAGAATCTGCATTGTTTGGAATATCTTTAAATAAGAAATCCTAGAGAACGGGTCTGGATTTTCCATGTAGAAACGTTAATCTACAGCAATAAACCCTGTGCTGACGACATATTGAAAACAAACGAGGACTTAGGAAAAAACAGGAAGTTTGACCAAACGACTCTTCCTAGTAACAGGTTTTGTGTGTCTTTGTTAAGAGCATCACAGCTTGTTTTAATTCTTTTTTTACTTCCTTTCTAAAATTTGATGTTATGTTTCTTCACAGTTTTATATACAGCTTTTATTTAATAACCACTCTTCACTTCAAACGAACTGATTTCTGTAACAGAGGAATTACAGTGAAAGGAATTGGTAATGAAATTGAAATGCTGCGTTTCAGTCCATAGGCATAGTGGTGTTGTAAATTGCTAATTAGTGAGTCTTTTGCTAGGGCCAGCGCCTAAACTGCTTTCAAGCCCACTTTTAGTTGGTAACATTATTTGGCATTTTGTAGGATGGAAATGCCTTTGCTTACCATTCTTAGCCTTATTTTTATATTCTTGACTTAAACTTGACCCTTTGTTGTTACTGTATAATGCAAGAAACCATTCCTGTTTAATCTTGGACAGCTGCATATGTTAGAGACTATATGCATAGATTCTCACAGAAATCTGACCTAAAACAGACAGATGTTGGAACTCTCATGTAAAAATCTATTCTAAACAATCTTGGCTACTGCTAGACAGGAATGCCAAACATTTCCAACCGCAAATTATACTTGATAATAACCACCTTGATGGCAGAAAGCAGCAGACCCCCTGTTCCATGACATGATCTGGAGGAAGGTAACAGGTCTTTGGCCTTTTAGCTTAGATTTGTTACATTTACAGAAGATTAGGGCCATTGCAAATGGCATCATTGTGAAAATTAGAAACTATTAATTTACGTGCAGAAATTCTCCGAACACAGAAGTCTTTATTCTCTTTTTCCGTGTAACCGGACCGTAGCAAGGAGTCACTGACTGGGAAGCAGGCGTCCGCCTGAAGCCAGGCGGGCCGAGCACACAAAGAGCCGTGTGGCTGGAGGGGAAATGGACATGCGTGCCCTCCACGAGTTTCGGAAATCAGTGTCTTTCTGAAGAATCATTTAAACAAGCTCACCCGTGTGTTTTACTTGGTGACATGTGGGGCGTGCCGGCTGTGCGGTGGGCACGCGGAAATGTGATACATCCATCTTAACCCGCTCAGGGTTTGTTCAGTTCTCCCAGCCCTAATCCTATTAACTCTCATGCACAAAGGAAATGCAGGACTCCTCTCTGATGATTCTACCCCGGCCTCCTGGCATTTAGAAACCACATTTTAAATTTTACCAATTACGTCTACTAGTTCATTAAAAACTAATCATCATCATGTTTTTAATAAACTGATAGGCTTTACATGTAAAATTTAAAATTTGAAGGTAGCTTCAAGCATCAGTGAAGCTACCTTTCAAAAAAGTTTTAGATTAAGAGAAGGCGTTAGAAGAGATTGATGGTTTCAGTCAGTATATAGAATTTGAGGATTTTTTAAAAAACAATTTATTTGAATATGGAAATTTTTGGTGTGAAGTACATCAAATGTAAGTCTTTTTCAAACCAAATCTTTGGTTTTACAAATAAAGCTCATTGGTTGATTAAAAATATAACCAGCATCAATGTAACCAGTGCTCAAATTGGATTTTTTAGATTGTTTACTTAAAGGATTTTGAAGAGTTTGATAACTCATAATCAGCTTATAAAATGTGAGGATTTTTTAATAGCAGCCTTATTTAAAATAAGTCAAAATGTTGGTGTGAAATGCATGAAACTTATTTCTGGCTGTATGTCATTTGGACATAAATCTAACCCAGCAAAATTCCAAGATCTAATTATGATGCTGTGGGAAGCTAATCTCATTGCAGTGAAGATGAGCTAATGACACATTATTCCATATTGTATTATATACTTTTCAGTCTGCTGCCTGCTGTTTTGATTAAATTTACTTCCTACCGTTCAGATTTGAAACAGCAAAGCCTTTCTGTTATTACCTATCAAGTTTATAAAGCCTTTCTCTAACATTTTGAAGTGTTTTAGATTTCCATTGCGTACAAAATTTTATACAACCCTTAATGTAAAATCACAGAAGATTTGTGTCTGTCCCCTTTCTGTTGAGAAGTACTTGCTGTTTCCAGGTACCAGGCTGTAGTCAGCACGGCCCACTCTGGGCAGAGGTGGCCTGGAATGTCTAGTCAATTTCAGTTGACACAACAGTTTCCCTGGCCTGTTTGCCTTCAGAGGTCACCTCAATGTCAGCTTCAGCCGGCCATGTATAGTCTGCCTGTTCCACACGATTCACAGAGGGACAGAAAACACTGCATCTGAGGCATTCTTCCTGCTTTGTGTGGCCCGTAGTATCTGAATGTACGTTAAAGCAGTGATAACATTCACCTCCTACACTGAAGAGCAGATTTGTTTTTCTGTCTGATTTCTTGTTCTGCCTGGAAGACACCTAGTTTTCTAGCCAGGATAGCTGAATGCTCCCTTTGCAAACACCTTGGCCTGAAGTTCAGAATGAAACTGTGGTCAGCACCCCTTACCTGTTCTTCAGAAAGTCTTCCCAGCCCTGATAGGATCTGTTGGGATTCGGAATATCAGGGAACATTTCTTGGTGAATAAACCTGACTTCTTATGTACTGGTGCAGTCACTTCCCTGTAACTAGGTAATTTAAGCCAGTTGCCTTTCATTTCAACCAGGTCAAAGTATCAAATAAAGCTATACCTTCAGACCAGCCAGGAAAATGAGAGGCCGGACAGTAACATGTTTATAATATAAATCCTTCCTGTTTTCTCAACCCATGCTCCCCTGGCTGTTTTCCATTCTGACAGAACACTCTGGAGATTTGCCTACAGACAGTGACCATCAATTTAAAGATTTGTTGATGACTAAGAAAAATTCCAAAGCTGCAAATGAACGAATCCAATGCTGACTGAAACAACTGACCGAAATGACTAGTTCCTAGCTACGTTAGCATGAACGGTCGCAACAACTGGGACAGCAGGCCTGTGTCCCTCATTCCCTAGTAAAGCAGCTTGGAGGCCACAGGTGACTTCCTCTTCTTTCCAGACTGAGCTGTACCAGAAGTAGTGTGGTTCCCCAGTGTGGGGAAGGCAGTTGGCCTGGAGAAATAATACCTGCAAATCACTTGATCTCAAGGACTGTGCTTGCTGACTTGAGAAAATCTATTTTCTTCAGTTTTAGATGTAACTAACACAGCTACCTTGTACTCACTTTGAGTCTCACCGAATTCCCATGCATTGAGGGTCCACTGGAATTCTTTGTTCATGGGCATTTTGACTGCTGGTGTGTATGAGGCGGTGAGAAATGGTGGCAGACACACATAATTTGTGTGTCCCGTATTTTCATTTTGCACTGAGCTGCTTTGCTCCCATGCATGCTCCATTGCTGCATCAGATTTCACTTACAAAGTGTAGGTCCAAAGATAACATTAACCTGGAGTTTCAAGACAGTGACAGCAGATCATGAAACCAGGTGTGGGGTGAGTGGGGCCTTGTGACTACACAGGCCAATGCAGTGGAAGCTCCCTATATTACCTTCCCTGATTTCATTTCTTTGTTTGTTTGTTTGTTTTTTGAGATGGAGTCTTGCTCATCACCCTGGCTGGAGTGCAGTGGTGCGATCTCGGCTCACTACAAGCTCCGCCTCCTGGGTTCACGCCATTCTCCTGTCTCAGCCTCTCGAGTAGCTGGGACTACAGGCACCTGCCAACGTGCCCGGCTAATTTTTTGTATTTTTAGCAGAGACGGGGTTTCACCGTGTTAGCCAAGATGGTCTCGATCTCCTGACCTTGTGATACGCCTGCCTGGGCCTCCCAAAGTGCTGGGATTACAGGCGTGAGCCACCGCGCCCGGCCCCCTGATTTCATTTGTTTCCCTGCCCCTCTCCCAGCAACCACTATAATTTTTTCTTCTCATGTGTATCTTTATTATTTTACTTCATGTGGATTCGGAACATGTATTTAGTATTGCTTGCCATATTTTAAACCTTAATGTGAACAGTGTCATTAGGAACTTGCAGCTTCTTTTTTACTCTCAAAACATTTACTGTATGTTTTTGGCCAGGCGCGGTGGCTCTTGCCTGTAATCCCAGCACTTTGGGAGGCCAGTGCAGGTGGATTACCTGTGGTCGGGAGTTCGAGACCAGCCTGGCCAACATGGTAAAACCCCTTCTCTACTAAACATACACAAATTAGCTGGGCATGGTGGTGTGTACCTGTAATCCCAGCCACTCGGGAGGCTGAGGCAGGAGAATCCCTGGAACCTGGGAGGCGGAGGCTGCAGTGAGTCAAGATTGCGCCGCTTCACTCAAACCTGGGTGACAGAGCAAGACTCCGTCGCAAAAAATAAAAATAAAAAATAAATAAAAATAAAGACATTTGCTGTATGTTTTAAAAATTGGTCCATGTTGCTGTGGCAGTAGCCTTTTGTGTCCAGTTTAATTTTATGTGTCTGAAGTTCTAAGTTTTTGATCCTTTAAGTTGTTGACTGTTAGTGAATGCCCTATTTCTAGCTTGGGTGGGGTGAATGTAGTGATTAGCCTTTGAGGCTGTATTTAACCAAAAATTTGTTTGGAGACTTGAGTCATCAACCCTTATCTGTTGTATTGAGTTTCCACTCAGCCCATTGTCTGGGCAGAATGTGGGCTGGAAAAGTTTACTAGTGTCTCTTGGCAATCAATTGCTGTGGGATGGCACAGCCCACATGGAATGGGGTGAGTAATGTTTTTTGGGTTAGACCATTTACCTTCAAATGAAATTAAATTAGTATAAAAGGAAGCCTGTAGAAATATGGAATCAAAGCCAGATACGGCTCATGTTACCCAGAGGCAGAATGAATGATTCCTTATCTGTCGAGTGTCATCTGAGGACAGCGTATCTGCTGTGAATCTCTCTCCACAGAGTTTTTCTTTGTGTAATCATTGCCCAATCTCATTATGCTCATTACTTTTTAGAGTTTGTAATATTAAGTGTGACGGTTTGATAGGAGTGGCATTATCACATTGATTTCTCCCCTAATAGGAAAGATGGAACCTGACTGGGCACTTGGTCCTCGGGCAGGAGAGGGAGGAATAGAAGCTGTGAATTTTTTTTTTTTTTTTTGAGAAAGTTTCATTCTTACTGCCTAAACTGCAGTGCAATGGCACGATTTCGGCTCACTGCAACCTCCGCCTCCTGGGTTCAAGTGATTCTCCTGCCTCAGCCTCCCGAATAGCTGGGATTATAGGCACGCGCCACCGTGCCTGGCTAATTTTTTGTATTTTTAGTAGAAAAAGGGTTTCACCATGTTAGCCAGGCTTGTCTCGAACTCCTGACCTCATGATCTGCCCACCTTGGCCTCCCAAAGTGTTGGGATTACAGGCGTGAGCCATTAATTTCTTTAAAAGGGAAGGGAGGCAGTCAAAACATGAGTGTTTTTTAAGGAGAAGAGTATCGAGAATTAATAATCATCATTTTCATTTCTAGACTCCCAGTCTGTCTGGCAGATGCTGAGTGGCTTACATACATTCAAATCCAATTCAGTCCTCACAACAACCCCAAATGAGAGGTATTTGCTTTATTTTATAAATGAGAAGTTTAGACACAGAGTTCCCTCAAGGTCCCAGAATGGGTGATGGGAGGGCTGGTATTTGAACCCAGAGGCCACAGAGGCAGGGCTCCACGCATTCCAGTAAACCAAGCTTGCTGATACCACAGATTAGCAGTGAGCCAGCCTTGTCTCAGGCAGAGGTCACCACTGGGGCCTGGTGCCAGGTGATGACTAGATGTCTGCTGCGACATTTGTGGATAGTGAAGATATAAGTTGGATGTGGGTCAGCCAAATGGGAAAAGTAGTAAAATGTTAGTGGTTATGTGGTTTCTAAGGAAGAGCCAGAAAAGTTAAAGTCACTATCTTTTGGGTTTTTATAGACCTGCCTTTGACCTCAAAGGATCGCAGCCCTACTTGAGGTCTGTCTGTGTCTGGCTGGCCTTCATAAGGGTGTTCGGGCTGCTGCCCTCCTCTCTCCGCCCTGATTGGACTAGGCCATTGTCCGCTGCCTCAGCAGTAAAGTAGTGCACATGTGGGCTGTTCCTCTTTCTCTCCACTCCTTTTTCAGCCCTCCTCCTCCACTCTTCCGAATGTGGGTGTGGGCACGGGCGCGACTCCCAATTCCATTCTCTGCAAAGGTCTGTAGCCTGGAGGGCATTCTGATGCCCCACCCTGCACCATATTTTTGAGCCTGTGTCAGCAGCCTTTCTACTCACTCTTATTATATCCTTTCATATGACCTTGATTCAACTTGCTATCTTTAGCTCTCTTAACCACAGGCACAGGTAATGCCACCACTCAAGTACAGGCCTCTGTTTTAAACATGTCTTTTATTTACCATCTACCCAGGAACCTCTCTGGTTTGATCACATGATTTTCAGACTTCCTGACATCCGAGTGCGGGACATACCACCCTGTGTAATGGTGGCTGATTTTAATCTTCTTGGCCACAATAAATCTGACACATGCCTCAAGCCAATGGCATGCTCATCTTGATATTTTGATCCCATTTCTTTTACCACAGAGATTGTCTGATTGAAGAAAGTAGCTCAGTATGTGCTGTTTTTGTTTTTACTAATGTTGGAGTGTCAGATTGGCATTCCAGCACACTTGAATTTCTGCAGCCTTTATCAACTTGATTGTTACAGACTTAAAAGCATTTTGCCTATCTGATATTTATTGGTACTGAAGGTTCGTTAATTTTTTTTTTCCTTTCTTGGACCTCATTCATCAAAGTAATAAGAAATATGGGCCTGGCATGGTGGTTCACGCCTGTAATCCCAACACTTTGGGAGGCTGAGGCTGGTGGATCACTTGAGCCCTGGAGTTTGAAACCAGCCTAGGCAACATGGCAAAACCCTGGCTCTATACAAAATACTAAAATTAACCAGGCATGTTTGTGTGTGCTTGTAGTCCCAGCTACTCGGGAGGCTGAGGTGGGAAGATCATCTGAACTCGGGGAGGTCAAGGCAGCAGTGGGTCCTGATTGTGCCACTGCATCCAGCCTGAACAACAGAGGGAGGCCCTGTCCCCCCGCACCAAAAAAAAAAAAAAAAAAAGACGAATTTTTCCCCCCTAGTTTGTTTACAGTTCAGTAAGACACCTATAGGAAGCAAATGGTTCTAGAGTCAGTAAAAGTAGTGTCTAGAATTTCCATATCACTTTTCTTCCCCAGGTCTTTTTGGATTGAGTTTGTCTGGGTGTATGAATAAGTGATCCTACAAGTGAGGCGTGTGTTTAAAATGGATCGATGGCAAGGAGACCATCGCGCACTCTGGCGGAGATCTAAACGGGGGCGGTCGTCATTCTTTAGTCGTGTTTTTGTTTTGGTTGGTTGGTTTTTAAAGGTCATCTGTCTAACCCCTCGTTTTACAGAGGCGGAAACAGGCCAAGAAAGGTTGCCTTACATTGCTACTCAGAGAATTACATGGCAAAAATGGGCCCAAGTCTGGGGCTCATGAGGGCATTTTCTTAGAACCCAAGTCCTGCGTGATTCTGGACCATTAACTCAAGAAACAGCAGACGTGCCTCTTTAAGGCAAAAGTTCTGTGTTCCATCAGTGAGCTTCTCAGACCACTGTGTCTCCTATATTCTTCAGTAAAAGACTTTAATATCTAAAACTCCTGTAACCTCAAATCCTGTTATCCCCAAATAAGGCAATGACTTACTCCGTGAGATATGTGCACCCTCCTGCTCAGTTCGTGAATGCTTCATTACGTTTACATGGGTGGTATATTTTCCAAAAGCTAGATAAAATATTTCCTCATCTCAAGCATCTGCCTACTCATTTGGAAAGAAAAGACATGAAAGATGAACAAACAGCAATTAAGTGCTAATTGTGTGTGGTACCAATCATTGGTGCCTTAAAACTTTAAGGAAAATAAAAATGACTGGAAGTCGGGGCCATCACGAGAGGCCCCCAGAGAGTTTCTCACTCACAAGAGGGTTAAGGTCTTTACTGGCAGGTTAAGTAGCCAGGCAGGAAGATTTGTCAGAGAGGAACCCAGAGTCCAGGAGAGGCAATAAGGAAAGGAAATATGTCCAGGGGCAGTGAAGTATAACACAAATAAATAGGTTGAGGCGGATAGCAGAGGAGCCGACGATCCAAAGAGAAGGCAACAAGGAAAGGGTGGGGAAAGGATATGAGGGGAAAAAAAAACAGGGAGGAAAAAACTGAAAATGAATCACCTAATTAATGGGTGGGAATACTGGCTGATGGTTTCCAGGGGCACTGTTTCCAGTCCAGTTATCTGTCAGAAATGCTTTGGATTAGTGGCCAAAGGAAATTTAGGAGAAACCTCCCAGCTAAAATACTTGAATGCTTTCCCCAAGCCTCTATTTTTACTTCTCTTACTTGAAAGAGTACAAAAGACAGTGTTAGACCTTTTGACCAAGAACATAATTTTAAAGTCCTGATTCCAGAATTCTTTGGAATTAACAAATATGTGGTGTGGTCCTTATCTTACTGTGTTGGGAAGCACCTGACGTCTTTGGAGCCAGAGCATAACTTGATAAATAACAGTTGCATGAGTGGTTAGGAGATAACTCTGAGAAGGAGCTGGGGACTTTGCACAGATTCAAAGAAGAGACAGAAGAGGGAAACTGCTGCCTTCACATCATCTCTCCCTTCCTTTGTATCTGGTTTGTTCATGAGAAATTATGAATCAACCTGAAGAATCTGAGCAGTTATTTGTAGACCTTAAAGAGCAAATTTAGTTTCCTTTGGTTTATTATGTTTACATATTTAATATATTGATTGAACAAGAGTGACCAAATGCTTAATATTTTTTCAAGTAACTTCTTTGATACAGTAATATCTTTGTTTCATCAAGATGCTATACAAATTTTCAGGTACTAGAAGTTTCAGTAAATGATATATATTGCTGACATAATTTAGTCAAGTTATAGCCACTACACACAGTGAAGTGAGAAGATTATATATCCTCTCTCAATGGAGGATGAATAAACTATTAGTAGTTTATTGAATACATTCCTTTTTGTGTATACCTGGGATGTTACACACAAAAAAGGAAGAATGATAGGAAACATGTAAAGTATATTAGAAATAACCATGTTTTATTTTGTGATCATGGAGAAATATGGGTTCCCTTTAATATTTAATTAAAAAAAGAAAAATGTGACTAGAAATTTTCATTATTTAGTGAGTCATTACGTATGATTATAAATTTTTCAAAAAGCATACAGTTCTCCAACGTTGTACACCAGGCGGCACCGTGAGCGTTCTCAAAGGTGTTGCACAGTCTCCACTCCCTTTTTTAATCCAGGAAAAGTACTAATGATTTAATATTTTTCTACAAGAATATCCCACTTTTGGATGTTTTTATTATTTTTTAAAGAAAAAGTTGGTTACAAACAGCATCTGAAAGAACATTCCTTTAAAAAAAAGCCACAGGAAAATCGAGTTATTTTTATAGTGATAATACTTTATACAGATCTGTGATCTTTCATCTGAGAATTTTTAAGCACTTGTGAAATGTTGACTCATCATTCCATGACACACTTAGAAGATTGGGCAGTAATTCTGCTGCCATTTGGTTTCAAAGAACTCACGGTGTCCTAAGGTATGTGGACCCTTTTTAAAAAAATTATTGTTTTTATTTCTTCCCTTTTTCAAATTTTTTTAAATTTTATTTTATTTTTTATTTTTTGTTTCTTGTTAAAGGCCAGAAGCAATATGGCTTGGTTCCAACCCACTAGAAACTCAGTGTGATGAAGGAAGGAGCCACGGAAGAGTTCTTCCGGTTCCCAATAACACATGCTACGACTTAAAAACCAGAGACGGAAATCTCTACATATTTCGAACTAGTCCACAAAGGCATTCAGAAGATCTGAGCCTTAAATTATTCCAAGATACAGAAGGCAGACTTGGCTTTGCTGAATTGACATTTTAATCAGTATTTCCTTATTTATTTTTTAACAAGGCAACTATATTATTGATAATATCCTGCCAAACATGAATGTATGCCTTTCACCTGTGTAGGGGGCTCAAGGATGGATTCTTGGCTGAAGAATTCCTCTGGAAATACTTGCTAGGCCAAGGGTGGGAAAACAGGCTGCCAGTAATTGGAAGTTTTATGAAGTATGCATTAAGATTTTATTATTAATAGTCTCAAGATGTAGCCTTATCTTTCCAGTGTTCTTTGATAGGTACAATCAGTGGCCTATCTGCCACTCTTTGGGTTGTTAAAGCAGTGAGTTGTGTTGGGGGTTATTTTTCAACCCAGGGTCCATGTTTTTTCACCCACATGGTTTTTAATGACTTCACTTCCAGTTAAAGAATGGTGTGAAAGGCCGGGCGCGGTGGCTCAAGCCTGTAATCCCAGCACTTTGGGAGGCCGAGACGGGCGGATCACGAGGTCAGGAGATCGAGACCATCCTGGCGAACATGGTGAAACCTCGTCTCTACTAAAAAATACAAATAATTAGCCGGGCGAGGTGGCGGCGCCTGTAGTTCCAGCTACTCGGGAGGCTGAGGCAGGAGAATGGCGTGAACCCGGGAGGCGGAGCTTGCAGTGAGCTGAGATCCGGCCACTGCACTCCAGCCCGGGCGACAGAGCGAGACTCCGTCTCAAAAAAAAAAAAAAAAAAAAAGAATGGTGTGAAAGTACTGTTTATATATCTGGTTAAAATAAAAAGTTTAGACAAATTAAATTTAACAGAGTTTAATTGAGCGAGGAAAATGGAAAAAACAAAAAAAGACTCACGAAATCAGACAACTCCCGGAATCAAAGCGGATTCAGAGACTTGGGCCTCCACATGATCAGATAAGATTTATGGACCAGAAAAAGGAAAGTGACATACAGAAAACAGAAGTAAGGTAGAGAAGCAGCCGGGCTGGTTATAGCTCCACCTTGGCCTTATGTGAAGACAATCTGAATAGTTGGCCACCTGTGAGTGGTTGCAGCGTGGCTGAGCCGTTGCTGCAGAAGCACACTCCTCGGTTACATTTTCAGTTTGTTATGTACTAAGGTTGTAGTTCGTTTGTAAGAGCTGAAGCGGGTGAGTACTGTGCTTTCTCAGGCTCAGTTTTAGTTGGATTTCACAATTTCACCCTTTTGGTCAGCCTCTCAGTTTTGAGAGATTAACCTAAATTCTGAGCATGGGCGCCACTCTCATCACAGTTGTAAACGACTCCTTTGTTCTGAGTATGGAATTCACAGATGACAGTGTGAGTAATTCTTTATGTTCTTACTTACCTAGTTGAAGCGAGACTATTCGACACTCAATAGATAGCTGCATAGAAAACATTGAAGACGTGAGAAGACACAAGGCACCAGGGTTACTATTAGGATGACTTCCAAGAGGATCATATCAAAAGACCAAGGAGTTCACAAGTTCTTACAAAACAAACCAAAGCAAATGAAACAAGTCACAGCTGAGGCAATGTAGGCAGCTCAGCAGTGCTGGAGTCTAGTTGGTCATGGTCCTTGTTCAGGGTCTGATGGTGATTAAGGACCACAGTTGCCTGTGCAATGGCCTGATTGAACGAGGTGTTCATTTCCATTGTTAGCCTGGTAACACAAGTCATAATAACCTGGAGACACACCTAGAATATATTGAAAGACGACAAAACCTTGGAAAACCCAAGCCTGCCATCCACTATTGAGGATGCCTGCAGACCAACTCTTAGTTGCTCTTGTAAACACCATGTGTTCCTTTCTTTTTTCTTTTTCTTTTCTTTTCTTTTTTTTTTGAGATGGAGTCTCGCTCTGTCACCCAGGCTGGAGTGCAGTGGTGTGATCTTGGCTCACTGCAAGCTCCGCCTCCCAGGCTCACTCCATTCTCCCGCCTCAACCTCCCAAGTAGCTGGGACTACAGGTGCCCGCCACCATGTCCAGCTAATTTTTTGTCTTTTTAGTAGAGACGGGGTTTCACCGTGTTAGCCAGGATGGTCTTGATCTCCTGACCTCGTGATCCACCCGTCTCGGCTTCCCGAAGTGCTGGGATTACAGGCGTGAGCCAGTGCGCCCGGCTGTGTTCCTTTCTTTTAGGAGATTAATTTCCTTAATGTGTTTAGTGGCAGTGTCTGAGGCCATCTTTTAAAGGAAGCCTCTTCTGTAGCAACAAAATCAAGGGAGACTCAGTTTTCGTCAGTACCAAATGTAAGCCCCCAACGAGAGCGAAAGGGAGCCCTAAAGTTGCATGATGTTCCATTAAGTGTTTTGGTTGAATGCATTTATTGTTATCCACCTTTCAGAGAGTGACATCTCCCCATCTGAACCCCTGGGAGGTCTGACTGTCTACAAAATCCAGTATTTTTCCCAATTTACAGATGATCTTTAACTTCTATACAGCTGATACCCCACTACTGCCGAGAGTGAGCCCCAGGAGCCCCACCAGAGTTTCCTCTTAGTTGAAAATAGTTTATCTCTTTTAAGGTGGGAGTAATTTCAGTTATCGATTATTTTGGCCTCTGACCCTCGGAGCTGCTATGGGAGTTTGTAGGGGAAGCTATTTGAATGGCCGGAGTGAGCCAGGCCAAATAGCAACATCCTGACCAGACAGGAAGCAGATTTTCCTCAGACCCAAGAGAAGCCCATGGGGACTGGAAAAGAGGGTCACCTAGTTGCGTTTGTGCAAGGGTCAGTTAAATTTATTTGCCTGTGAATCTGCATAGCTCCTGAACAAGGTTCGGGGGTAATGCACTTTTTTGGGTTCGTTTATAGCATGCGGTAAGGGTGTATAGCCACATGTAGTAACAAAAAATGAACCTACTGGATTTTTTTTTTTGAGACAGTCTTGCTGTGTCGCCCAGGCTGGAGTGCAGTGGTGCGATCTTGGCTCACTGCAACCTCTGCCTCCGGGCTCAAGCGATTCTCTGCCCCAGGCTCTGGAGTAGCTGGGATTACAGGTGCGTGCCACCACACCCAGCTAATTTTTATATTTTTAGTAGAGACGGGGTTTCAACATGTTGGTCCAGGCTGGTCTGGAACTCCTGACCTCAGGTGATCTGCCCACCTTGGCCTCCCAAAGTGCTGGAATTACAGGCATGAGCCATTGTTCCCAGCCTCCTACTGGATTTAATTTGGTAACATTATATAAGCAATTACTTGTATCCATATCGCTAATGCCCAGGTCTCAAGTGCGTGATGTCTAGAAGCACAATATACCTTTTGCAGGCATCACTTGGATAGGTTTTCTATGTTTGGTAACAACCAGGTTATTCATTGGAAAAGTTAAAGTGTTGTTTCTAGCGAATGCAGGAAAGCAAATGAAGCAGTGATGTTTAGAATATCAAGGATAGGTTTCCACTCCCTCCTCCTTTGGAGTTTCAATCACTGCCATTGGGAACAGAGACAGGCATGGAGAAGCATCAGTGGAATTGTTTTCTGATTTTTTGGCATTTGCCCACAAACCCAACAGTTACTCTGGTTTTGTGCTAGAACACATGCCATCTAGTGATTATGGTCCCATGGATTTTCCTGTAGGAAAAAGGAAAGTATTGGGACAAAAAGATTAGAGGAAAAAAGCAAAAAGCACAAGGCTTTCATAATGGCAGAAAAGTCTTTATCTGTGATCTTGGGAAAGCTGTCCACATCTAGCATGCTGTCCACTTTCGGGGAGAACTGTTCCTGGTCAGCTTTAAAGTCTCCAGCAGGTGTTCCAAGAGGCTGAAGGGGCCCTTTGAGTTGTGAGATGTGGACCCAAGATTACAGGTGTAGGTGATGAGAACTCGGTGTGGCCCTTTCCGACAGGGTCCGAGGGCAGCCTTCCTCTGATGTTATTTCCGGAAGACCCAGTTTCCAGGCTCTGGACCATAAAGGATTTGATTGTCCTTAGTCAGTGGATCACAGAAAGCTTCCTGTACCTGGTAAAAATACACTTTGGCATAATGCATTAAAACCTTGCATGATTTAGTCATATCAGAGTTTAGGAGAGTGGAACATCTATTAGGTTCTACTATTAGGGGCATATGTTTCCAGTGACTATTTCATAAGGGGCCAACTTATGTTTTCCAGTGGGAGTGGATCTGATTGCCATTTAATGCCAACACCAGTACCTTTGGCCAAGACAACCCAGTTGGCTCAGCTAACTTTGCCAATTTCAGTTTTAAGATACCATTTGTTCTCTCAGCCTTTCTGTAACTGCCCAGTGGGTTCACCTTGCCCGCTGCCTAGACAGAGCTGATTTATCAAGACAGGGGAATTGTAACAGAGAAAGAGGAATTCACGCAGAGCCAGCGTTGTGGGAGACCCGAGTTTTTTTATTACTCAAATCAGTTTCCTCATCATTCGAGGATCAGAGTTTTTCAGGGTAATCGGGTGGGTGGAAGAAGGCCACTGAGTAAAGAGTGCTGATTGGTCAGGCCAGATATGAAATTATAGAGAGCTGAAGCTGTCTTCTTGTGCTGAGTCAGGCCCTGGGTGGGGCCACAAGATCAGATGAGCCAGTTGATCCATCTGAGTGGTGCCAGCCGATCCATCAAGTGCAGGGTCTGCAAAGTGTCTCAAGCACTGATCTTAGGAGCAGTTTAGGGAGGGTTGGAATCCTGTGGCCTCCAGCTGCATGACTCCTAAACTACCATTTCTAATCTTGAGGCTAATTTGTTGGTCCTAAAAAGGCAGTCTAGTCCTCAGGCAAGAAGGAGGTTTTGGGAAAGGGTTCTTAGCATCTTGGTTTTAACTTATAAACTAAGTAATTCCCAACGTTCATTCAGCCTATGTCCAGGAATGAACAAGGACGGCTGGGAGGTTAGAAACAAGATGCAGTTGGTTAGCTCAGGTCTCTTTCACTGTCTCACTTACAATTTTGCAAGTGTGCTTTCATTTCCAGAAGACTGAGGGTGGTAAAGGCAATGGTAGTGCCACTGCAGCCACAACACCTTATTTGATTGCTTTTAACTTACCCAGTACAAGGAGTTTCCCTATCTATAGCTGGAGATTTCTCCAGGAATATCCCATAAAGGAAAAACATTTTCTAGTAATTTCTTAGCTGCTGGCACAGCACCAGCTTTTCTACAAGGAAAGACTGTATTTGACCAGAAAACATGCAAACTATTACAAAAACATACCTCAGCAAGGGTGATAACTGAATAAAGTCCATTTGTAAACGTTCAGATGGTCCATCAGATGGTGGAAATGGCTACCTGAAGTTTGTATTGTTTTCCGAGGATGGTGAGTTTGGCGAATCACACATTGGTTGTAAACCATTTTAGCAATTTTGGAACATATACCTCACCAATATTTTTTTATAATTTGGATCATTTTGTCTGTTCCGTGATGAGTTGTGGAGTGCAGGGCTTTTAACAGCGGAAGCTTTAAAGACTCAGAGAGGACCAAGTGGTTGTCAGGCCCTTTGTGAGTCCACGCTGAACACTGAATTTACCTTTTTTTAGATACCAACTCTGTTTTTCCAAATTAAATGCATTGCACTGTTTATTAAATAGGTCACCATAAGGGAGTTGTTTTGGATCAGTCTTATGGAGTTCATTCAGATTGTATATTCTCACAGTGTCAGCACTAGCTGATTAAACATGCAAATCGGCTAGGGCATTGCTTTGATATTCAGATTGAGTTTTACAGGTATCATCTTCAGTCTTCATCATAACCATCTGTGATGATAACAATGGTAACAGGATAGCCAAAAGGAGTTCACCAAATTGGAATTCCGCTGGAAGTGAGAAACCCTTTGTTTCTTTTTTTAATAATGTAATTTTTATTAGACATATTTGCCTTTTTTTTTTCTTTTTCTTTTCTTTTTTTTTTTTTTTTTTTTTCCAGACAGGGTCTCTCTCTGTTGCCCAGGCTGGAGTGCCATGGTGTGATCATGGCTCACTGCAGCCTCGACCTCCCAGGCTCACTCACTCCCACCTCAGCCCCCAGAGTAGCTGGGACTACAGATGCAAGTCACCATGCCAGATAATTTGTAGAGAAGGGGTTTCGCCATATTGCCCAGGCTGGTCTTGAACTTCTGGGCTCAAGCAGTCTGCCTGCCTTGGCATCCCGAAGTGCTGGGATTACAGGCATGAGCCGTCGCACCTGGTCCCATTGTTTTCATAACATGCCAAAATTGTGTTCTACTCAAAGCATATCTGCTATCTTTTTAAATATTTACTGACTTGTCCTTAACTCTATGACAAGCTTGGGTGGGAGCAAAAAGCTTTGCCAGCTAAGCTGACTTAAATTGAGGAAGAGTTCCCTTCTGTATTAACTCATTTTGGGCAGTAACAACATACCCTGCCTGATATTTTGCTTCTGAGACTGGCATAGGACCCATGAGGAAAAGTATTAACTCAGGATTATCCAGTGGAGCATCTCATAAATCAACACAAGGGGCTACTGGTTTGGATAATACACCTACACAATTGTGATCTTTGCCATGGTCAGTCAGAGGTAATGGGGTAGCAGGGTTAAGTAGGTTTTCGATGGAGGAGCATTTTAGATGGAGGTCAGAAGGAGGCAGGAGAAATTTTCATAAGATCATAAGATGTTAGTTTTCTTGCTGAAAAATGCTGAGCTTGGTTGGAATTTAATAGACTTTCCACAGCATGTGGAATTTGCAAATTAAGTTCATTCCCTAAAACCAGCTCAGATGAAACTTCTAGCAACTTGGTGGCTGCTGCTGCTTCTATTTTTTTTTTTTTTTTTTTAAGACACAGGATCTGTTTTGGGCTTCCTTTAGTGGTGAAACAGACTGCCCTAATGGGAGGAGGCTTATTGGTAGACTAACAGAAAAGCAGACAACTCTTTTCCAGTGTCCTGCTTGTTTGCAAGGAAGGCAGACATCTCAGGGAAAAGAATTTCTTGTTCTAGGATCTGTCTCTGGGTTGTGATTTAAAATAAAAAAGAAGGTTCCTTTGGTCTCAGCCCCTGTAACTGTTGTAATTGGTGAGACATAAGCTTGGTAGTCTTTTGAGTTTTTTCTTGCTCCAGAGTCCTCTCAAAATGTTCAGCTAAGGCCACCAATTCATCATGTCTGTAACTTCCCACCCAGGTTCATGTTTCTTTAATTAAACTGCTAAGTTTGGGACGGAGTCCACTTATAGATAGAGTAGTTGGTGGGGTTCCTGCAGGAAATATTCCTTGCTGTTATTTGGAGCCCCAAATGCTTCACAGTGTTTCTAAGTGAGTTCTGTCGTCTGAGACTTCTTTTGTCTGTATGGCGGACCAGGCAATTTTTTTGTGTGGAAAAATCTTAGGAATTGAATCTAAAATGTTTTTGGCAATGTTTCTAGCTTCTTTCAGCTATTCCTGTGAGGGGGATTTGGAGAGGTCTTTAATACCCTCCTCAGGTTGGCTCCATTCTGCAGCTGTCATTCATTTGCCAGCTTCCACAGGCCCCAGTATCGTGTGAATAAACTGGTAAAAGTCAGGGTGTCCTGGATCGTAAGCTCTTATGAGTACGTTTTTGAGGACTTCCTCTTGAGTTAGGGAGTCCTTTACTATGTCTCTAAGCTCAGCTTAGAACATGGAGTGAAGGTGGTTGTGGCAGGAAGCCCTGGCTGATCACAAGCTCTTACTTTATAAGGCGTCTGTCCAACTTCTCTTTTTTCATCATGGGTGAAAGGGTAATTTGACTAGAAGATTAGTGGAGCAAATTATTTAGGTAGAGATGGGTAAAGAGAAGAAACAGGGTTATTTCAGAGTAGAGTCCTCTTTCGTCATGTTCTTAGTCTGTTGTTTAAAATGTTTGCTTGCTTGTTGCAAAGAATCATTTAAGGAGGCAATCTTTAATTTGTTTAGTCTTTTAGATGCCTTGCATACCAATTAAAGAACACATCTCATTGTTTTGTGGGGTTTTTTTAATCCCCTTTTTTCTAATACGCCTCCCAACTAAACAATTTTATGCAAAATAAAACTTAACTATTGGCTGGGTGCGGTGGCTCATGCCTGCAATCCCAGCACTTTGGGAGGCCAAGGCAGGTGGATCACCTGAAGTCAGGAGTTCAAGACCAGCCTGGCTAGTATGGTGAAACCCAGTCTCTACTAAAAATACAAAAATTAGCTGGATGTGGTGGTGGGGGCCTGTAATCCCAGCTCCTGGGGGGGGGGGGCTGAGCCAGGAGAATCTCTTGAACGTGGAAGGCAGAAGTTGCAATGAGCCAAGATTGCGCCATTGCACTCCAGCCTGGGCGTCGCGAGACTCCGTCTCAAACAAACAAACAAACAAACAAAAACCAAAAAATAAAAAGCAAACTTCCCTATTATGGTGATCTTAATCCTAAGTTGTCTCCAGAAAGGTTAACCCATTTTTCCAAAAACATGTACATTGTGGGCCCATAATTTTTATGTATAAAATTAGCTGGAGTCTCAGAAGCTATAGTCTCTGATTCTTTGGATTGATATGAACACATTATCAAAAAGTTACTTATCTGAAGCCCGGGGCTTCTAAATTCAATGTGATGCTGTACCCAGTGCAGTATAAATACTGCTCACATCAACTCAGGGAGCTGAGAACACAAGTCAGTGGAGCTCGGAATTTGAGAGAAAACTCACCCACAAGCCTCCAGTTACAAACGAGAGAGTAGCACACACAATTGGCTCTGCAGGTGCCCCGCTTGGTTGCCTGCCGTTGCAAGGAGTCACTGGAATTTTACTTCGATCTTCATTCTACTCCAGATCTGATGAAAGAAGAACTTTAGACACATTTAAGAGTTTAATTGAGCAAGGAAAAAAATGATTTGCAAATCGAAGCAGCCCTCAAAATCAAAACAGATTCAGAGAAACTTTGGGGCTACCACCTGGGCAGATAAGATTTATAGACAAAAAAAAAAAAAAAAAAAAAAAAAATGGAAAATGAGGTATATAAACAGCTGGACCGGTTCCAGCTCAGCCTTTGCCAGTATGTTAAGGGAGGCTGAGCAGTTGACTACCTGTGAATGGCTGAAGTGTGGCTAGAGTGACGGGCTGAGGCTCACCTTTTGTTACAGAAGATACTCCTCAGTTTTCAGTGTGTTCCACACTAAGTTAAGTTACAATTCAGACTGAAGAACTCAAGGAAGCAAGTGTTAATACCAAGGCTTTCTCAGAACAAATTTTAGATGGATTTAACAGTATAGATCATGATGTATTAGAGTAATAAAGTTCTAAGAATAAGTACCTCTAAGTATCAGAAAAATATATTTCTGTCATCTAACATAAGTTTATTCTTACGAGACAGTTTCAGTTGATGGCAAAGGACGTTAGTTGAAAATATTAAACATAAATTGAGGGTTGACCTAGAGATCTGAGAAATATTAGCTGACATACTGAAGACCATATGAAGAGGATGAGCCAGGAGACTGCACAGAATGGTGGATATTGTGGGACCTCCATCCCAGTCGACATTCTGAAAACTGGGACCCAGGGCAAACTTCTGGCCACCCCTTGATCCATCAGGACTAGGCCCCAAGATAGAGTTTCCTCATGCGTTGCTTCTACTTTGACATTTCACGAGGGGCATCCCTGCCTCGTGCGCACCTGCTTTGGAATTGCAGAGAGCTGCTTGGACCTACCCTCTGGGTGTCTGTCCTCATCAGCACTAAGAACCCCAACCCGAAGCCTTTCCCCTCCTGGTTCTGAGACAGATGGTGAGAAGAAGAAACCAGGACATTCCTTCTAATAGCCCTGTTTACTTTTTCCTTTGTCTCAGATTGTCCCTAGATATCAGTGGGTACAATTGTTAACAAAAAGCAATTAAGGGTGCTTAAGTGAGACTTTGAAATTCAAACCCCAAATAAAGAATGAGTTTATACGGAATTGGCCTGTGGTACCCCAGTGAGACTAGGAAAGTTGAAAATGAGATGCTTGTAGCCAGTAAGGATGTTCTGACCAAATAACATGAAGGCTAACTTGGCACAATCACAAACATGAAACATGCCACCTGGGAGACTTGGGATGTAAGGAGGCTGTAAAGCACAGTGCACAGGCTCTGGAGCAGGACTGCAGGGTGCCAACCCCAGACCCCCAGACCCGCTGCTAGTTAACCGTGTGATCTTGGGGAAGTTACTTTACCTCCTCAAACTTCGGTTTCCGTATCCAGAAAGTGGGGATATTACTACCATACCTATGTCACAGGGTTGTTAAGATGAAGTGAGTAAATGCATATATGGCTCTTAAATCAGGCGCTGGTGCAAAGTGTTATATTAACATTTGTGTTTGCCAGGTGCAGTGGCTCACGCCTGTAATCCCAGCACTTGCAGAGGCTGAGAAGGGTGGATTACTTGAACCTAGGACTTACAGACTAGCCTAGGCAACATGGAGGAACCCCATCTCTACAAAACATACAAAAGTTAGCCGGGCACAGTGACCTGCACCTGTAGTCCTGGCTACTTGGTAGGCTGAAGTGGGAGGATCGCTTGAGCCTGGGAAGTGGAGGCTACAGTGAGCCAGGATCACACAACTGCGCTGCAGCCTGGGTGACAGAACGAGATCCTGTCTCAAAAAAAAAAAAAAAAAACCTTGTGCTAGCATTATTACTTTGTACTAAAAAATATACATGTATCTCATATTAGTTATTTGCTGAATGCAGATGGCTAAAGGGAAAAAGCATGGAGGAACACACACAGGAAGTTTTTATCAGACAGGCCTGGTGGTGGCTGCTGTCACTCCTACTTGCATTCCTCAGCTCGAACTCACAGGGCCACAGCTAACTGCAAGAGAAGCTGGGAAGTGTAGCCTGACACTCTGAGCCCAGGAACAAGAGGAGAACGTGAATTGTGCTGGATAGTCTTTGTCAAGCCAAAACCCATCCATAAGCACCTAGGTGATTTTGCATTCTTGGGTTAAGACCCACTGGAATAGAGAGATCAAGGAGATAAAATACATGTATAGCAATCATATTTTGCTAGCAAAATTGGAGTGTGTGACCTAAACACTTTTTTTTCTGATTTACAAAAGCTTTCTGTATGAAAAGTATTACAAAATAATAATAATTAAATTAATCTGGTTGTATATTTAAAGAGTTGCCTTTACTGGAAAGGATGTAATTGTGTGAAATTAGGGCAGTTCCAGGACATCACAGAGTTCTCTGTTCAGTAACAAACAACTGACCCACCATTATAAAATCCATATTTACTCCCTCGGCTCAGTGGCCAGGATTAGCATCAGTATGACCTGAGAGTACAACAAAAAAGTGTTGGTAAAAATTAAAACCACAAAGCTTTGTGGACAATGGAGAGGTCTGTGTGGAACTCAAGGGTCAAAGCAATAGAAAATTGTCTGATGAAAAAGCCCAAAGGAGAAGCAGAGGCCATGTGCACCTGTCAGGTGGTGGGCAGTGAAATTTCCTAGCTACTTTCTAAAGTACACAAAGAAAATAGAGCCAGGGACCAAGTGTGCTTTGCTGGGTGTGTGAACATTCCTGAGACGTCCATAAGCTGAATTGATAAAAACTTACCCTTAATGCTTTAGAAAAGATACCTATATAATTAAGCCCACAGAAAATATTAAAAAATCCTTTTTATTCTTGGGGTTTTATAAGCCTAAGCATTTACTAATGTTCTTGAAGAAGATTATCCCACTAGTTTATGTTACATATTTAAGAAGGCAAATTTGTGATAATTTTTAAAATTCAGAATAGAAATGGCTTACTATGAATTTTTTTCTTTCCAAATTTTCTGCAATGAACATATTACTTTCTAGTTAAGATTAAGAAAAATAAAAAGATAATATAATGCAAGATTTTCTTAGAAAAAGCGTTGAGACTGATTTCCTACAGTTTGATTGTTTTCTGTTACTTTGCAATCTTGAATTGTTGTGGAACAGTGCAGTCACATTTTATGCAAGGTTTGTATAACATTTTAAATTAGGCTCATAAATCTAAAAATCCCAATAGTTGCAATCATCCTGAAAATTCTTTAGAGTACCCACAATATATACTATATATGGGTTTGTATATATAAATCTGTGGCTTAATATGAATGTGTAATATAGATTAAAACACAGTCCATAATGAAATATACATGCCAAGTGTAGTTTCCTGGTACTATTTCAATTATTAGTCTCTGTTTCATTATTATGAGTGGGCATAGTTTAACTCATGTCAGTTAAGGCTAGGTATAGTAGCTCATGCCTGTAATCCCAGCACTTTGGGAGGCCAAGGTGAGTGGATCTCTTGAGCTCAGGAGTTCGAGACCAGCCTGGGAAACGAAGTGAGACCCCCGTCTCTACAAAAAAATTTAAAAAAACAAAATTAGTCAAGTGTGGTGGCATGCACCTGTAGCCCCAGCTACTTGGGGAGCTGAAGGGGGAGGATGGCTTGAGCCTGGGAGGCAGAGGTTACAGTGAGCTTAGATTGTACCACTGCACGCCAGCCTGGGCAACAGAGCCAGACCCTGTCTCCAAAATAATAATACTAATAATTCATATAAGTTAAATTCACACAAGATGGAATTCCATGGTATAGTGGCATAAGCATTGTACTTGAGTTGGAAGTCCTGGTATGTTATGACCTGGGACAAGTCATTTAACCTTCCCAAGCTAACCTCTGTTGCCTGTAGGATGAGGCTTCCACTGTTTACTTCCTAAGTTGGATTAAAGATGAAGTGAAATGACATAAACTCTAAGGTGCTAAACCTATCAAGAGGCTCCTACCAGATTGAGAGTGTTGGGAGAGCAGGTGCCAGTGTCAGTCTTACTGCTATTGAATTTTCATGAGTTTTTGCTGGAAGTCATATTGGAAAACCAAATCAGTGAGATAACTCGGTCCTCTCTTTCCTGTCCACCGGCAGACACTCTCAGATAGACCTGTGCACACAGGGTGGTGTTGACATATCTGAAGTAATGAAAGCAAATTAGGCTTTTTTTCCTGAAACTTCAGTCCATACAGAGAAATTAGGGCTGTACATGTTTAAGTGAAATAAGCCTGTGCAGAAATTCAGTGTAAACACTGGAAATTTCCCTCATGAGGCAGTGAGCAGTGGGTTTTATTGGGAAAGGATTTGTCATGTTGAAAGCTATCCAAGTATAAGGCCATTGTTTGCTTTGACTATTGAAAATACGTTTGTTCACTAAACTTTCACCTTTTTATCCAATATTACATCTTAAAAAGAGGATTTTTAAATTATATTAGCACCCAACTAAGTTGATTAATGACAAGTCAAGGAGTGAAAATGAAAATAAGCAAGAAAACCTCTCCATAGCAGCTGAGGTGACTGTGTCAACCAATTAGAGTTTTATTCTCTTCTCCACAAAATGAGACTTTAAATGTTTTGTCCATAGTGCTTATATGATTTGAATCCATGAAGGAATAAATTGAGATGGAATCATGAAGAACCTTACTCTGTGTGTGTGTGTGTGTGTGTGTGTGTGTGTGTACACTTTTTATTTTGAAATAAGTATAGCGTCACAGAAAGTTGCAAAGACCTGTACAATGAGGGCCCGTGTACCCGTCACTCAGCCTTCCCCAGTGTTAACATCTTGTATGACCACAGCACAGTATCAAAACCAGCACATGTGACACTGGTGTAGGATTACCAATGTCACATGTCATTGTCATTGACAAATGTCAGTTTATTCAGATCTCAGCAGTTATGTTGTGGTCTTATCAACGTATCAAGATGTAAGAGTCTGTTGTCTGAGATGGTGTCTGCAGTTCTTTGTCTCACATCTAAAAGGATTAAGGCGTGTGAACACAAGGGTGGAGTGAAAGTTTAATAAGTGAAAGAAAGTTGGTTGTAGTGGAGGGTGAGGCCTGAATGGGCTGTCTCCTATGAGGTTGGGGTCTAGGGTTTGGGAATGTGTTTAGTCCTTAATTCTCTTGGACATGAGTAAAAGGACTACTATCTCAGACAACAAGAGACTGTTACATCTTGGTACACTGATGGGACTACAACAGTTATACATGCATTATTTTCTCTCTGCATGTGTATGTGTATAGTTCTAGGTGGTTTTATCATGTATGAAGCTGCCACCACCACGTGTAACCACCACCGCATGACTGTGGTGTACCATTGCCCCAAGGCTCCCTCACACGACTCGCTCAGAGCTCTAGCTGCGGCTTCCTCTCCCCTGCCCCTCCATCCTTCACCTCTGGAAACCTCTCCTCTGTTCTCCTTTTTGCAGTGGCGTGATTTCAGCTCACTGCAACCTCTGTCTCCTGGGCTCAAGCGATTCTCCTGCCTCAGCCTCCTGAGTAGCTGGTATTACAGGTGCCTACCACCACGCCCAGCTAATTTTTGTATTTTTAGTAGAGCTGGGGTTTCACCATGTTGGCCAGGCTGGTCTCAAACTCCTGACCTCAAGTGATCCACCCGCCTTGGCCTCCCAAAATGCTATATCTTTTTAAAATTAGTCTTTTTCACTCAGCATAATTTCTTTGAGATTCATTCAATCTACTGTATCTATCAAAAGTTTGTTCCTTTTTACTGCTGAGTAGAATTTCATGGTATGAATATACTACAGTTGGTTTAGCCGTTCACCACTAAAGACATTTGGACAATTTTCCCTATTTGGATGTCACAAATAAAACTGTTATGAACATTCATGTACAAGTTTCTTTTTTTGTTGTTTGTTTTTGGAGATGGAGTCTTTCTCTGTCACCCAGGCTGGAGTGCAGTGGTACCATCATAGCTCACTGCAGCTTCAACCTCCCTGGGTCAAGTGAGCCTCCCACCTTGGCCTCCCAAAGTGCTGAGATTACAGGTGTGAGCCACCGCACCTGGCTGTCATGTACAAGTTTCTGCATGAAAATAATTTTTCAGTTCTCTAGATAAATACCCAAGACAGTTCAATTGTGGGGTCATATGGTAAGCCCATTTTCAGTTTAAAACTGTTTCTCAAAGAAATATGCCATTTTACATTTCTTGTAGCAGTGTATTAGTGATTCAGTCTCTCCACATACTCACCATCATTTAGTATTACCACTTTGTAATTTTAGCCAGATGGGTATGTAGTGATACCACATTGTGGTTTTAATTCACATTTCTCTAGTGGCTAATGATGTTGAATATTTTTTATGTGCTTAAGTGCCATCTGTATATCCTCCTCGAAGTGTCTGTGCATATCTTTTGCCCATGTTCTAATTGTATTACTTGATTTTTTTTTTTTTTTTTTTTTTTGAGAGAGTCTCACTCTGTCACCCAGACTGGAGTGCAGTGGTGTGATGATCTTGGCTCACTTACAACCTCCGCCTCTCAGGTTCAAGTGATTCTCCTGCCTCAGCCTTCTGAGTAGCTGGGACTACAGGCATGCACCACCATGCCCGGCTAATTTTTTTTTTTTTTTTTTTGAGATGGGGCTTTGCTCTGTCACCTAGGCTGGAGCACAGTGGCATGATCTTGGCTCACTGCAACCTCTGCCTCCTGGGTTCAAGCAATTCTCCTGCCTCAGCCTCCCAAGTAGCTGGGATTACAGGCTCCTGCCCCCACACATATTGGTCAGGCTGGTCTTGAACTCCTGACCTCAGGTGATCCACCTGCCTCAGCCTCCCAAAGTGCCAGGATTACAGGCATGAGCCACCGTGCCTGGCTGTATTGATTTTTAATACACAGTTTTGAGAGTTTTCAGTTTCAGTGATTTGTGTTCTAATCTTTACTATTTCTTTTCTTCTGTTTGCTGTGGGTTTATTCTGCTCTTTTTAAAAATTGTTTTTAGATCTTTCCTTTTTTTATAATGTCAGCAGTTCTGTACATTTGCTTCTCCACATTGCTTTAGCTGCATCCCACAAACTTTGATTTTTTCCTTTAGTTCTGTGTGTTTTTAAAATTTTTGACACTCTTTGATCCATGCATTACTATACATTATTGTTTAATTTCCAAGTGTTTGGAGATTTTCTTTTATTGATTTCTTTCTAGTTTCCTTCCATTATGGCCAGAGAGTATAATCTCTATGGTTTCTGTTATTTTAAATTTGTTAATATTTGTTTTGTGACCCAGGGTCTGTTGTGGTGAATGTTCCATGGATGCTTGAAGAGAACATGTATTCTGTTGTTGAGTAGAGCGTCCTTTAAATGCCAATTTGACCTTGTTGGTTGATGGTCAGATTTGCTAGATCCTTGCTGATTTTTTGTCAAGTGGTTCTACGAATTGCTGAAAGCAGGGTACTGAAGTAACTACAATGGTAGGTTGCCGGTTTCTCCTTTTAGCTCGATCAGTTTCTACTTCATGTCCTTTTCAGCTCTTGTTTGGTGCATACACATTTAGGATAGCTATATCTTCTTGGCAGAGAGTAACGTTTGTCCTTTTTACTTTTCTTTGCTCGGAAGTCTACTTAGTCTGCTGTATCTGATAGTAATATAGCCACTCCTGCTTTTTTGGATTAATGTTTGCATGATATCTTTTTCTATCCTGTCACTTTCAGTCTACCTAGGTTGTTATGCTTGATGTGAATTTCTTACAGAGTTTCTTCTATAGTTGGGTTGGGTTTTATTTTTAAATTGGCATATTTAGGCCATTTACATTTAATATAATTATGATATGTCAGGGCTTAAGTTAGCCATTTTACTTTTATTTTATGTTTGTTTCTCTCTCATTCTTCTGTTTCTTTTATCTTACTTTTCATTTTGATTTTTTTTAGCATACTGCATTTTACAGAGTTTTTAGTGGTTCCTTCATGCAATACCACGTACATAAGTAACTTGTGACAGCCTACTGTTTTTGACATTTTATCCCTTAAAGGGAAATGCAGAACTCTTCCATTTGGATGCCTTTACCCTCCTCACTTCTGAAATATATTTTGTCTTAGGTGTTTCCTCTAGATACATTGAATGTCGTATTAGGTAGTGCTATAACTTTTGTTCAACTGTAAAATAAGGTTTTTAAAACCCATAAGGTGAAGAATAGTCTATTACATTTATTTCTGTTTTTACTCATTCTTTCCTTTCTGAATGTCCCAACCTTCTTCTGTTACTATTTTCTTTTTGTTAATAAGAGCTTCCTTTATTCTTTAAAGGCGGGTCTGCTGGCAACAAATTCTCTTAATCCTTTGTCTGAGAATGTCTTTATTTCCCCATTATTTCTGAAAGATAGTTTCCCTGTATATAGGATTTGGGTTGATATTTCTTTCAGCACTTGAAAAATACTATGCATCTTCTTTTTGGCCTCCATAGTTTCAGATGGGAAAACCACTGTCATTCAAATTAATATTTACTTATAGATAATGTGTAATTTCCCTGTGTTTTCAAGATTTTTTTTCTTTGTCTTTCGTTTTCAGAAGTTTACTCCTAATTTATCTTGGCATGGGTTTCTTTGGGTTTATCCTATTTGAGACTTACTCAGCTTTTTGAAACTATAGGTTTATGTCTTTTGCCAAACTTGGGAAGTGTTCAATTCTATTCCCTTCCTCCTCTCTTTCTGAGACCTTTATGATACGAATTTAGATATTTTATTATTTTCCCACAGAACCCTGAAGCAGTGTTCATTTTTTTTTCTATTTTCTCACTGTTGTTCAAATTGAGTAAATTGTATTGATCTGCTGTCAGATTCATTGATTCTATCTCCACTGTGCCATCAAGTCCACTCAAAACACCCAGAAGTTGGCTACATAGAGCTGCTTAGAAGAAGCAGGTCCAGAAAGGGGCAGATTGAGAGACAGACATGTTAGTGACAGCCGTTAATTCTCTGAGTGGAGCAAGAAGGAAGAGTGAGGGCTGAGGATAGCTTCTACGAGATGGCTACATTTGGAGGGTGAAGAGAACAGAAACCATGGAGCAGGTGCTCACTTCTGTGTAGAGTGAGGGTGCTGTTGTCCTACTGTCATTTGGCTAACTGGAATGTTTTATGCTGTTTTCTTTTTCTTTTTATTTATTTTTTAAAGGGGCAGGGTCTTGCTCTGTCACTCAGCCTGGAGTGTATTGGTACCAGAATGGCTCACTGGAGTCTTGAACTCCCAGGCTCAAGCGATCCTCCTGCCTCAGCCTCTCAAGTAGGTAGGACGAGAGACACAGGCCACCTCACCTGACTAATTGTTTCTTGCTAGGTTGCCCAGGCTGGTCTCGAACACCTGACCTCAAGTAATCTTCCCACTTCAGCCTCCCAAAGTGCTGGGATTCCAGGGGAGAGCTACCTCACCTGGACGTTTTATGCTATTTTCTTGATACAGTGCCTCTCTCTGCATTGTATAATCAAAGATATGACAGAGTGATTGCATTTTTTAAGCCTTGACAATACCTTATTGTGCCCTTATAGAAAACTGGGGCATAGAGTGTGAAATTACTTCACTAAGGTCACAAGACTGTGATGTGATAGAATGGCAGCTGAACTCTGGAGTATTGTTTTCTCTTAACTTTTCTCTTGTTGCTCCAGCAGGCATTTATTGAACACCCTTTTGGGTGCATTACAGGATAGAAGGGAACATAAGACAAACTCAAGTTGCTTATAGTTTTACCGGAAAGATAAAGACACAGGAAATAGGTAGCAGTGGAAGGCTCATTGGATGGCATGCAGAATGCATCTAGTCAGTGAGGGCACGAGAGGAGTGAAGAGGGGGCTCAGGGAGGGCAAGTGGCCTGGTTTCATGGATGAGTCCAGACTCGAGCCTGAAAAGGTAAGTATAAAATGGGGAAATGAGAAGACATTTGAGAAAAAGAGGTGTATAAGCCAGGTTTTTAACAACCTACATATCAAATCCTGTTCTTTCTTAATGGCTCATTTTGCCATGCATCCCTATAAAACTAGTGATTTAGTAGTCTGTCAGTCTTGTGCTTGTGTGAGGAGAGGCTTTCCAGAGCCAATTAACCTCAGAAACATAAACCCACTGGATACAGACAGCATTCATTCATTCAGCCTACCTTTACTGAACAGCAGCTATGTACCAAATGCAATACCAGGTGTTAGAGATACAAAATGAGCAAGACAGGTCTCTTTCTCCTAAGAAACCAATAATACAGAAGTAACATTATTCCATTCTTAGAAAGAAAAATGTAAAATGTGTAATTGTCCGCTTGGTAAACTGACAGTTCATGGAACATTTGCAGAAATTAATCACATTGGAAGACTTGCTAAAAATGTCAATCAGTTCCTCAAAAGTAGAAATAAGACTATCTTTGGTCACAATGCAGTAAGGTAATAAAATGAGGAAATAATAAAAGAGGAACAATTTATCCCTTTCCTACCAAAACCTCTCTTAACTTTTGGGTCAAAGAAGAAATTAACCCCAAAATGCAGAATATCTAGAAAACAACATATAGCTTGATCTATGGAATGCCACTAAAATTGTTCTTGATGAAATATTTATATTCTAACATCACTTCTGAGGTTAGAAAACAATAAAATCAACCTACAGAATGCAAAAGAAATAAAGATCAAAGCAGATATGAATTAATTAGAAGATATGAAAGAAAAACCAGAATTGACAAATACATCCAAAGTTGATTTATTGCCAAAACCAATAAAACAGAGATAACATTGGCTAACTGCATTAAGAGGGGAAAGGGAAAAAATCACTAATCCAGAAGATTAGAAATGGTAAGTGACAAATAATAACAGATGCAGAGGAAATTAAAAGAACCATAAATAGTACTTTGTGAACTTTTCAGCGAAGAATTTTGACAATCTGACTGAAATAAATGATTTTCTAAGAACATATGAGTCACCAAAAATTGATACCAAAGGAACTATTAGACAACCTAAGTAAACAATACCCGTGGAGGAAAGTTAGCAAAGAATTTTTCCTGGAAAAGCACCAGACCCACATGGTTTCATAAGTGAATTTCAATAAACAGGTAAGTTCTAACTATAAAGATATTTCCGTAGAAAGGAAGGCTTTCAAATTATATTTATGACCAGCAAAATACGAACACCATAACCTGACAAGTTAGACAGAACAATAACATACTATAAGGTACTCTTATTTGTAAATATCAATGTAAAAATAATAAATATTAACATACATAATTCAATAACATATCAAAAGCACGATAAACCCAGACCAGATGGGTTTTATCCTAAAAGTGTAAGGGTGGTTCCGTCTTAAGAAATGTGTTAGGAAAACTTATATTTATATGTCAAATGTGTCAAAGCTCAGTAGTTGCAAATAAGGCAGTTAACAAAATTCAATAATATTTCTAATAAATACTTTTAGAGAAAATAGGACAAGGTGATATTTCTTTAAAGTTATGTAAACTGTGTGTGTGTGTGTGTATGTGTGTGTATTTGTAATCAAAAGGCAGCATGAGGCTGGGTGTGGTGGCTCACACCTGTAATCCTAGCACATTGGAAGGCTGAGGCAGGAGGACTGCTTGAGTGTGAGAGTTTGAAAGCAGCCTGGGCAACATAGCAACACAGTGAGACCTCATCTCTACTTTAAAAAAAGAAAAAAAAAAAGAAAAAGAAATAGCTGGGCATGGTGGTGTGCACCTATAGTCCCAGCTGCTCAGGAAGCTGAGGTAGGAGGACTGCTTGAACCTGGAAAGCCAAGGCTAAAGTGAGCTGTGATCACGCCACTGCACTCCAGCCTAGGTGACAGAGCAAGACCCTGTCTCACACACACAAAAAGGGAAAAAACAAAAGCATTATGCTTAGTAATGAAACAACAAAAGAAAATTCTATTTAAAGTTAACATTAAAACAAGACAAGGTACCTACCATCACCATCACCATCACTATGTAATAATATTTGGATTCTAGACTCATGGTTAGTAAACTACCACCTGTCAGCCACCTGCCTGCTGATTTTTTTTTTTTTTTTTTGAAACAGAGTCTTCTCTGTCACACAGGCTAGAGTGCCGTGGCATGATCTCAGCTCACTGCAGCCTCCGCCTCCCGGGTTCAAGCAATTCTAATGCCTCAGCCTCTGGAGTAGCTGAGACTACAGGTGTGAGCCACCACACCCGGCTGATTTTTGCACTGTTAGTAGAGACAGGGTCTTACTATGTTCGAGAGGCTGGTCTTGAACTCCTGATGGGTGATCCACATGCCTCAGCCTCCCAAAGTGCTGAGATTACAGATGTGAGCCCCTGCACCCAGCCGTGCTTTTTAAATAAAGTTTTATTGGAGCACAGCATTGCCCAGTCATTTATATATTGTCTGTGGCTACTTTCATGCCACAACTGCAGAAATGAGTAGTTGTGACAGAGGTTGTATGTCATAAAGCCTAAAATATTTGCTACCCTTTTATGGAGAAAGTTTGCCTGTCTCTGTTCTAGACAATACTAATAGATAAATGAAAGAAATTAGAGATTGAATTATTGAAAGGAGGAAGCAAAATTATAATTATTTTCAGTGGATGCATAGGAAAACCAAGATAATCAACTGAAGGGAAAATAGAAACAATGCGACTCGATAAGATGGTTACAAAATAAACTTAAAAATCATTCATTTTCTGATTTACAAACAAACAGTTATAGTGGAAGAAGAGCTCCCATTTAGAAAAGCATGGAAAAGAAATGCTTATGAGTCTATATGATATGAATAAATTATGGAATGAATAAATAGGAGAGAATCTCCTGCGCTGAATTCCAAATACTGCATGTAGATGCTCCCCTTCCGACGAGATGGGACATAACGCCCCACCTCTTACGTGTGGACTGTGTATAGTGACTTCCTTCCAAACGTCACAGTAGGGAAAGTTGGGGGAAAAGAATAACGTTGCAGTGGAGAAACCTGACAGACTGGACTGGTGCTTCAGCGGGGTGATCAAGGTTAACATCAACAGTGATGTCATGTTGATAGCAGCTTCCTTGATGTGATGTGATGAGACTTTATGTCTCTATTCTTTTTCCTGAAAACCTATAAGCCGTGTCTAACTGAGAAACCTCAGACAAACCTAAATTGAAAGACATTCTGTAAAGTACTTGACCATTACACCTTAAAACTGTCAAGGTCATCAAAATCTAGGAATGTCTGAGAAACTGTCACAAGCAAGAGAAGCCTAAGGAGACATGAAGACTAAGTGTTATGTGGTATAATGGTAAAAACTAGGGAATTCTGCCGGGCGCGGTGGCTCAAGCCTGTAATCCCAGCACTTTGGGAGGCCGAGACGGGCGGATCACGAGGTCAGGAGATCGAGACCATCCTGGCTAACACGGTGAAACCCCGTCTCTACTAAAAATACAAAAAACTAGCCGGGCGAGGTGGCGGGTGCCTGTAGTCCCAGCTACTCAGGAGGCTGAGGCAGGAGAATGGCGTGAACCCGGGAGGCGGAGCTTGCAGTGAGCTGAGATCCGGCCACTGCACTCCAGCCTGGGCGACAGAGCGAGACTCCGTCTCAAAAAAAAAAACAAACAACAACAAAAAAAAAACTAGGGAATTCTGAGTAAACTACAGACTTTAATAATGACATGTTAATATTGGTTAATTGTATTAGCATTGTACATTGTGACAGATGTCTCATAACTTTTGTGGGGTTTTTTTTTTTTTTTTGGTTTTTGGTTTTAACTTTTGTGTTTGTAAAACTAAAGTAAAATGTTTATTTAGATTAAAAAGCACCAAATATTGAATATGAAACATAAGGTGTATAGTTTGTCCTCAGTAAACTTCCCTGGTCATATACATGTAAATATATATTTTTGAAAAGGTATAAAAAAGTCATCTGAAAAAATAAACATGTGAGGATGAATGGGAAAAAATTTTTGAAGAGTAATGATGAGGGTTTCTATCTAAAACATGTTATAAAGATATATTAATCAGATAAATAAAAAATAAAAAGAATGAAGTAGACGAAATGTGGGAGGAGCTCCAAATGATGCAGTGTCCGTCATGCATTTGTCCTTATTACCTTAAAATATTTTCTGGAGCAATTCATAACACGTTTTTAACACTGGTTGCCTTGGAGGAGAAAATGTCCGAGTGCAGGACCGATGGGGAGAGAATTTGCCTCTTCATTTGCTTTTCTTTTTCTTCTGAGACGGAGTCTGGCTCTGTGGCCCAGGCTGGAGTGAGCGGCGCCATCTCCTCCCTGCAAGCTCCGCCCCGCGGGTTCCCGCCGATTTCCCGCCTCCGCCTCCCGAGCAGCCCGGACCACAGGCGCCGCCACCGCATCCGGGTAACTTCAGGTTTTTTTTCTTTTCTTAGTAGAGACGGAGTTTCACCGAGTCACATTTGCTATTTTTTTATATTGACCTCCCCCCCCCGTGTAACTGTCAGCTTATTAATAATTAACAGTATGCACGCCGGGCACCGTGGCTCACACTTTTATTCCCAGCACTTTGGGAAGCTAAGATGGGAGAATTACTTGAGCCCAGGAGTTTGACAACAGCCTGGGCAACAAAATGAGACCCTGTCCGAAAAACAACAATGTAAAATTGTCAGAACAAAAAATTGAAACAAAGTACAGACAACCCTTTTCAATCAGCGTTACAATTATTATTTTTTTTTCTGAGACAGAGCTTCACTCTTGTCGCCGGGCTGGAGTGCAGCGGCGCCATCTGGCCTCGCCGCAGCCTCCGCCCCCCGGGTTCCCGCCATTCTCCCGCCTCAGCCTCCCGAGCAGCCGGGACCACAGGCGCCGCCATCACGTCCAGTCAGTTTCTCTGTATTTGTGGTAGAGACGGGGTTTCCCCACGTTGGTCAGGCTGGTCTCGAACTCCCAGAGTGGTGCTGGGATTCCAGGCGTGGCCCCCGCGCCCGGCCAGCATCACGGAGCTTTATTTATTTATTTATTTATTTATTTATTTATTTATTTATTGAGACAGAGTCTCCCTCTGTGGCCCAGGCTAGAGTGCAGTGGCCGGATCTCAGCTCACTGCAAGCTCCGCCTCCCGGGTTCACGCCATTCTCCTGCCTCAGCCTCCGAGTAGCTGGGACTACAGGCGCCGCCACCATCGCCCGGCTAGTTTTTTTTTTTGTATTTTTAGTAGAGACGGGGTTTCACCGTGTTAGCCAGGATGGTCTCGATCTCCTGACCTCGTGATCCGCCCACCTCGGCCTCCCAAAGTGCTGGGATTACAGCTTGAGCCACCGCGCCCGGCCCATCACAGAGTTTTGAACGTAGGGCTGCTTGAGTTCCAGCCTACTGTCTATATAATTAGAATTACTGAGTTCCTGAGTTAAGTTTAGCCCGAAGCAGGTGAATGAGTTACCTGCCCCGCCCCCCCCCAGCCACATATATAGATTCAGGTAAACTTTTTGAAATCCTGAACTATGAGTCCATGGGTCGTAGCTGACGAATTCCTGCGGACCTGAAGGAGATGGAGGAGTCTGGGGAACCCAGTGAGAAACCACAGTTACAACGTGAAGCGCGCTGCGCGGGGTCGGAGGATGACGGCCCGGCTGACTGCGGCGCCACCGACTAGCTGGCCGCGTGAGCCAACCTGTCAGCTGAGTTTTCTTGTCTGTGGAATGAGACTGGGGGTAAAAGGAGGTGGTAAAAGGCCCTTCTAGCAACCACATTCTGTGATTTATGAATATCGTAGCCTGCAAACTTTCAATGGCACCGAGGTGGTTGTGAGAACCACAGTAGCCTGCTAATGTAAGCACTCTTCTTCAGGTCAGAGTTTCAGGGCTTAAAACACCATCCTCCCCAGGTCGTCAAGTATTTCTCCCCAGTAGATGATCTACTGAGGCAGGCGATTCTTCAGCCCCTGGGGAGGTGAGTGCAGAGCTCCTTTTTCTCACCATCTTTAGCCCTGTGGGTATTCCTCATGCTTCCCCCACAGGAGAATCTCTTGCCTCCTCCTCATCTTCTTCTTCCTGATTTATCACTGCCTCTGCCCCATCTGACATTAGGGAAGTGTTTTATTGTGCTTGAGTAGAAGATTTCATGGGAAACAGACTACCATCTTTGGAATAGTATCCAATACGAATAATTATTTGAAACATTTATCTCTGCATGTCTGTATCTTAGTCAACTTTCAGTTTCCCCCTACTTGAGGAGAGTGGGGCATGTAGATAATCCAAATGTCATCTATATTTGGCTTTAGAGTGTGTTTTCTACTTAGCTTCGAGTTCTGGATATATCTGCGTTTCTGGGAACTGACTTTAAACAAAATCACGAAGCTTTGCAGTGAAGACACATCTGACTCACAAGTAAGTTGAATGCTTTCCAAGGGCCCATTTTTTTAGAACTTGCTCAACTCTTTCCTACAATAATGCTGTGCTTGGATCGGCCCACTTATCTCTCAGACCCTGGCAAACTGGCCATTCCAATATTCCCTCCTGTTAAGAGGTAGTTGCCATTTGGCTTTTTATTTGTAATTCATGCAGAGTTGAATAAATAATATGAAATATCATTTCAGTAAGTGGTTGGGTGGGAGTCATTATCAAAACAATTAGAATGTGTTACTGTCAATAAGCAAGAAATCAAAATTTCATAATCTTCTCTGACTCATATGGGGTTGACTTCTATTTATGTGCCTTTCAACTTTTAGTGAAGAATGGCCAAAAAGTAGAGTATGCAAGTTTGCTCAAATTAAGTAAGAATCAATTGCTTCTTCCTCTGAGCCCCCATAGCAAGAATGTATTTTTTTCAATGTAGCAGCTTTAATCACCTAACCTACAATAGTGTAGTGTAGTGTAGTACAGTACATGTTTTAAACGGGAGGATGGGCACTGTCTTCATTCATCCTTAAGTCCCTGACACCTGGCCCAAGGTTCCACCTGTAATCGGTGTTTATCTGGTATTTGTTAAATGTGGGATTTCTCTCCTGATGGTTGGATTAACCCTTGAGTTCTTAGGACTCCTCGCTGCTTCTCAGTATCTCACATACCTTTTGCTAGCCACAAGAGAAAAAGGAAAAACAAAAAACCTCACATCTTCAACCACCTTCACTTAAAATGCGTATAACTTTTCATGCAGAAAAGTGCTAAGAAGGCTGGGTGCAGTGGCACATGCCTGCAATCCCAGCACCTTGGGAGGCTGAGGTGGGTGGGCAATTGAGGCCAGGAGTTTGAGAACAGCCTGGCCAACATAACGAAACCCCGTCTCTCTTGAAAATACAAAAAATTAGCTGGGTGTGGTGGAGCACACCTGTAATCTCAGCTACTTGGGAGACTGAGGTTGCAGTGAGCCGAGATCGCGCCACTGCACTCCAGCCTGGGTGACAGAGTGTCTCACAAAAAAGAAAAGAAAAAGTGCTAATAAAATAGCTTAACGTGCATATGAATGAACTGGGGATCTTGTTAAAATGCGTATTTCAATTCAGCAGGTCTGAGAAGAGATTCTTCATTTGTAATAAGAGCCCGCGAGATGTCTAGGCCAGGACCACTGGTCCTGGTCACAGACCACACTTTGAGCATCAAGAGCTTCACGTTGACTTGTGTATGTTGTTAATTGACTGAGTGTTTAAGCAGGGAGGAAAAACATGGTTCAGCTTTCCAGTGAGCGCGTCATGTCGTATTGCTCACACACAGAGAAAGGGTGAGGCAGCGTTAGCAGGGTTCCGTGTGAATGGTGCTCAGCAGGTGAGAAAGGAAGCTAATAAAGCTGGCTGGATCTTGCTTTTTGTGCTGTGCCTCAGCTCAGCAAACTGACCTGGAGTGGGGGTAGGGTGAGCAGAGTCAACTGCTAAAACACAGTTTACTGTGGGGGTGAGACAGCAGCTGTTTTAACATCTCCCCCAATACCACACGCCTCTGAGGACTAGAAGCATAGGAATGTGTTGTATCCAAAAGAAGTGGTCAGGAATGGTAGTTTAGACCTGCCTGTCTCAAATACCAATTGCCTAGTTGAGAATTTACCCAAGACATTAGTACTAGTGATTGTGTTACCTTTCTTCTGCAAAGATGTGTTCATCTCATTTGTCACATTTTAGGTATATACATTTTCTGGTCTTCGGTTTCCTAGAATTTTCTTAGAAATATGCTGTGTGTGTGCACGTGTGTGTGCACGTGTGTGTGCACGTGCGCGCGTGCGTGTGTGCGCCCGTGTGTGTACGCGCCCGTGTGTGTGCACGTGTGTGTGTGCACGTGTGTGTGTACGTGCACGTGTGTGTGTGTGTTCCCCTGGGGCTCTGTATCTGTGTGTCATTTGAAAGAAAATTTAAAGCTCTTTTTAAAATCTTTTTTTTTTTTTTTTTTTTTTGCCGGGCGCAGTGGCTCACATCTGTAGTCCCAGCACTTTGGGAGGCCAAGGTGGGCGGATCACCTGAGGTCGGGAGTTTGAGACCAGCCTGATCAACATGGGGAAACCCTGTCTCTAGTAAAAATACAAAATTAACCGGGCGTGGTGGTGCATGCCTGTAATCCCAGTTACTTGGGAGGCTAAGGCAGGAGAATCTCTTGATCCCAAAAGATTTTTTTTTTTTTTTTTTTTTTGAGACGGAGTCTCGCTCTGTCTCCCAAGCTGGAGTGCAGTGGCCCCATCTTGGCTCATTGCAACCTCTGCCTCCCGGGTTCAACCACTTCTCCTGCCTCAGCCTCCCGAGTAGCTGGGACTACAGGCATCTGCCACCACACCCGGCTAATTTTTGTCTTTTTTGTGGAGATGGGGTTTCACCATGTTGGCCAGGCTGGTCTTGAATTCCTGACCTCAAGTGATCCACCTACCTCAACCTCCCAAAGTGCTGGGATTACAGGCATGAGCCACCATGCCCGGCCTTAAAACCTTTTCTTGATAGCCTTTTGCATTTCAGGTTTCTTGAAGTATCTCTGCTTGTTTGCTTCTGTTTCAAAGATTATAACAGGCAGCAGTCCCATTATGGGGGAAAGTGGTAGCAAATGGATCTGTGATAACAGGTGTCATCCTCATCATCTCTTTACAGTAATCGAATTGGTTGAAGATATGTGGAAATCCGACTAGATACACTTTAAAAAATATCACCTGCCAGTGCAGTGGCTCACACTTATAATTCCAGTACATTGGGAGGCTGAGGTGGGAAGATTGCTTGAGGCCAGGAGTTCAAGACCAGCCTGGGCAATGTAGCAAGACTCCATCTCTACCAAAAGAAAAAAAAAGTTTTCAAGTTTGCCTGGGTGTGGTGGTGCATCTGTAGTCCTTGCTTCTTGGAGGACTGAGGCAGGAGGATTGCTTGGGCCCAGCAGTTCAAGGTTACAGTGAGCTAATTAGCTGGGTGTGGTGGTGGGTGCCTGCAATCCCAGCTACTTGGGAGGCTAAGGCAGGAGAATCGCTTGAAATCAGGAGGCGGAGGTTGCAGTGAGCTGAGATTGCGCAATTACACTCCAGCCTGGGCAACACAGCGAGACTCTGTCTCAAAAAAAAAAAAAAAATTGAAATGTTACAGTGAGCTATGATTGTGCCACTCCTTTCCAGCTTGGGTAACTAGAGCAGGACTCTGTTTCTTAAAAAAAAAAAAAAGAAAAAAGAAAAAAGAAAAGAATTTACTAAAACATTTGTGACTGCCATTTGATGACTGCCTACCATAACTACTCAATTTTGTCTTCCTTTCATCTGAATAGTGTTCTTTGCTTCATCTGCATTTGAGCTGCCCTAAAGCCCAACTAAATTAATCACTCCTAAAGTAAAGGAGATGAAATCAACTAATCTGAGGGAAGCCTGACCAAGGCATTCATGTATCAAAAAATATGGAATACCTACCACTGCATACATGATACTAGAAATCCCACAACTTCCCTGCACGCTGGCTGTGGCTTTCAGTTCAGTGACAGGAAACTGAGGCCAGAGAGGTAAAGAACTTGGCCTGAAGTCACATGGGGCACTGGGTGTTACTTGAAGCAGTTTTTTCAGAAACGTCAGGGAGAAACATTACTCAGAGCCTCTCCCTCACACCCTGCAGATAGAGCTCTGAATCTCGGCACCTGTGAGTTGTTTCTTTTGCGCTTTTAAAAAAGTCTCCCAGAATTGTGGAATGGGATAGTTTCAGTTAAAATGTCTGTTTTTAAAAATCCTGACCAATAATACAAATCAAGAAGGTCCTATCATAGATTGCACACCTTTAAGGATTTCGTTGTGCTCTAATTGGTCTTATTGGACTAAATGATTTCTAAGGTCTTCCCTGGGACTTCAGTTTTGTGTTTCAAGTTTCGTATCCATCTGAAAGCCATATATTTGGGTTAAACCAGTGAACTCTTTATTAGCAATAGGTATCTTTGTAGAATTTCTAGTAGTTTGGAAGGAGTTGAATGTACTAGAATCATAGCACGTATTTCAGCTGCTTTATTAGCATTCTAGCTAAGGGGAGTTGATTGTTCCAGTTTTAGTCATTATAATACAGCCCTGTTTAATATTGCATGATCTGTGGGTTGCCATAAACTTGGTACAAATTGGAGTGCTGATATAACATGAAACGAAGCGCCTTGTCTGAATGTTGCTTTTGTTTTGCGTTTAACAAATTAGTATGTTGACATTTGTCACTGATGGATTCCATTATTTGCTGAAAGGGTTTTAGGGGATTTGACAGCATGAATGGTTTGTCTTACAGACTTTTGAGAATTGATAAAAGCATCTTTGTTCTTTGTACAAAAGCACAACAGATATCGTATTGATGGACACACAAAAAGGGATGGCTTGTGTAGCTGCAACATAAAATAAACCAAGAAAATAATTTTCGAGTTGCTGCTTACTCTTCTATGTGATTTCTTCTTCTCATCCTTTTTTTTCCTGATTAAAGAATGAGTTCCGTTCATCTCAATAACAACCTCAAGAGCAATCAGTAATCTTTCAGTAAAGTTAAAATATTGGCTTCTTTATGCTCTGCTTACATATTGTTTAAGGCAGATTATTTCAAAACGTTATAAACACAGTTATGGGATTGCATTAAATAACTGTTCCACATCCTGTGATAACGGAGGTGAGATGGGGGAGCAAGAAACTAAGCGTTCCATAAAATAAGAAAAAGGACTAAAATTTTATTTCAGATTCTAGCTTTATCAAAACGGTAAATAAACATGTTCTGTCATTTTTGTAGTTATATTTAGAGGGATAGCCTTGTCATTCCAATGTACCTTCCTGTACATGTCATTGAGCCCTTATTGGAAGTTGCTAACCTCACACTTTCGCCCCAGTCTTGCTAAAACCTGTTATAAAGTATACTCTGGGAAACACGTGCACACACGCTACACTCACAGAGGACTTCCAGCAAAAGCCTTGCTGGAAAGCTACAAACTATGAGATCTATCAATGATCAGATGGCAACACCCATCACTAACAACTGCCAACACTCAGACTGAAGCAGTCAGACACTGTGAGGAACCATCCATCATCCCTGTCATTTCTTCAGGGAGTGCAGAAGGCGCTGGGGGAGGGAGCCAGGGCCCTGCAGTGGACAGAAGTGACAGCAGACCATGCAGCAGAATGCAGATCCAAACGTGACCTCCAGTTTCTACTGTGAAAATGTGGGAATCAAGACAGGGAAAGAAACAATAATTTAATAAAGAATAAAAAAGTAAAGAATTTTGTTGATCGGCTGGGCACGGTAGCTCACACTGATAATCCCAACACTTTGGGAGGCTGAGGTGGCAGGAGTTCAAGACCAGTCTGGGGAACATAGTGAGACCCTGTCTCTGGCTGGGCACAGTGGCTCACACCTATAATTCCAGCACTTTACGAGGCTGAGGCAGGTGGATCACTTGAGCCCAGGAGATCAAGACCAGCCTGGGCAACATGGTGAGACTCTGTCTCTACAAAAAAAAAAAAAAAAAAAAGTAAAAATTAACCGGGTGTGGTGATGTATGCCTGTAGTCCCAGCTCTCAGGAGGCTGAGGTGGGAAGATTGCCTGAGCCAAGGAGGTCGAGGCAGCAGTGAGCCACTGCAGTCCAGCCTGTGTGACAGAGTGAGACCCGGTCTCTAATAATAATAATAAGAAGAAGAAGAAGAAGGAAGAAGAGGAAGAGGAGGAGGAAGAGGAGGAGGAAGAGGAGGAAGAGGAAGAGGAGGAAGAGGAGGAAGAAGGAAGAGGAAGGGGAGAAGGAGAAGGAGGAGAAGGAGAAGGAGATAAACCCCTCTCAATAAAGATTTTGATAAAATTAACCAGGTCCCAGCTACTCAGGACGCTGAGGTAGGAGGATTGCTTAAGCCCAGGAGTTCAAGGTTACAGTAAACTATGATTGCGCCACTGCACTCCAATCTGGGTAAGAGAGTGAGACCTTGTCTCTAAAAACTTAAAAAATATTGTCGTTTATTGAATGTCTCTTCCTGCTACACTGTGACCTCCCTAAGGACCCCAGTCCACATCAGTTTGGTTTGCTAATGTATCCCAAACCCCCAGCACAGAGCATGGCAATGGAGGCTCTCAGTTAATATTTGCTGAATCAATGAGTGGTGCAGCAGCACTGTCCCCCTTCTGTGTCCTGTTTGCCCAACCCAGTCTTGGACTTAGGTGTGTGTTCCCCGAATGGAATCACCTGGGGAACCACAGACACAGAGCTGTTCCCCCCACGTGTACGTCCCGCTGATACGAGAAAGGAGAGGTGGGCCCGAGTTTGGGCTCTGCTGCGTCACTGGCCTGCTGTTCCAGGTCGGAATTTTCCTCTTTCTGAGGCCACCACCCTCACAAAGCTGTTGAGATTCAATGAAAAAGAGAGGAAAGATGGATGGGAAGGGCCCCTAGAAATAAGGATATTACTAATTTCCTAAGGAAAGTACAGTCTTATGAGTGACATCACCATATTTTAAAATCAGACGCACTGGTTTCCTGCAGACACAGGAAAGACCCACAGCTGCAGGCATGTGCGGGGCACGTGAACAACCCTGCTCTGCGATTTCGGCACACTGCTTCTCAGGCTCCTCTAGAAAGGAGGAAACTCAAGAGCTGAGAGACCCAGAGGCTGGTGTCCGCATCAAGTGCAGCTGCCGCGTTTCAAGGAGAGCCATCTTGTGTGTGTAGACAGTGTTGGCCTCAGAGACCAGCCAGGAGAAGGCCGGGTGGGCACAGAGTCAAGCGTCAGGTTGTTTCCCGTGGGAAAAGGTGTAAGGAGGAAAGGACTGCCTGCATTTTTGCCCCTTTACACACATGCGTGCGTGCACACACACGCACACCTCCCCCACACCAGCCTCCCCAGAGCCTCTTCCAAAGCACCATCTCCAGCCTCAGGGGCCAGCAGTCAAGTGCAATTCTCCTTCCAGGCATCTGGGAGCCTCCCTTGCAGCAACCCCTCTTCAGACTGGAATTAGAGGCATGTCCCTCTCAACAGCTGACCAAGGTGCAGGCAGCTAGCTGGCTTTGTGAAGGCAGCATGGCCTGCAGGGTGGGCCGCCCCGCAAATCCAAGGGGAAGATGAGTCCCCAGTCTGCTCTGGGCCTCTTTCCTCATTTGCTCTTTGGAGGCGGAGGTTACTCTAAGTGCCCTTCAAATTCCTTTCCAGCTCTAGTCTTTGAACTCCTGGTTTCTTCCTTTCCAACTTATGGAAATTATTTTCCCCACTTTTCCTGAGAGGGGAAGTGTAAGACACCAGGCTGTCTCTGACAACTGCCAAAGTGGCCGTTTTTTAATGGAAAATCAGCTTCCTTCTCAGGTTGCTTAACAGAGCAGAAGCTTCTCGAGAACAGAGAAGCCTAATGTTTCCCTCTGGTTTTTTGACGTCATTTGCCTGTGGGTGGGTTCCCATCCGCTGCCACCTCTCCAACCACACTAAATTTTATTGCGCAGATTTTAAAAACACACCTTGGTGTGGCAGGCCACCTAAAGAAGCGATGTAGCCCAGAAGCCCTGCTGTTAAGCTGTGGCAGAGAGAGCTTTGGTCCAGTCTCTGACGGTGCCAGGATCCCATCCCACAGAGTAAATTCTCCATCCTCCCCTTCTTGGCCCCTCGCCAATAAAAGCGGAATGTTCACTTTACACTGTCTCATGGGGGATTTGAAGAATCAATTCTGAACACTGACTTGAAAGCACGTATCCATCTAAGAGAAAGTATAAGAAGTGGGGAAGGGGACAAGGGAGCTAACATTTGTGGGATGTTTGCTGTGTGCCAGGTACTGGGCTGTCTACTTGACTTGCATTCTTTCCTTTAACTCTGCTTTGTAATTATCATACACAAAACCGTCAAATGGTTTAGGCAGCTGAGAGTCTAAAGCTTATCAAGAAGACAGTGGCCATGCAGAGGCAGAGAGGGGAAACCAGACCTCCCATAAGCCCCCAGGAAGCTAAATACCTTTGGCATACTTCACACCACCCATGCAAAGTTTAAAAATCTAATCATGTCCATTTGCAATGCACAGATAAGGGGCACTGGAAGTATATTCACCAATACAAATATGTTGGTGCTTTCGAATGTCAGAGAGTTCAGCTGAGTGGCTGCAAATCTCGTCACTGATAAATAACAGACATGTTCATCTTATTCCAATATTTTCCTTTCTAACTTAAAAATAACTTTGTCATTTCTCCTGGTACGTTTTGAGGTGATTAGTCTTAAAATGTGTCATGGGTGGTAAATTCAGGAGAACTGAGCTTGGCCTCCAAAATAAGCAATGCTCCCCATGACATTATGGAGTGAAAACACACGCTTGCTTTGGTCTTGCCTGGTCTGAGGCTTCGTAACGTGAGCAGCGTTCACGGTGAGGCCGTGCATGGAACTCACGCCACACGGGAGCTGTGACTCAGGTCTGTTCTCCGAAGGGGTGAGGTGATGGCTATTAATATTTTATTTCATACACTGTAGTGTTTGCAGAAGCAAACATATTGTAGTTAAGGTTACGCGCATTGAGCGCCAGCATAATCCAGTTTTTCTTTCCGCCAGGCTTTTTTCACACAGATGTGTTCAACCCAAAGGTGAATTTTTGGAGCCTTAAAAAAAGAAAAAGAAAAAAATGAATGAGAAAATTTGAAAACAATTAGGTAAACCATTATAGTTGTACAACTGTGAACAGATGACAGCTTTTATACTTGGAAAATAGTATGAAGTGTTTTCTTTTCTTTGTTTGTGGTTATTTTCCTCTCACATGAAAGTGGTCAGCCAACCACCAAAATAAACAAAAGGAAGGATGAGGCTGAAGCTTACGGGTAGCCATTTGTCAGCAGAAGTAAAGGCCAAGTGTTCCCAGAAAGAAGGCGCCACAGTCAGCTGCTGTGGCAGGAGTGGCATCCATCTCCGAAGCCTGTGTGTGACTGCGCAGGGTGGCACACGCTGACGTCTGCCCTAGATCCCCACAAGCCTCTAGCTCAGGGTGAGTCACCACTTTCAGCCAAGGGGTGTCTGCTGGTTCTGAGGTGACCCGGCCTTTGTAAAAGGGTTTTGACGGAAATACCTTGCAGACTCAGGGCTGAGTCCGCCATGGCACACATCTGCTCCCACCCCGTGGGATGAAGGCTGCAGCTCGCCGGGTCCTGCTTTCTCATCTGAGAATGGGAGGGGTAGGGCCTCTCAGAGCCCTTCTGTATCAAGTTTTCTGGGGATCCAGAACCAGCCCCACTCCAGCCCCACTCCTTCCCAAGCTAGCAGGAGCACATCTGTCCTCCCCAGACTGTCTCCCCCGTTTCAGTTGCGGCAGAACTGCGGTGAGCCAGACCTGTGCAGGCTTTGCAATCGGATCGCTGCCCAGATGGACGCTTCTTCCCCTGAACTAGTTTTCTCCTGGGCAGCCCTCTGTACATTCTCACCTTTCCTCCGCGCCGCTAGTCCTGCATCAGAAGCAGCCGGTGCTCCTTCCCAGAGCCCTCTCTGGCAGACTGTGAACAGCGTGGACCATGCCTCTTCACCTGAGGAGAGAGGCTCTGAAGCAGGCCCTGCACTCGGGTGCAGAAGCATCCGGCACCTGTGGCAGACTGGTCATCTGAACCCTGCTACCCGGGTAGGACCCCAGCTTCCTTGCCCTCTGGCTTCCGAGCCAGGGCTGGGTCTCGGGCAGGGTCTGGGGCAGCCTTGTAGCACGCAGCACATCAGCCGCAGACCTTCTTGGGCTCCCTCAAGGGTAGGACCTGATGCTACTGCAGTCTCCCTGCTGTGGGCATGCCTCTGCTCTTGCTGTTGACTTGAGGATGTGCTTTTAACCGAATGCACCTGGCTTCACACTGAGCGGGCGAAGGACAGAGGGCTCACTGGTCTAGGGTCCAGCTCTTTCGGAGGACAGCTGACCGTCTTTGGCCCCAGGGCCATTCTCTGCACTTTTACATGATGAGATGCAGCAGTGTTTCCAACTCTGTCGCTTGAGAAGTGTGGACATTTCCCTAGATCTTGTGGCAGTTCCTAACACATCTGCAGGGAAGGATCTTGCGGGAGGGGCAGTCTATTAGGATGAGCTATATGAAATTGCCCATGTTTTGAAGTTGGAAAGGGTCACGTATTGCATTTTATATAGTTCAACCTAAAGGTCAAAAAGGTGGAGGAATGTTGGCCTCCTTGTGATGTCATGTTTACCTGATAAGCATCCTGGGGTTTTACCTAGGGTATATAACACAGTATTCGTGTCTATAGCAAAGAGTATTATTGTAGATACTACAGTCATTACTACTTAAGGTATTATCACACTGCTACATGAGCTCACTTTAGAAACAATTGATAGAGACAGAGGGAAGACTATCTATCCCCTGGGAGACCCCAGTGCCTTGGCCCTGGCCCCTGGTCTTTGCCTTTGGAACTAGAGGTTTCAAATGAGCTCTCCTCTACCCCCATTCTTGTCTTCCCTGCTTTGAAACAGGACACCTCTGGCCAGTGGGCTTCCTTTTGGAGATAAGAGATGTTGGGTGATCAATGGCCTCAGACAACGTAGCTGTCACGGTTTCATTTATTAAATGTCATGGTGATAAAGCCGTTTGCTAATGAAAAGGGTGGGATCCATTGCCTAGTGGCATTCACATCCATGCTGTCACCGTCTAACCCAGATTTCTCAGAGCAGCCACTGGCTTGGTGTCGTAGCTGAATGATGTCACTTCAAGCATCACGTAACTTTCCAGCTGGCTAGGATGGAAAAGGGGTTTATTATTGTGGCATGTTTTTCACAGCGTCTGAAAAAAAACGAAGCAGACAGGGCTATATGACAGGATCCGGTTCTGTTTTCACAGGTGTGTCTGAAGGCCACAAGGTACCTTTCACGTGCAATAGAAATGTGACTCTGTGGCAAAAGAAACTTTTTTAAAAAAGCTTTTCTCAAGAGATTTTAAATATGTATGCATAATTAATGTTGGAAATTGGCCTCAAATACATTAAACTCAAAAGACTAGGAGCTGGGCTGCCGAGACCTTGGTCTCAGTTCTGTACCTACTGACAGAGCTCTGACTTCATCTTTGCCTTAGTTGCTCCATGGAAAATATGGACCTCCCAGGGTATTTGTCTGTTTTTAGCTTTTCATTGCGGTGTAATACATGCAGAAAAGTATACATCTTAGCATACAGCTTGTTGGATGCAAACCGTAGGCATCCCTGTCACTAGCACCCTGACCAAGAAACACACATGACCAGCACCCCAGAGGACCCCCGCGCCTCTTCCAGCCAACCACACACACAAAGACTTCCAGCAGCATCGATTTCAGCCCAGTGAGACCTGGTCCGACTTCCGACCTGACGAACTGTAAAATAATAAATTTGTGTTTTCAGGCCACCGTGCTTGTGGTCGTCTGTTACAGCTGCCCTAGGAAACCAATGCACTGATGCTGCTGGTAAGAGGGAGAGCCAGGAGGTGACCCCCAGCTCTGTCCCCAAAGACCAAGTTCTTAAAAACCAGCAGGATAAATAGTACTGCTACTGGCTTTGTTAGGTGTTTGGTCATCGGTGAGGGTATGAAGGTAGAATGAAAGTGCAGATGCCAGCCAGCGTGCGGTTAAGTTGGGTACTAGGTAGCCAGTGTCTCTGAGGTACTCTGACTTGCCCAGCCCCCGACCCCCATGCTCAGAATGTCCCCTGCCTGGAAAGAGGGAATGTGATATGTTACTAACACTTCAGTGTGAGTTGAGTGCATTATCTCTTCCTAAAGTGTTTGTGTTCTAAAAGATGACCTGAGCGATGACTTTCTACTATTTATGAGAAAGAGGGCTACACTAAGGGGCCATGGCTGACCGTGTGAGACCCAATTCCTTGTCCATCTTCCACTGTAGAGTCAGAAAACACCAAAAAGCATCTTTCCCGTGCTGCCTTACAGAGACTAAAGAGTAGGAATAACTAGCAGGATAGCTAGCAGAGACTAAAGCGTAGGAATCTCAGCTGTGGGCTCCCTGGGAGAAGTTGCTTTCCTGATAAAAGGGATCGTTGTTGCTGGCACAGCGCATTTCTGTCATGTTAAACACGAACATGGTGCATGTGTTGTAGTGGCCAACCTGCAAGCACGAGGAAAGAAGTGTACACAGGAAGGATGGGGAGTGGGAGTAGAGCAAGTCCTCCAGCTCCCACTGCACTGCCAGTCACTGCACCAGCCCCAGCAAGGTCTTGTCACTCCAGAGGTCTTGTTTCAAGAAAGGAAAAACCTCTCCAGTGTGTGCCAGTGTTCATTGTATTTTCTGTTACTTGCAGCTGAATACATTCCAAACAGGCCGAGGTGCCTTTCAGATCACAAAAAGGTAACCACCTAGGAATGGGGACACGGGCAGGCAGAATTCTTGAGAATGAAAGGAATTCCTGGGACCCTTGCCCACACTTTCACCACGGTGAACACATGCAAGGAATGATGAGTCAAGGGAACCATCCGGAGAAATGGGATTGAGCTATAGATATCCAGTAAACCTGATGCATTCCGTTAGGCGAGAAGAAATAGAAGGCTCATAATTTTAAATGAAAAGGTTAGTTAAAATCAGGAGACTTTGGAGAGCCTTTTATTTGTTTATTTTTGTTTCTGGTGAGGTTTATTACCTTTCAGAGGGACATGCTGTTAAGTTGAGTACCTCTGAGAACCACCATCTGTCACATATTTTCCAGGACCACCCTGGGAAATTCGAGGCATATTGTCTCCTTATCTCAACAAGCGTGCTGTGTTGGTCTATCCATGGAGTCATAATTTGAGATTAGGAAATATGCTATTATTCTTAAAAGCTCAATTATTTAAGAATCCCCAATAGCCAGGTGATCCCTTATACTTAGTGGTATTTATTGATACAGATGAGTACTTTGAAAAATTAAGAGAGACGTTTACTTTGTAAGCTACCACTAAGACGGTCTCTGACCGGATAAAGATAACTGGAGCAGACGAATCTGTTTAACAAAGGTGGTGATATATATTGTGGCAGCTGAATGCCCCCTTACAGCCAAGGGAGAACAATTAGCGAATTCATTCGTTTAATTCATGAATTTTCCTTCTATTTACACTTTAAACAAACATGCCAGTTGTTTGCTTAGTTAACAAGCTCTGCCTTCATTATAAGCCATTAGTGGCTAGTAATAATTGAAACTGTGTTTGGATTTCAAAAATACAGAAATAAACCCAATTAATTTCACCCTTAGTAATATGGAATTTGTCTGATTGACCTGAGCTAGGCAGAAGTTTGTGTCTTTGCCTTTTGCATGAAGGGTTTGCTAAATCATTTTCTAGCCATAAACAGGAATTTCTCATAAGAAAAAACTAAACAAAACAGGTTAAATCCTAATGCTTATAGGGAGCCAGGCAGCAATATAAATTAGTGAATGGGTTGGGTAGAGCATCCTCTGAGAAACACTTGGTCTACTTTTGATGGAGACATGGATATAAGAAATATTTCACTTTTTATCCTGTGATAAGAAGGAAAGAACCACACCATGATTATAAATGACAAGGAGGCTCAGCCAGTGGCAGGGAGACAGGAGGGAGAAGTTGGGACCACAGCAAACCGGAGAGCCCAAGCCGTGTGTGAAAGGACCAGCTCCGATTCAGCTGCAGTTACTACATAAGAATGCAGGCCTGTGATGAGGGACTCCCAAGCGTTTTTTGCCTGCTTCTCCGATTTCACCAGGATGAATCATAACAGGGACCTGATAAATTCTTATCTTTGAAATGCTCTGTACTGCTTATTATTGTTCTTAGGAAATGATAAAATATTGCCCTTTGGCGTTAGACGTGTGTGTGTGTGTGAACAGAATAAATACATGTCCACTTCTAAAAAAGACCTGGGCCTAGTGTGGCCACATCTTCCGAATTTTTAATGTAATTTGAAAATCTGGATTTCTGAGAAATGAGAAAGGGGGCGACACTAGGGTGCCATGGCTGACCGTGTGAGACCCGGTTCCTTGTCCACCCTCCACTGTAGAGTCAGAAAACACCAAGAAGCATCTTTCCCGTGCTACCTTACAACTAGCAGAGACCAATCCCAGCTATCTCCCATAGCTGAGATTCCTATCAGTCTTTATAAATGGGAAGTTTGTAAATCTTCCCATTTATGAACTTTGGCAGTGAGTTTTTGCTATTTAAGCTGATGCTGTGCAGCCACCACAGCGCAGTTCAGCAGCTCTCAGAGTTGTGGTCTCTGGACCGGTCACTATTAGCATTGCCCGGGAACTTCACAGAAAGACAGGTTCCTGGGCCCCACCCGGGCCTACTGACACAAACTCTCTTGGGATGAGGCCCAGAGCTCTGTTTTAACAAGCCTTTCAGGTGGGGCTGCCAGTTTTTAGCACATATTTCATGGAACATACACCAAAAAAATTATTCGTTGTTTATCTGAAATTCAGATTTGACTGCATGTGCTGTTTTCTTATCTAGCAGACCTACCTCCAGGTGCTTCTGATACACGCTGGTGTTGATCAAGCAAAATGTGTATGAGCCAGGCTGCTTGTGTTTGAATCTGCTTTGACACGTACTGACCCTGGGATTTTAGGCAAGTGACATAATTTCTGCGTGGCTCGGTTTACTTCCATGTAAAATAGGCACGATAGTAATTTCTTCCTCGTGGGGTGGTTGCTGGAATTGAATGAGTTAGCGAACATAAAATACAACTTTTCCTGGGAGAAATAAACAATATATGTGTTTAGTATCATCATTTTATTTTTCTTTTCTTTTCTTCTCTAATCATCACCACTGCTGCCACCACCCAGCCGCGAGGGAATACGAGAACTCATCTTCCTTCAATTCTTTTTTCCTGGATCTTTGATTTAGCAGAATTGATTCTAATGTGCTACTCCTCAAGGCCACTCTGTTGCTTGTTCCTACCCAGAATTACCCTTGCTTTGAAATCTAGTTGACAGTGTGGAGGTCTGGCAGGGAACCCACACTTGCCTCCACCCCGACGTCCTGCTGCCTGAACTCTGTCAGCCAGCAGTGCCTCTGTGGTGCTCAGGCCTCTTGTTGGACAGACCAGCCTTGCTTCTCCATTTCTGCTTTCACCAGCCCAGCAGGGCAAGTCAGCAGCTTCCTGACCTTGTCTTGGGTTTTCAGATTCGCAGCGGGCCTGACTGGGTCTTGGATTCTTGCTATCAGTTGGGGAAACAATGAATGCCTTCCTCAGCAATTAAATTCTCAGTACATTTTGGGAAATCCCCGCAACTTTTTCCAGACAAGGAACATGGGAGGATTTGATTTGTGGACCCAAAGAGTGTATTTAAAAGGAAAGCACTCACCAAATTGTCCTTGCCGAGAATGGCTGCAAGCTGCCCCAGCGCGTCCCTCCATAAAGCAGCCCTCCAGGCCTCCACACCACCACACGTGACAGACTTGTGCTTGCCGTGAAAACCACCAGGATGAGCTATTACGGCTCTCAGTTGTGCCATTTTATTGCTATTCTGGGAATGGAGCAAAACACATTATTTTATTAAATAAAGATTTTCCCTGTATCACAGTGGAGGCTAATTTTATTAGCTCTTTTTATGGGAACAAACATCATCGCCCTGATTGGGGAGGACGGAGGTGGGGGCCGTGGGGAGGTGAGGGAGTGGAATCACATTTTGTCATCTGCGCGCTCCAATGAGGCTGCCGACATGGTTTAATTGGTTACTCACTTTAATTACTTACTTACCAGAAGAGTTCCCCAGATCCTGCAGAAAATACACAGCTTTCATTCATAAGTCATTTATAGATGATTCAAAAGACATGTTCAGGGCCAGGCTCACGCCTGTAATCCCAGCACTTTGGGAGGCCGAGGCAGGCAGATCACGAGGTCAGGAGATCAAAACCAGCGTGGGCAACATGGTAAAACCCCCGTCTCTACTAAAAATACAAAAATTAGCTGGGCATGGTGGCGGGCGCCTGTAGTCCCAGCTACTTAGGAGGCTGAGGCAGGAGAATGGCATGAACCCGGGAGGCAGAGCTTGCAGTGAGCGCCAGTGCACTCCAGCCTGGGCAACACAGCAAGACTCCGTCTCAAAGAAAAATAAAAAAAGACATGTTTGGTTACAATAAATATTTGTTCATTTTGTGTGGGTATGGGTGTGTCCCCTGATAACCAAAATCTATAGTCTCCAAAATGTGTAACTAAATGAATAGAATGTTCAAAATTTGTTCAAAAACAAATTTTTTGTTCTCATCTATGAGATTCTGGAACGTTTAAGGCAGAACATGTACTGTCAGATTCAGAGAGGGAAAGGAGTCCAAATGTAGTTGAAAAACTCAGTAAAATACTGTTCCTACCTCTGATTCTTTAGCTTTGAAACCTGAGACTTTCACGTGCAGCTTTTTTGATGACCATAACCAGCAGAACCGGCCCCCACCCGCACCCCCAGGCTGAGGCAGAGCAGCCAAGGCAGGTGCCTGGTTCCGTGTGCGGGGCCGAGGTCTCCACCGCGTTCTCTGTTCTCTCTGGATGTGCTGCCCGGGGTCAGAGGTGATGTATCCGCTGCCCTGCTGGGCGGCAGCCGAGCCTTCCACATGGTCTGCAGAGCTGCCCCCGAGCCAGAGGTGGTCTCTGTGTTTCCTGGAGTCAAAGCGGTCTCCATGTTTTGTTGTTGCCGTGCTGCTTTTCCTGCTAGCAACAGGCCACGGCTAACGCTAAAGCAGGTGGGGAAGCTGATGCCTCTCTCCTCCCCATTGTCATCTGTGCTCTGCTTTGGAGCCTTTCCCTGGCCCCCATGAGCTCCCACCTTGAACCTTGCTAGGATCCAGGTATCCCTCATTTACATCTCCATGTGACGTGAAACCGTGAGGCTCCTCTGAGAGCACTTAGAAGTTAAACCAGATCATAAAGCTGGAGCTCCTGGCCTCGGCGTCGCTGTTTGCTTCCCTGACGTCGGTGCCCACCTCCCTGTAGTATCACTGCCACGTCTCTACCGCAGTTTCTCTCTCCATCTTGTTAGCTGCCTCCCCAGCTTGTCTTCTGTGTCCCTCCTGCTTTCTCTGTCTCCCTCCTTTTGTTACCTGCGTCTGCTTCCCTCAGCCTGTCGGCCTGTTTTGTAATGCGCTTCCTTCATCTTGTTTTCTTCCCTCATCTTTCTATCTGCTTCATTCAGCTCCATCTTTATTTCCCTTATCTGCTCCCCAGCTCCTTTCTCTGCTTTTCTCCTTGTCTACTTCCCTGTCTTTTTGTGTTTCCCCATCTCATTCTCTACGGCCCGAATTTTGTTATCTTCTTGCCTCCTGTAGCCCTTTGAGTTTGTGATCTGCTTTAAACCATCTCTACTTGAAAAGAATACAAGGCTTTAGCGAAAACAGATGACAGGTGGGGAACCAGGGAGAGGTAGACTCGTGTGTCACCCTCCTGGGGACAGACCTAAGTACCTTTGTAAGGGCTTGTCTAACACATGTCCCTGTGACCCACTGGGGACTCCCAGTGTAGAACAGGGTTATGAGGAAGTAGGCACTGCTCTTCGGGGGCATCAGCAGTGGAGTAGTGATGCCCCCCATGGCCTCTGTACCCCTATTTCCTACCTTCCTCTCACTAGGAAGAGGCCTGCTCACCTTGGGCCAGTTCTGGCTGTGACGTAGATTGAGGGAACAGAGGTCTCAGGACGTGGTTGATAGCTTCCCATTGGTGCCTCCTGAAGACAGAGCTCCTGGGAGAGTAATGATTGTGAAGCCCGTGGGCTTGAGCTGGCACAGAGGGACGGGAGTCCAGAGGCCACAGGTCTAAACCCAGCGACACTGGGCAGAGTGGGTCAGAGTGAGGCTTTAGAGTCCGGACTGTGTTTAGAGTCCAGGCTTGAGCTCCAGTCTTGGCTCTGTTGCTTGCCAGCTGTGTGACCTTGGGCTAGTCAGTCTCCCTCTCTGCACCCCACTTTCCTCATGTATAAAATGAGATCATAAAATCAAATAATAGCACCATCCTGAGGTTGTGGGTAGAGCAGTGAGATGGCATGTATAAAATGCGGTGCCTGGCACGCCACAGACACTGAGCAGTGAGTCTTTAGAAGGAGAAGATGTTTGGGTACAGGAATAAGGAATGTGGCCTGGGGCTTTCCTCAGTCTCTCTTCCGTAGTCACATTCGAGTCAAAATTCATTTAGGCAAATGAGTGGATGTTTTGCTATTTTTTTTCCAGATTTTTAAAAATTGTTTTTAATTTTAATTTTTTGTTGCTGTCGAGTCGGCGTCTCGCACCGTCGCGTGGGCTGGAGTGCAGTGGTGCAGCCTCGGCTCCCTGTAACCTCCGCCTCCCAGGTTCAAGCCATTCTCCTGCTTCAGCCACCTAGTAGCTGGGATTACAGGCACCCACCACCACACCTGGCTAATTGTTTATATTTTTAGTGTAGATAGGGTTTCGCCTATGTTGGCCAGGCTGGTCTCGAACTCCTGACCTTGTGATCCGCCCACCTCGGCCTCCCAAAGTTTTTCAGAATGTTTTAGAAAACACTTCTACTAACCTTAAGCCTTTCTTTCAAACCCAGATCCCCTTACACACTGATCAGACGTAGCAAGTTTGCTATCTCCTCAGCCTCCTGTTTAAAGATTACACACTGCAGTCGGGTGGGTGCCAGATGAGGAAAGCGGAAGACGCGGATTCCCTCCCACGCAGTCTCAGGGCCAGTGGGAAGGAGGGTCCCGCCAAACTGTCTGGGCCACCCCCCAACTTTGGCTTCAGGACTGCAGAAGCATCTCCTACATTAGGCTGCATCCAGGAGAGAGGGACTAAGGGATTGCGTTTAGAAATAGGGGCAGGGGCTGAGTGTTGTTGGGCTTGTCAACGCATAGGTGAGAGTGTTGACACACATCACTTCACACACCTGATGAAGGAAAGAGGAGACAGGCTAGGAACCTCAGAGGGGCGGAGAGGCCGTTTGTCTCCCTTTCAGATGGGCCCAGGCTACTACGAGTCTACATTTCAGTTGTCCAGTTTAAATTAGCAAGTAATGAAGTCACACAAGCAGAAGCTGCTGCTTGTGATTATAAGACCCTTAGAACTATCCCGCTGGACTTGAGAGGGCTAGAAGCCTGGTTCCCCCCTCTCTCGGGTCTTCTTTCATCTCTATCATGAGATATTGGCCTGCACATGTTGAAATTGTGAAAAGCGTCGAGTCCATGAGAAGTACCAGCTTGATAAATGTAAGTCTGCATGATGCCTCCCGAGGATCTGTGTGAAAAGTAAACTTGCGGCCGGGTGCAGTGGCTCATGCCTGTAACCCCAGCACTTTGGGAGGCTGAGGCGGGCAGATCACCTGAGGTAGGGAGTTTGAGACCAGCCTGACCAATGTGGAGAAACCCTGCCTCTACTAAAAATACAAAATTAGCCGCGCATGGTGGCTCATGCCTGTAATCCCAGCTACTCTGAGGCAGCAGAATCGCTTGAACCTGGGTGGCTGAGGTTGTGGTGAGCCCAGACCGCGCCATTGCACTCCAGCCTGGGCAACAGGAGCGAAACTCCGTCTCAAAACAAAAATGTAAACTTGCTGTCTATGAGGGGAATTGGGATCTGCTCCTGTAAAATGGGAGGGGTGACCTGGGGGCTCTTCTTGTTCTTTTTTTTTTTTTTTTTTGACGGAGTCTTGCTCTGTCGCCCGGGCTGGAGTGCAGTGGCTGGATCTCTGCTCACTGCAAGCTCTGCCTCCCAGGTTCACGCCATTCTCCTGCCTCAGCCTCCGGAGTAGCTGGGACTACAGGCGCCGCCACCTCGCCCGGCTAGTTTTTTCATTTTTAGTAGAGATGGGGTTTCACCGTGTTAGCCAGGATGGTCTCGATCTCCTGACCTCGTGATCCGCCCGTCTCGGCCTCCCAAAGTGCTGGGATTACAGGCTTGAGCCACCGCGCCCAGCCTCTTCTTGTTCTTAACAGCAAGCAATTGCCTGTCCTCTGGGTTCCTTCCACCCCTGCAGCCTGCTGGAACCTGCTGTGGCAGCAGCATCTCGCGGGGCCGCTGAGTGCTGGGTTGTTCCATCCACAGCAAGATGGGCCATGCTGGTCAGGGCTCCACGGAGAAAGCACAAATAAATCAAACACCAGCTCCTACTTAAGATCTGATGAAATTCTCCATTTCCGCTCCAAATTGAATTCCTCCCGAAGGATGGGAGCAGCTCCTGGGAGTAATGAAGGCACTCCTTCCTCCTCTGCTAGAAACATGTTTTAGATTAACAGATGCAGCCTTCTAATCTGGGTGGGTAGGTAGTGTTCAGGAACAGCCTTGAGAAAGTGTTTTCAGACCAGACATGATATTTTTAATCTCGAGGGGCAAGGCGGCAGACGTGCAATACACTTGGCCTCTGTGGCGGAGGCGGCCCCAGAGGTGGTCTCCTGGGGAAGAGTGACGACGTGGAAGTGTGGCTGCAAGCCACTCCTCCTGCCACCTCCTTCTCCTCCACCACTTGGAGCCAAGAAGAATTTATGGTGGGGAACAGAAGCGAGAGGGCTTGTGCTTTTTGAGATTTGAAATACCACTTTCCTTCCCATCTCTTATTTGGGAAAAATAGTACACTCTGTGATTTAAAAAAAAAAAACAACAACAAAAAACCATGAAAGAAACGTTTTTAGGATGAAGATGTCATTGAAGTGATTATCTTCCATTCTCTGTAATGGTGATGAATCGACAGTCTGCCATTTGTAGAGGCATTTGACACCGACTCTTCCAGGGGAAAAAAAAGAAACAATTTTCCAGTGAACCTTGTCGGGGAAAGACTGATCACCGGCAGGCTGGCTCGGACCCTGAGCACAGTTCCAAGAAGGCAGGGATGAGGAGGAGCCGGGCTGGGTGCAGGGATGAGGAGGAGCCGGGCTGGGTGCAGGGATGAGGAGGAGCCGGGCTGGGCCGGTGAGTCGAGGCTGAGGTAGGAGTGCAGTGTTCTACAGGTCCATTTCGAGGGTGGGCATGAGATAGATTATCTGTTGGAAAAGAAATACTTCACGTTATTCCTTGAAGTGAGCTAAAGAAAATTACTTTTCTTCACTCACCGTTGAAAAAAAAGCAGTCTAAAAAAAGATAAGAGGTTAAATCTACTTAACATGAGAAATTCAGACATTTAGGATCCGAGGGAGGGAAGGAAATTCTCCTTGAAAGAATATTCCGTTGGTCCTTTTATGTCAGAATTTTGTCAGCAGCCTGTAAGAAAGGTTGTCAAAACCTCACTCCACGTGTCTGGTTTACTTTTAAAAAGAAGCCTTTTCCTTCATAGGGAAATAACCCCAGAGTATCCAGTAAGTCAAACCCAGCCCCAGAGGCCAAACAGGCCCGGGAGGCTTTCGATTCAGGTTCCAGCCTGAAACTCGCTTTTCAGGGAGAAGGTCATGTTTTCCACGGACAGTGCGCTCGTTTCTGTGGTTAGCGCCCATCCTCCTGAGCCGGAGGATGTTCGGGACGTTCAGGCTTGGCCTCCCTCGGAGGACGGTGGGACATGCATTGACCCCCGACTCAGAAGAAAGGGTTGAGGATGGCAAAGGGGACGTTCAGGTGGAATTCCGGCCACGCTGGGGCCTGTCCCAAGGCCCACAGGAGGCACTGAGGCCGGGTGGCGTCTCCAGATTCTACTGAAGGGTGGGCAGGGAAGTCTGGTGCAGACAGCAAGGACTGCTCAAGGGGAAAAATGAGAGGGTGGGAGAAGCAAGTGCCACCCCCCCACGGCTGCTCTTGTGCCTGCCTTCAGGCCCGCGCCGACTTTTCTATCTGCAGAAACGGGCCCGGCGAGGCGTCCGCGCCGGCGCAGAAGAGCAGGCGGGTCCCCGGACAGTGGAGGCCTTTTCTCCAGGAAGTCTCGGAGCGGTTTCGCAGCCGTCCGCTCGCAGCAGCTTCCGGACCGGAGTCCGCCCTCCAGCCTCCGGAAGGACGTGCGCGTCTGTCTCTCCGGCTGCACACCCTGCCCACGCACGCTTGCCCTCCAGCCTCTTTATAAGGCCTGAAGTTACTTCTGTTTTGTTTTAGCCCAAAGGGTGAACGGCTGCCAGCAGTATGTCTGGAATGTTATTTACTTGGTACATTTCTGTGGCTTTTCTTTGTAGCATTGCACATGCCAGAGCCATTTACTTGAGAATGCCAGGTTGCACAGTTTGTCTTCTCGACGGGGTGACTTTCTCAGTTAGGGGAGTTGAGTTCCTGTGTCTCTCAGCTTCTGCCTTCCTTCCTTGTTTTTTCCCCCCTGGTTAGTGCTCTGAGCAATACTGTTGGTGCCTGTTGCATCGCACCCCTTTGTCCTGAGTGCCCCAACTCCACTGGTCATTTCTGGGGTTTCTGGTGTCCTCTTCGAGCGCCTGGCAGACGCTTTTTCGTTGGCACGCCTGCCCTGTTACGACTTCACATGAAAGCTGTCTGTTTTGGCAGACGTGACTCTCATGATTGCAGTTGAGCTCTGAGCTGAATGGGTGATGTTGTGTGAGGGAACTCGAGGTGGGATTTCTCCACTGGTGGCTGTGGGAGTGGAAGAAAAACCTGCGAGCTGTCTTGGCTTGTGCCGAGCTGACATGATAGAAAACAAATGACTTTTGAAGGGAGGAACCGGTGTGTACAGTTTCCCAGTTTGGAAGGTTTCGCAACTGTTTTTGTTCAACTGAAGGAGGAGAGAGTTTTTAAGGGCAAATTCTTCATTAGGAAGACTGTAAACAAGTCCTGGAAAAAGGATAATTGCTGAAGGAGGAGGCGTGGAAGGTATTTGATGGGCCTCTTTCGTCAGCTCCCCCTTTCCCATGTCATCTATGCAGTTTTAATGGTGGTATTTTGGGTTTTAACACAAGGTATGGAAAATGAGATTAGCTAAATCTCCCTGTCTGGTGCCAGTCCTGGGGCTGTTTGCACACCTGGGTGGGATAACTCCCTGCCTTCTTTCTCTCTCTCAGCATAATTTTGTTCTGTCGTGTGAGTCTATAAGCTCTTGCAGATACGACGGAAAAGCTTGGCCTTACATAGGCTCGACCTTTATTCGGGCCTCCTGGAACCCTCAGCCATCCCCAGCAGCTGCTGGTATGTTAACATCAGAGCCGGCCCCCGTGCAGAATGGAACATTTTTTGCTCCATTCTTCTCGGCTTTTTCTGTCCTTCTGTGCGACTTCTCAATTTGTCTGTAAGCTGCTCAGATTTTTGGCTGAAGGGTCTTCTTTGATCTCTCTCCTGACGGCATAAGCTTCACACTGTCACACCTGCTCTTCTTTTACAGTCCAGATTTCAGAGGAAATGCTTCTACTGCCTTGTAATTTTTTTTTTTTTTTTTTTTTTTTTTTGAGTGTAAAACTTTGGTGCAGGTTACTTATTACAGGTAATAGCCGTTTCATGATGGAGAAAACTGCTTGGCAGAAACGGCCACCTGAACTGCAGCCAGAAACCTAAACTGCCGCTTTATTTATGTCTGAAAGCATCTAAGCCACAAGCCTATCAGTCATGATCTAGCATGCACATGATAATAACAGGCTCGCCAGGCTAGGAAAGCTGCCCCATGGGATGGCCGGGAGGACAGGCTCTAACAAGACTCTGTACATTTTCTCCCCCATCCTCCACAGCCCACACATCATGTTCCTCTCTCAGAGCATCTTGACAGGAGGGAGCCATCTCTGTGGGACCCGCCTCTGCCATGAAATTGCCCACGCCTGGTTTGGCCTAGCCCTTGGGGCCCGCGACTGGACGGAGGAGTGGCTGAGCGAAGGCTTTGCCTCTCACTTGGAGGATGTGTTTTGGGCTGCAGCACAGCAGGTGGGTTAAGGTGACCCTAAGCATCCCACTCCCCAGAGTCAAATTCCGTTTCTGGTCATTTGCTCACCCAACAGCTGTGGACTGAGGGCCTACTGTGCACTAGGCACAGACTTTGCTGGGGAGATGGCTGCATAAACAAGAGAGGGAAGCCCCCACTCCCCACAGGATGTGAAATCTAGAGGTGGGAGAGAGAGTAGACAAGTGGATCAGCAATGGGTCAAGTGTGGGAGGCCGGTCATCTCTTTCTGTGAAGAGAAATGAGCCCCAGAGAGGGGCAGTGGGTCCTCTTTTAGAAGGCAGTAAGAGAAGGCCGTTCTGATAAGGAGATATTTGAGCAGAGATGTGAAGAAAGGTCATGCTATGGCATACTCAAGCACTTCTTTGTGGTTCTGATTGTGGTGACGTGTGTGCGCGTTGTGTGTGTGTGTGCATTGTGTGTGTGTGTGTTTTAAATAAAGAGGTTAAAACGTAAATCCAGAATCATCTCAGATGTCTGCTCACAAGTAATGAATGAAGAATGAAGCAGGGGTGGTATAGATTAGGGAATGGTGAGGACTGTGGCAGACTGACAGCTGCTACTCAGCTCTAACCAGTTGTCATGGTGAAGGGAGGAGGGCTCAATATAACCTACACTATTACTTTTTAAGGTAATTTATAATTCTGGACTTTTATGTGAAGTTTACTAATTTAAAAAATACCATGCAAGACAAACATACCCAGAAGCCAAACCTGGTGCACACGCTCCCAGTTTGCAGCCTCTACCTTAAAGCATTGGCCATCAGTTCTAATGAGGATAATAAGCAGCTGAACTGCCTTGTGCTTACTTTCAAGTTCCTAATTTATTTGTTTTATTTTATTTTATTTATTTTTTTAGACAGAGTCTTGCTCTGTCACCCAGGCTGGAGTGCAGTGGCACGATCTTGGCTCACTGCAACCTCCACCTCCTGGGTTCAAGCGATTCTTCTGCCTCAGCCTCCTGAGTAGCTGGGATGACAGGCACATGCCACCACACCTGGCTAATTTTTGTATTTTTGGTAGAGACAGAGTTTCACCATATTGGCCAGGATGGTCTCAAACTCCTGACCTCGTGATCTGCCCACCTTGGCCTCCCAAAGTGCTGGGATTACAGGCGTGAGCCACCATGTCCAGCCTCAACTTCCTAATATTTGGGTCACTCTTTTTCCCCTGTCATCCTTGTCCCTTATACACTGTGCTATTTGGCATTTTCCAAAATTCCCGGGTTTGTGCATACCTGCATGATACTGTTCAAGGTCCTTTGTCTGTTGAAATCTTATTTATTTTTCACTAACCAGCTGGAGGTCACCTTCTCTAGATAGCCCAGACTGATTACCCGACTCACAATTCAGCACTGCCCTCCTATACGCTGTGGCTTCTCACGATACGTGGCACTTACCTTTTTAAACTTGCTGTTCTCTTTTCTTTTCCTTCTATTATGTCATTTCCTTATCCTCATACCTGGACTATGACTGCTTCAAATTGGAGCTGGGTCTTGCTTTTCTTACCCTGGCCATGGACCCAGCAGTGTTCTCATCAGTGTCTGCTGCCACATGGAGTCCTGTGAGGAGAGGCCACAAGACAGACACAGAAAAGGCTCTGGGCTCTGAGTCAGAAAGACTGACTTGCAGTCCTGGCTCTGCCGCTCACCGGCTCTGTGAGTGTAGGTCGGTTAGGTACCTCCCCAAACCTCCATTTCCCCATTTGTAGAATGGATATTAGAATGCCGAAGCTTGCAGGGCAAATGGGATCAGGTGTGAATGAGCTTAGCACCGTGCCTGACACGTGGAGAGTGTGCAAGAAATACCTGTTCCCATCCTCTTTGTGTTTCCCTCCGCCTTACACACAGGCACTCAGCAGGGGTTTAATGTGAAGGTACCTCTATCACCATCTCTTCCCTGGAGTGCCTCCCTTCTGAGACGATCCGATCTGAGCTGGTCCTGGAGTTGTCATGCGTTCCAGGCGTCTGATCATGACACCTCCGGCTTTGATCTCCTGCATCCCCAGAGTACTCCTCCTTAGCCTTCCCTCTGCCTAGACTTCTAGGAGGTCACTCCTTAGTCTGCTGGCTTGGTCCTGCCTTTTGACTGATAAGTTTGCAAAGAGAAGTAAACACTAAATATCGTCAGAATTCCGAGGTAGGAGAGGACAGGCCTGGGCGGGCCCAGAAAGCCTTTGTGGAGGCGGTGGCTTCTGTTGTGAGCCTAAAGGGACAGCAGGAGCTGAGCTTTCTCTGTTGCTCCTTTCCCTTAACGTGATAGGGGTCAGCCCGCTCGTCATCCTTGGAGGTCCGTGCAGTAACTCTTCAAGATGCGAAAACATGAACACCCCTGAGGCAAAATGGCCATTCTAGATTCCAGCACAAAGTCTGAAACGTTTCCAGAGCACGTCCGCCAGGCTGACCTCTCCCTTCAGTGGCGAGACTGAGTTGTTGCTGGCCCTGGCGAGTGCCTGCCTCAGACCATCCAGGGAGTGGGGGAGCACCCTGTGGGGCAGGGGTGGGTGTGCCACCTCCCGGGCTGCTCTTGGCCAGCAGGCCCCACCAGAGAGCAGGGATGAGAATACAGGGTGACAGGGGTCACCGGGGTCACTTTGCTGCCTGGGAGACTGTGCCCTGCAGTACTGAGCAGTAGAAAGCATGGCGGGGCTGGGGTGGGGTGCGGGGACGTGTGAAATCCCAAGGAGGTGGAGACCACCATCCACTCAGAGAGGCATCCGCAGGGATTTGTGAATTGAGTCAGTCGCAAGGTTGGATGGTGTAACTTGTCATCAACCTGGAGAAAGTCTAAATGCCTTCACAGACATATTAGTGTGCTTGGACTGCCGTAATAAATACCAGAGACTGGGTGACTTAAGCAACAGACGTTTATTTCTCACGGTTCTGGAGGCTGGAAGTCCAAGACCAAGGTGCCAAGAGGGTTGGTTTTTGGTGAGGTCCCTCACTCTTCCTTGCTTGCAGACGGCCACAAGCTGCTCTTTCTCTGCGTTCTCACATGGCCTTTCCTCTGTGCCTGCAGAGAGAAAGAACACTCTGTTAGCTCTTCCTCTGCTTAGAAGAGCACCAGCCCTGTAGGGTTAGGGCCCCACTCATGACTTACTTAACCTTAATGACCTCCTTGAAGGCCCTGTCTCCAAATACAGTCACACCGGGGTAAGGCCTTCAACACGTATATTTTGCAGAGACGCAGTTTAGTCCATAACAGCAGGCACATGGGGTCTGTGGATCATCCGGCCTCGGCCAGCTTCCCTGCGCCTCACTCCCTCCCAGAACGGTCGTCTGCACTGGGTCTGACGTATGCCTTGCCATTCTCTAAGCACATTACATCCTTGCCTGGCCCGACGTGCCTTGCAAGTGCTTTCCCCTCTTCCTGAAATCCCTCCTCCCTGGCCAACTCCTGCTTCCCTGAGCACCAGCGCTGTCAACACCCCCTCCTCAGGAAGCCCTGATGGGCAAGGGGGCATCTGGGTTCTCCCGTCACCTCTCCCGTCACCCGCTCTCTGATGTTAGTTTTCCTGCCATCGCTCCCTCCCCTGGCTGCTCCCCCAGGCCCTGTCTCTGTTGTCCCCAGGGCCTGGCAGAGACTCAGTAAATATCTGCTGAAGGAATTATCAGGAACGTTTGATTTCCAGAAACACCGTGGATAGACGTCTTCCCTCCCCGGTGGGTGCTCTGCTGCCCGCCCTCCCTCACAGAGGTCCAGGCCATGTGGCCCAGTGAGCACACCAGGGACGGCAGCTGGTTCTGACTCAGTAGGGCAGAGTGTGATGGCCTCCCCTCCCCCAGAGTGAGTCCAGGCAGCACTTCTAGTTATGTGCACACAGAACCATCTGGGTTGCATTAGCAGGCCCCGCTGGAAACGGTCCTTAGCAATATTGAGGGCTAGGGAACATCCGAGGGGGATGGTGGGGCCTTCCCTCCTGTGCGGAAAGACAAAGCAGGAAAAGAGGACAGATCCAAGTGGAAATGGCCACAAGGGAAGCCCACTCTGTCCAGACCAGGTGTGTGTTGGTGGGACGGGTGGGTTCGTGAACCAGGTGACCTCTGCCGAACAGCAGGCTGGCTCCACTGCCAGCAGCACAAGCGAGCCTGCGCGGTTGGTTTGCTGTTTTAGGCACTAAGAGGCTCCGGTGGCCTTTAGGGTTTGATGGAAGCAGGGGGAGAGCAGGGGGCAGGCTACGTTGTCCCCCATTGAAACCAAGCGAGCCATTTCACCGGGACCACAACAGTGACGGTGTTTTGTGCATGTGTGTCTGTGTCTGAGCAGCTGACCCCCTACGAGGCCCGGGAGCAGCAGGAACTGAGGGCCTGCCTGCGCTGGCGTCGCCTCCAGGATGAGATGCAGAGCTCCCCCGAGGAGATGCAGGTGTTAAGGTAAAACTGCACTGTGACCTGCAGCCCTCTCATTCCCCTCCTTCTTTCCTTCAAGACATCTCCCTGCCAACTGATGACATCTGCTGGGTTTCCTTTTTAAATTAAGCCGGGCGGGCTTCTCGTCCCCCCAGATGGGATGGTTATGTTCTAAGTCTTTCAGGGTGTGTGTTTTGATTTGCCTTCCGACATTTTCCTGGTGACTGTTGAGGAAAAAACTAGCATGAGGCCATTTCCGGGGGTCAGGTCCTTCGTGTGAAGTTCTAATAGTCACTTTATGTGGTGGCTGCGGACGTGGCGAGGGTTGGGGTTTGGCAGCCTGGCAGACAGTAACCCTATAAAGCCAAAGGGGAAAAAAAATCTTTAGGAAAATATTGATTCCTAAGTGTTTAGTGGTCACAGATGTGTGTGTCAATGGGCCCTTTTGTGTCCACCGTAGCCCAGCAGGGAGCCTCTGGTGCCCCCCGTGCAGTAGGATTCCATGGCCAGCTCCTGAGTTTTGTTTGTGGACTGTGGCTTGTGGCATGTGCAGGATTATTTCGTGCCGTTTTTCCACGTGTGTCCCTCTCTGCTTCGCTCCTTTTCTTTGCGAAATGGTTGTCTGAAACCTGGTGCCTAGGCTCCGCGAGCCCTGCGGTTGCTGTGGCAACAGAAGCCTCCGTCCGCCCCTCCTCTTGACTAGAGTCAGATGCTTGGAATCTGCCATCAAACAGGTGGGGAGGGATGGCCATCCAGGAACTGCTCCTCTCCTCGCCCCTTTTTTTAAAGATGGTGTCTCACTCTGTCACCCGGGCTGGAGTGCAGTGGCGGATCTCTGCTCACTCCAACTCCTAAATTCAAGTGATTCTCCTGCCTCAGCCTCCCGAGTGGCTGGGATTACAGGCGCCCACCATCACGCTCAGCTATTTATTTATTTATTTATTTTTGTATTTTTAGTAGAGACGAGGTTTCACCATGTTGGCTGGGCTGGTCTTAAACTCCTGGACCTCAGATGATCTTCCCACCTCGGCCTCCCAAAGTGCTGAGAGTACCTTCCCGGGCAGAAGCCTGCCTTGGATGGTTCTGCTTTTTGGTTTGTTTTTAAACGAACACCCGCACTTCGCCTGTGACTGAAGCCTAACTCAAATGCACCCCAGGGGGAGAGCTGGCTGGGACTTCTGTGCAGCCCTGCAGAGCGTCGGGTGTGGCAAGCTGCACCCTTCCCACGGCAAAGTTCCCTGCGCTTGCACGCTAAGGCGGCCTCCCAAGTTGACTCATCCATTGTTTCGGAAAGGCAGATCTAGTGGAGGGAAGTGGAGCGGGCCAGGAGCCAGGAGACCTGTGTTCCCGCCTCAAAGCCACAGTTCCAGCATCTGTTCCCTCGGCCAATGCTGACTGAGCCAGGCAGGACAGCTGCCCCTGTGGCCACCGTGGACACGGCCCCTACTCTCATGGAGCTTCCACTTAGCAGGGACATCGCTGCATGTACTGGCCGGTCGCAGGTGGTGCGCAGCGCAGTGAGCGGACCGCTCAGTGATGTCCATACTGACTGGAGGGTGGCACATCAGGAGGTGGGGAATTTCTCTCTGAAAATGAGCTGCCTTGTACGTAGCCTGGCTGAGGCGGGAAAAGCCTTAGTGTGCCTTAGGGATAGAAAGAAGGGCAGTGTGGCTGGAAAGGGGACTGAGGGCCGGGGCAAGAGAGGCAGGCAGGAGCCAGGTCACACGAGCCTTTCTCCAGGTTCTCAGAAGCTGCTCCAGGGCCTTCAGCAGGCAGGTGGTGTGATCCGCTCAGTGTTTGTGCGGTGCTGCCGTGCAGAGAGCACCACAGGCAGCCCACGGAAAGCCAGCAGAACAGTTGCAGCCTTGCAGTCGTCCATGCGAGAGGCCCTGGGGTGCCGGTGACAGAGGCAAGACGCAGACCCATTTGAAATGTGTTTTGGCCATGGAACCAGCAGGCCTTGATTGATTGAATGTGGAGAAGAGGAAAATGAATGTATCCAGAATAACTTGGAGGTTTTTTTGAGTTGAACAGTTGGGTAGATGGTGACCCCATGTATGTGATGGTAAAGACATGGGGAGGAGCTTGGAAGGAAAGTGAAGTTTCCAGCTTTGCATGTGTTAAGTTTGTGATGACCAACAGGTATTCAATAGGATGAACTTTGGAGACTGCAGGTCAGGAGCTCACTGGAGAGACTGGAACATTCAGCCTATAAAACCCCTTAAATCTTGAACACAGTGAAATCCCAGGGAGAGAGGAGACTAAGAGAAGAGGTCAGGAGGAAGAGGGGGGCCAACAGAGGGATCTAGGGAAACCTGTTAAGTGTTTCCCCAGAGAAAATCAGGGCACCGGGGCCATGGAAGCCAGAAAAGAAGCTGAGGCAAGCAGGTGGGAGTGGCTGATGCTGGAAGCTGCCTGGGGGATGAAGAGGAGTGAAAGAGAGAGAAGTGGGACTACAAGGCTGGTGGAGAAGGAAGCCAGGCTGCAGTGGACAGGAAGTGGGGCTGGTGACTGTAGGCTCTGTGAGAGGGGTTGTGCCGGCCCAGGAAGCAGAACTGGAAAGGCAGCAGAGGGACGTGAGGGCCAGAGAGGTTTGCTTTCAGGTAGGGCGCCCAGGAGCATGCTTACTGTGCCTTACTGAGCTGCCTCACTGTGCAGATCCCTTCACCCCTCAAAGGCTCAGGCCCTCCACCTAAGAGGTCATCTCCATTCTCCACGTCTCTAAGTCCCTTTGATCCCCTTGGTCCTGCATAACCATAGTCCTTCGGGGGGGGTAGAAGTATCATAATGAAGATGAGTTTTGATGAACTGTGTTTCCAACTTGTAAGCCAGTCAGACCGCACCCTGGGAAGTCGGTTCACACATGAGGAGGGCCTCTTCTCTGGCTTCCCTGGAGCCTGAGTCACCCCAGCTTCTGATGGCCAAGATCTTTTCCTTTGTGTGTGGAGCTGGGAGAACAATCTAGTATTTTTAGACCTTTGTGCTAGACGGCTTTTTATGGCATTTGCTTTTCTTTGTCTTAGTATTCAGAAATTTTGTTTGCCTAAATTTAGGCTAACCATGAATTGACTGCATTTGAAAGGCTTATTGCACATCAGTAAGGAAAATACTGTTATCAGATGCACTTACAATGAGGAGGAAATGTTTCCGAACCTGCCCTGAATTATATAGTCTAAGTCTCGTTTACTCCCATCCCCTAGAATTCTCCCTTAGATGGACTCAGAGAACCTGGAAATTATTGAAAGTAAAAGGAAGAACCAGACTTGTAAAAATGTGTTCTTAGATTTTGTTTTCAACGAGACCTTGGGAAAGAAGTCCCTTAAAAACAATCAGAGATGCTATCTTGTTTTTTCTTTCAAGATGCCCCATGGTCTTGAAATGATGGACCAGAACAATGTAAAAGTCTGAGTTTGTGTCTCAGCAGGTTTCCACATGTTGCTGGACGCAGTGGAAACTTCTCTTTGCCACACTGTTCAACATGTCTGACCACTCTCTCCTAAAAATGCTTTCTCCTTAAAGCACTTTCTCCCCCTGGCTTCTGTGTATCTTACTCTCCTTGCGTTCCCTCTGCCTCTGTGGCCAGTCCTTCCTCACCTCTCCTGCTGGCAGGTTAACAGTCTCCACTTCAATGGCCCAAGGCTCAGAAAGACTGAATAAGATGTCTAACCTCCGGCTCACATTGTCTTCTCCGCACTGCTGCTGTTACAGAGGTCTCCAGCGCCTTCCCTCTCCTGTGCAAAATGGCAACTCTTAAGGAAAAACTCATTGCACCAGTTGCAGAAGAAGAGGCAACAGTCCCAAACAATAAGATCACTGTCGTGGGTGTTGGACGAGTTGGTATGGCGTGTGCTATCAGCATTCTGGGAAAGTCTCTGGCTGATGAACTTGCTCTTGTGGATGTTTTGGAAGATAAGCTTAAAGGAGAAATGATGGATCTGCAGCATGGGAGCTTATTTCTTCAGACGCCTAAAATTGTGGCAGATAAAGATTATTCTGTGACTGCCAATTCTAAGATTGTAGTGGTAACTGCAGGAGTCCGTCAGCAAGAAGGGGAGAGGTGACTCAATCTGGTGCAGAGAAATGTTAATGTCTTCAAATTCATTATTCCCCAGATTGTCAAGTACAGTCCTGATTGCATCATAATTGTGGTTTCCAACCCAGTGGACATTCTTACATATATTACCTGGAAACTAAGTGGATTACCCAAACACCGCGTGATTGGAAGTGGATGTAATCTGGATTCTGCTAGATTTCGCTACCTTATGGCTGAAAAACTTGGCATTCATCCCAGCAGCTGCCATGGGTGGATTTTGGGGGAACATGGCGACTCAAGTGTGGCTGTGTGGAGTGGCGTGAATGTGGCAGGTGTTTCTCTCCAGGAGTTGAATCCAGAAATGGGAGCTGACAATGATAGTGAAAACTGGAAGGAAGTGCGTAAGATGGTGGTTGAAAGTGCCTATGAAGTCATCAAGCTAAAAGGATACACCAACTGGGCTACTGGATTAAGTGTGGCTGATCTTATTGAATCCATGTTGAAAAATCTATCCAGGATTCATCCCGTGTCAACAATGGTAAAGGGGATGTATGGCATCGAGAATGAAGTCTTCCTGAGCCTTCCATGTATCCTCAATGCCCGAGGATTAACCAGCGTTCTCAACCAGAAGCTAAAGGATGATGAAGTTGCTCAGCTCAAGAAAAGTGCAGATACCCTGTGGGACATCCAGAAGGACTTAAAAGACCTGTGACTACTGGGCTCTAGGCTATAGAAATTTAAAAACTACAATGTTATTAACTCTGAGCCTTTAGTTTTCATCCGTGTACATGGATCGCAGTTTGCTTTGATCTTCTTCAATATGTGAATTTGGGCTCACAGAATCAAAGCCTATGCTTGGTTTAATGCTTGCAATATGAGCTCTTGAACAAATAAAATTAACTATTGTAGTGTGGAAAAAAAAAAAAAAAAAAGATGTCTAACCTCCTCTGGCTGATAGAGAAGAGAACAGGGATTTAAACCCAAGGACTGAAACTCTTGTTTCCCTATACCGTATTCCTGTCTTCAGGGAACGGAGAGAGCATTTAGTTGCATTTAAAACAAAACAAAACAAAACAAAACAACAGCCTGCAGGTATCTTGGGCTCTGGAAGGACATACAGGTCAAGGTGAAATGTATGCTTAGTCCAGGCGTCTTTTGTCTTTTAACACATGAATCATGTGTCTTATTATTTTAAAAGATACTGAGAAAAAGGAAAAGTCAACATTCTCTTGGTTATAGATAGTGGAGCATTAACAAAGTGAGAAGAGAAAAACTAAAATTTTGTTTGGCAATGACTTATTACTTTTAGTAACTGGTACGAACAGCTTTCCATTTGTGCCTTCCATCCATCCACTGAGTCGCGGGTCTCACCAAATGTTTCTGCTTTTCTTTTCTTTTTTTTTTTGACACAGTCTTGCTCTGTTGCCCAGGCTGGAGTGCAGTGGCATGATCTCTGCTCATTGCAACCTCTGCCTTCTGGGTTCAAGGGATTCTCCTGCCTCAGCCTCCCAAGTAGCTGGGACTATAGGCAGGTGCCACCATGCCTGGCTCATTTTTGTATTTTTAGTAGAGACGGGGTTTCACCATGTTGGCCAGGCCGGTCTCGAACTCCTGACCTCAAGTGATCTGCCTGCCTCGGCCTCCCAAAGAGCTGGGATTACAGGCTGAGCCACTGTGTCCAGCCCAGATGTTTCTTAGATTGACTTTGTTGTGTTTCCTTTGCATCAGACGTGTCTGAGATTGACTTGCTTGTAAGTCATTCGTTACAGGTTTCTTGTGTTTTCCTGGTCTTCTCAGCCTTCATTGACTGGAGAGCCTGTAATGTGGCTACAGGCTTCTGAGGCAAGACGATTTGCTCAGTTTCAAAATGTTAGGGATCACATGCCACTTTTCATTTGTTAATTATTGAAGATGTCTTTTCCACACATGAGACCCTAAGGACTCTCCCAGACTCTTCCTCTCCTCTCTGGTACTGGGCAGAACTCTTCCCCAGGCAAAGTCTGCTTTCAGTGTTCCTTTCTGTCCTGCCACTGCTTAGCTCTCTCCTGTCATCCGTCCCCTGCCTACAAGGTCCCTTCCTGACCTGTGCAGCAGTGGTGGCTCTAGCCAGAGATGCACAGGGCTTCTGAGAGGCTCGCCATGCCTCCTGTCTCCAGGGTGCAGTTGGATTCCGGCAGCTTCTGCCTAAGTGCTTTCAGTTAGCGCACTCTGACAGGCCCCAGGGATGGAAGAGCTAAGGTGGCAGGGTCAGAAGAAATCTCTGCTGGTTTTTATTGTTTGTGATTTATTATGTCTTCCCTTTTTTTCTGGATTCATTGTTAAAGTCAAGCTCCTGCTGAGAAAAACATTAAAATGTATTGCTTTAAGGAGGTGCTGACAGGCAGGAGTCTATGGAACTCTTAATCTTAGCTGCTGCCTCCACTTTGAGACAATACCAGATAAATGCCAGCATCTTTCCCTAACCTTCCTCCTGAGTGCCTCATCCCTTGATCACAAAAACATCCCGTAATAATCGGGGAAAAACCCCAAGTATGTAACCCTATCCATAGCCAAGATAAAGTCTGCGTGCCACAAGTGTTGTGAATTTGTATGATGCCTAAGCACTGTACATTCCACTTAAACTAGGAAGCCTTTTTTATTTTTATTTTTATTTTTATTTTATTTTATTTTATTTTATTTTTTGGAGACGGAGTCTCGCTCTGTCCCCCAGGCTGCGGTGCAGTGCAGTGCCGCGATCTCGGCTCATCGCAAGCTCCACCTCCCGGGTTCACGCCATTCTCCTGCCCCAGCCTCCCGAGTAGCTGGGACTACAGGCACCTGACACCGCGCCCGGCTAGTTTTTGTGTGTGTGTGTTTTTAATAGAGATGGGGTTTCACCCTTTTAGCCAGGATGGTCTCGATCTCCTGACCTCGTGATCTGCCCGCCTGGGCCTCCAGAAGCACTGGGACTACAGGCTGAGCCGCCGCGCCCGGCAGGAAGACGCTTTTTTATTAAGTCTTCTGTGTGTAAACCTTCTCCATATACTTGAAGTTTTCACCTCTCAAATTTTGCTCAAAATTTTTATTTCTAATCCCCAAAGAACACAGCAGTCTTTTCCACCTGCGTGTGGGGACACGTGTATTCGCAGGGACACCAGCCTGCCTCGTGGGAAAGCTCTCCTTGGAGCGTCCCTGGGTGCAGTCATATACTCGCTTCCAGCCCCCGGGTCACCTTCCTCTGCTGCTCCTCTCTCTCGAGATTGGAAGCCTCTAGCAGGGCCAAGAATAAATCCTTTTACTCTTCCTGGGCCAGCTCCCTTCTCCCAGGCCTTCAGTGTTTGTTCCAGACCTTCCTGTTCCCCCTGCCTTCTCTTGCCTCCTGCTCTGCTGGGAAAATGGAGGCCATCAGCCATGTTCTTCTTTTGATTCTGTAAACACAACTACATCTGTATCTGCCCCGACCTCTTAGATGCCCAAGTGGCATCCTGTCTGCCTTGATATGGCTAAAGATGAGTTGCTAGTTTCAGGGTAGAGCTAGAAGGGCATGTGGCTTGACACAGTTTCATAGAATTGAACCCTCTGCCCTTGAGGAAGAAGGGGAAGGAGGAATGGGAAAACGAGGCACTCGTCACTTTGGACCGTGTCCTGTCAGGGAGGACAGTAGTTCTTTGGGGGCACCCACAGGCATGACGGTGGTGAAAGCCTAGAATAAGTGTCCAGTCACCTTTGTGTGTCACCGGAGCACCTTGGAGCCTTCTTTTTGATGGGATTACCTGGGTGGGGTCTTGTTGCCTACCAAGAAGGGCAGGCAGTCCTTTTTAATTCTCTTGATGAAAGCCAGCCATATCCTTCTATTTTAGTATGGCATTCATACCTGAATTTAATTAGCTACATTTTTATTGATTCATACCATCTTATTTTTTTTTTTTTTTTTTTTTTTTTTGAGGCGGATCTCGTCTGTCCCGGACTAATGCCGATTGCTCACTGCAAGCTCCGCCTCCCGGGTCGGCGCTCTCCCGCTCAGCCTCCGAGTAGTGGACTAGCGCCCGCCACCTCTGGTTTTTTGTATTTTAGTAGAGACGGGGTTTCACGTGAGCCAATGTTCGATCGACCTCTGATCCGCCCGTTCGGCTCCCAAGGCTGGGATTTGAGCCACTGGCCCGGCATAGCATCCTATTTTAATTGAAGGGGGTCGAGAATGTAAGGAGCAGAAAATTCAGTTCGGGTGGGGCAAGCTCCAAAAGGGAAATGTCCCGGGGCCCCTGCCCAGTGCACCAGCTACCTGGGGCCCTCCTCCACCAGGACCTGGCTCTGTTGCCACCCACGGTCCTCTGTCCTCAGCCCTCCCTCCCTTTCCTCCCCCTCTCTCTGCTAACTATGCTCACACTTCTCCCATCTTTTTTTTTTGAGACAGAGTCTGGCTCTGTTGCTCAAGCTGGAGTTCAGTGGCGCAACTTCGGCTCACTGTAACCTCTGCCTCCTGGGCTCAGGTGATCCTGTCACCTCAGCCTCATGAGTAGCTGGGACCACAGGGGCGAGCCACCGTGCCCGGCCTCTCCTATCCATGATAATCTCTCCTTTAAACTGCTGCACACTCATCTAATTAGCCAAACACTTGTCTCCATTCCCACAGCTCTTAAAACTGCCAGTCCTCTGGAATCTGCTTTCTGCTCTCACCGGTGTAGGGAAACTGTTTTTTCCTTGGCTCATTGTACCCTGACAGTCACCAGATTCTGGAAGAAATTTTATTTTTAATCTTATGAGACTCCTCTGCTTTGTTTGGTACTGTTGACAGCTCTTCTGGAAGTTTCTGTCACTGGCTTTTGTGGCAGTCTCTCGCCTGACTCTTCCTGCCCCTCTGTCATTCCTCCTCCATCTCCTTCAAGGTCTGCCCTTTGCCTGCCCGCGTCTTCAGAGCTGGTCTTCCTCAGGCCTCCACACTCAGCTGCGTGTCCTCCCAGAGTGGTCTCATCTGAACCCCCATCTTAGGTGGGGTTCCCCAGGTGCAGACCCTGACGCGAGGCATATGGGACAGAGATTGATTAGGAATTGTTCCGACGCGGTTTGGCTGTCCCTGCCCAAATCTCATGTTGGATTGTAATCCCCAGTGGTGGAGCTGGGGCCTGGCGGGAGGTGGTTTCTCATGGTTTAACACCATCCCCCTTGGTGCTGTGGTCACAATCGTGCGTGAGTTCTCACAAGCTCTGGTTGTTTACAAGTGTGTGGCACCTTCCCCCACCAACTCTCTCCCTCCCGCCCCAGCCATGTAAGATGTCCTGCTTCCCCTTTGCCTTCTGCCATAATTGTGAGATTCCTAAGGCCTCCCCAGGAGCTGAGCAGATGCCAGCATCATGCTTCCTGTACAACCTGCGGAACCGTGAGCCAGTTAAACCTCTTTTCTTTGTAAAGTACCCAGTCTCAGGTATTTATGGCAATTCAGGAACAGACTAATATATGTTCCCAGGAGGTGGAAAGGGAAGGAAAATGGAAGTGAGAAGAGGAGACCAAGCCATGGTGCTGTGACATCAGGCCAGGTCACACAGGGTTACTCTGGAGGAAGCATGGGTCACCCTCAGTTGTTCCCATCAGGCAGTGGACCCCCAGGGTGTATGTGCCCCTGCACTCATCTCATTGGCTGGAAAACTGTACAGTCCCAGGTGCTTCCAGCTGCATATGTTCATGGGAAAGACAGGCTCAGGCAAGCCCAGGGCCACCCTCTGACAAAGAGTCGCAGAGAGCATGCCAAGGGCTGGCGTGTACACAGGTGGGGTGTGGGCGTGGCTGGCCATACCCCCTTTTAAGCCAAAGGCTCCCAAGTCTCCACTGGCAGCTGCACTCTCTCTAAAGACCAAGTGTGAATGGTTAACTCCCTGTTGACATCTCTCCTGATTACCCCACAGGCATCTTGTACTGGTCATCCCCTCTACCTCGCTTCGTCTGCTCCCCTCCCGTAGTGTTGAACTGGTGGCACAGGTCCACCCACAACAGGGTAAGAGCCTGGGAACTCCAGTTCCTGCCTCTCCTTCACTCCTCCACTGGGAGCCATTGCTAACAACTGCCAGTTTCATCTCCTAAGGATTTCCTCAATTCAACCCCTCTTCTCCACCCCTAATACCACCCCCTGTCTCTTCCCCACGTGCTTGTAGCAGTCCAGCAGCCCCAGAGTGTTTTCTACTTCTGGTCTTGCCCTTCCTTGCTGCCACCAGAGAGTTCTCCTTAGAAGAACCTCATGGTTCTGCCACCTCCTTGCTAAAACTCTCCAAAAGCTTCCCCTCACCTGCAGGAAAATCTTCAAGCCCCTTGGTGTGGCATGCAAGTCCCTGCACATCACCTCTGTCCCCCGTCTCATCTCTTGTCGTTCTTTGCTTTACCCTCTCCCTCCAGGTAGCTCAGAGACCCCGACTGTGGTAGTCAGCTCAGGCTGCCATAATAAGTTACCAAAGGCCAGCATAGATTTATCTTCCCACAGTCTGGAGGCCAGGAGTCCCACATCAAGGTGTTGACAGATTTGGTTTCTTCTGAGCCCTCACTCCCTGGTTTGCAGTCACTGAGCAGAAAAAACAAACTGCTTTTCATCTGCTCTCACCCCACAGCCATCAACATAGAAGACTTCTGTGGCCAAATGTGTGGGAAGTTTCCCCACACACCAAGCAAGCAATCACTTCTGTAGTGGGCACCAGCTGGGTGTCCCCTGGTTCCGTTTAATTCTGACACTGTCCAGAGCGTCAGATCCCGCAGGGTGAGGGCGCATTCCCACGACTGCCCTCCACCTCCCCCAGGTTGTCTACCCTGTGCTTTTGACCAACGGCTCTAAATTGGGGTTCCCACGGCTGGTGCATTGGGATTTGCTAGAGCAGCTCCCGAAACCCAGGGAAACACTCACGTTTACTCATTTATTATAAAGAGATGACACGGGATGCAGGTGGAGAGATGCGTAGGGTGAGGTATGAGGGACGGGGTGCGAGGCTTCCCTGCCCCCCCCCCAGATGCGCCCCTCCCTGTGTCCCGCTCTCCAGAAGCTCTCACAACGCCGTCCTTTTGGGTTTTTATGGAGGCTTCGTTTTACAGACATGATTCATCACACCACTGGCCTTTGGTGGTCAGCCTGACCTTTACCCCCATCCCCTCCCTGGAGATTGGGGCCGGGGCTGCAAGTCCCAACCCTGTAATGCTGCCTTGGTCCTTCCGGTGACAGCTCCTCCTGAGGCTACCTAGGGGCTGCCAGCCACCCATCCACTCATTAGCACGCAAAGGCATAATTGTGAAGATCCAGAGGATTTTAGGAATTATATGCCGGGAAACGAGGACAAAAACCAAATACACACTCCACAGTGTGACAGCCACCGTCTCGCTGTGTCCTCACGTGACCTTTTCTCTGCGTCTGCATGTCCCTTGTGTCCCTCTGTATGTCTTAATCTGCTCTTCCTAAAGGACACTAGTCACATTGGAACAGGCCCACCCTGGCAGCCTCATTTTAATTTAACCACCCCTCGAAGCCCTCAACTGCCCTGTCTCCAAAGACAGTCATATTCTGAGGTACCAGGGGATATGGCTCCAACATATAAATTTGGGGGAACCCAATTCAGCCATAGCTCGTACCATCTGCCTGCTCTTTCTTACCTCCATGCCTTTAAAAAATGTTGTCTCTATTTAGAATATCCTTGCCTTGCTGCATAATTCCATATCATTATGACTCATCATTGTGACTCAGCGCAGATTGCATTGCCTTCCCAGAAAGTCTCAGACCTTTTCCTAACGTAAGCTGCCGTCCTTCCTCTGCACTCCTAGGCTCTCTTCTCTGTCCCTCTCTGTTCTGACTACATGATTTGATAATTCTCTTTATGTTTACCACATTAAATTGTCAAGATTTGATCATTTTTGCCCTACAAAAATAATTTCTGTTTTGAAACAGAGTCTCGCTCTGTCACCCAGTCTGGAGTGCAGTGGTGTGGTCTTAGCTCACTGCAACTTCTGCCTCCCTGGGTTCAAGCGATTCTCCTGCCTCAGCCTCCTGAGTAGCTGGGACTACAGGGACGTGCCAACACACCCAGCTAATTTTTTGTATTTTTAGTGGAGATGGGGTTTCACCGTGTTAGCCAGGATGGTCTCGATTTCCCAACCTCGTGATTGGCCCACCTCGGCCTCCCAAAGTGCTGGGATTACAGGTGTGAGCCGCCACGCCTGGCCAAAAACAATTTCATATGGTCCAACCTAATACATCTCTCTCTTCTGACCCTCAGACTTTTGTCCCTAGGGACTATGTCTTGTTTCTCAGTGCACCACAGTGCTTGGCACTGAGAGGGTGCTCCATAAGTGTTGAAAAAATGAATCTTGTAGACATGATCTCTGGCCCTGAGGTTCTTTATACATTATTTGGAGAGGTGAAATACTGGTCACAAGATAGATAGGTAATCCTAGGCTACATCCGCAGAGTTTAAGAACTGAGAATTTACTGTTGACAGGTTTAGTTAGAAAGGGCTACAGAGAGGATGTGAGGCGTGAGCTGGGATAGTAAGAAAGGACACCACTGAGACTGGTGAAGAGGCAGAGGGAGAGGAATTCAAGGAGCAAAGCCTGGTAGGCATAAAAAGGAATGGATTGTGGATGTGGACATTAACATGAGAATGGACTTGCTAGGACAGCCACAAAAAGAACCGGTGAGACTGAAGGTGGGCCAGGCAAGGCTAGACTAAGTCATGGAGCTCCTCAGATGCCAAATTCAAGAACTCGCATGTGATCCTCCGGGTAATGGTGAGGTATTTTAAGTTCCAAGAATGACATAATGCAAGTAGAGTTCTGGGAAGATTACCTAACGTTTGGGATGACGTGTGATCAAAGAGAAAGAGCCTAGAGAACAGAGCGTTTGGGATGACGTGTGATCAAAGAGAAAGAGCCTAGAGAACAGAGCGTTTGGGATGACGTGTGATCAAAGAGAAAGAGTCTAGAGAACAGCATTTGGGACGACGTGTGATCAAAGAGAAAGAGTCTAGAGAACAGCGTTTGGGACGAAGTGTGATCAAAGAGAAAGAGCCTAGAGAACAGAGCGTTTGGGACGACGTGTGATCAAAGAGAAAGAGTCTAGAGAACAGCGTTTGGGACGACGTGTGATCAAAGAGAAAGAGTCTAGAGAACAGAGCGCTTGGGACGACGTGTGATCAAAGAGAAAGAGTCTAGAGAACAGCGTTTGGGACGACGTGTGATCAAAGAGAAAGAGTCTAGAGAACAGCGTTTGGGACGACGTGTGATCAAAGAGAAAGAGTCTAGAGAACAGCGCTTGGGACGACGTGTGATCAAAGAGAAAGAGTCCAGAGAACAGAGCGCTTGGGACGACGTGTGATCAAAGAGAAAGAGTCCAGAGAACAGCATTTGGGACGACGTGTGATCAAAGAGAAAGAGTCTAGAGAACAGCGTTTGGGATGACGTGTGATCAAAGAGAAAGAGTCTAGAGAACAGCGCTTGGGATGACGTGTGATCAAAGAGAAAGAGTCCAGAGAACAGCGTTTGGGATGACGTGTGATCAAAGAGAAAGAGTCTAGAGAACAGAGCGCTTGGGATGACGTGTGATCAAAGAGAAAGAGTCCAGAGAACAGCATTTGGGACGACGTGTGATCAAAGAGAAAGAGTCTAGAGAACAGCGTTTGGGATGACGTGTGATCAAAGAGAAAGAGTCTAGAGAACAGCGCTTGGGATGACGTGTGATCAAAGAGAAAGAGTCCAGAGAACAGCATTTGGGACGACGTGTGATCAAAGAGAAAGAGTCTGGAGAACAGATGCAATCAGGTGGCTATGTGAGGTACAGAGGCATAAGTTCAGAAAACCTTGGTTGGCCTAAGAATCTGACTGAGTTATTCATTTGCAGGTATCAAAAACGGGCTATCAAAAAAAAAAGAAGGCTTCTAGGCTGGGCGTGGTGGCTCACGCCTGTAATCCCAGCAGTTTGGGAGGCTGAGGCGGGCGGATCATGAGGTCAGGAGGTCAAGACCAGCCTGGCCAATATGGTGAAACCCCATCTCTACTAAAAATACAAAAATTAGCCGGGTGTGGTGGCAGCTGCCTGTAATCCTACCTACTTGGGAGGCTGAGGCAGGAGAATTGCTTGAACCCGGGAGGTGGAGGTTGCAGTGAGCTGAGATCGTGCCACTCCGGCCTGGGTGACAGAGCGAGACTTCATGTCAAAAAAAAAAGAAGCCTTCTAATAGTACAGTGTAAAGCCAAGATATGCAAATATTCCAAAATCCAGAAATATCGGAAGTCCGAAACACTTCTGGTTCCAAATATTTTGGATAAAGAATACTCAACCTTTACACACATTTGCTGTGTGACCTTGAGAGAGTTACTCAACCACACTTAGCTTTAGTCCCCTTAGCTGTAAAACAGGGATGATAACCCAATAGTTTCTACCTTATAGGTGGACGTGAGGAATAAATGCAGGGAATACATGCAAACCATTTAGAACATGTATGTTAAGGCGAATCACAGGAAATTGCTGTTTTGGTGGATCTAAAATGAATATTTTCAGGGCCAGGCACGGTGGCTCATGCCTGTAATCCTAGCACTTTGGGAGGCCAAGGCCGGCAGATCACTTGAGGTCAGGACTTCGAGATCAGCCTGGTCAACATGGTGAAACTCCATCTCCACTAAATGCAAAAATTAGCCAGGCGTGGTGGCATGCCTATAATCCTACTACTCAGAAGGCTGAGGCATGAGAATTTCTTGAACCTGAGAGGCAGAGGTTGAAGTGAGCTAAGACTGCAGTCCAGCCTGGGCAGCAAAGTGAGACTCCATCTCAAAAATAGAATAGAATAGAATAGAATAGAATAGAATAGAATAGAATAGAATAGAATAGGGCAATTTCCTACAGTTCAGGTAAATAATTAACACATGTTTAAGGCTGTCATCTGTGTCCTCTGGCACTTGGAAGAGGTTTGTCAGACAAGTGGCAGAGGGCACAAGGACGCAGCCCCCATAGCCAGCTCCACTGCCCCTCCTGGCTTGTTCTGATTTCCTCAGCCTGGCTCGTCCCCTCATGTCCACAAGGCTCTGGAGCTGGGCCCATCCCTATCCCTTCTGCCACCCGTCCCTGGGCACCACACAAGGCATCTGCTCCTGTCTCTTTACTAACCAGAACATGGAAACACCTCCCTCCCCAACTGACAAACGTAATTGGCTGGAATGTTCAAAAAGTTAATTTTACTAATTAAGAGAATGTTAAAAAAAAACAGTGCAAGAGTGCCTGGTTACACATGTGGAGCATAGGCTTAAAAGGAAAAAGCCTGAACGTTCAACAGATGCTCAAACAAATCGCTAGAGGTGAGAATGGAACGGGCAGCACTTCTAAGACTTCCCTTCTGGAACCTATGTCTAGTCCAGCTCCTCTGAAGGGCGACCCTCGTGTGCCTGCGACTCATCTCTGTAAAGCGCCCCTCGTGTGCCTGCGACTCGCCTCTGTAAAGCGCCTCTGGCCTCTGTTCGTAATCTCACCACAGTCCAGAGCAGAAGAAAGTTCTTGCCTTTATGGCCTTCGAGAGTTCCCGCCTGACCATTGGCCTGCGCCTCTCCTAATGTCTCCACTGTGTGTCTCAGCATTCCTGCCCGACACCCTCTATCCCTCAGGCACGTGGGACCCCCACCCACTCCTCTCGGTCTAGTTGTTTTAGTTGAACCACATGCACTAACAAGCGAGCTGTGAAGAGTGTTTCTACCTGCTCCTGATGGGAGGATGCTATACCTTTGCCAGCATTTTCTGAAAACCTTTAGAGCTCCCAGCCAGCCAGACACGGACCCTGCCCTTTCCTGTTTCAAAGGCCAACTCCACCCGCCTGAGCTGCCCACTCAGTTTGTTTCCCGTTAGAGGGACACCCTCAGCTCTCAGCTCTTTTAAACAGCAAAGATGACAGGCATGTCCTGAATAATTGAACTCAAATGACCTTTCCTCTTTATTTTTCCAGACCGTTCCCTGGTTAGTCAGCACTCAGGTCTTTCTAAGGGGGAGAGCATTCTCCATAGACCCCTAATTATGTATTTACAGCCCTTGGTGTTTCCTTTTTGCAATAACATTTAGTAGGGTCTTTTTTTTGTTATAGAAAAACATGAAAAAGCAAAAGGCATTTCATAATCACCAGTTAGTTACCTTTGGCGTTTTCAAAAATTAAAGCACATAGAAAGTTCAAACAGTTTAGAAAAGTATAAAATTCCATTTACTACCTCTGTAGTCACTTACCCAAAGATAATTACTGCTACTGTTTTCTTGTGAATCAGGAAAGGAAAGTTTGTCAGTATACATGCATACTTCCACACTGCTGCTCTGTGTAGCACTGATTCATTATCATGCTATTTGACTCTGAAATATTTCCTACAAAATTATTGATGTGCATATGCCAATCCATAATAATTCACTCTTACTTTGCCCATCGTAGGGATATCTTACGCACTCAGCCAGTCGGAAGAGTCACTATGTACATTACATGCTCGGCTGATGAGCGTTAGTTTCCCATTCAGAAAAGCTCTCCTCCAGTGAGTGCTTTCTCACGTAATGCCAAATTGACTGAGTTCCACAGAGTGTTTGCTTACTTCCTGTGCCCCTTTTTCCTACCATTTAGTTTGTGTTTTGGCCAACAGTTTTGATCTAGAATGGATGACAAAGCTGTACAGGTATTCTGCTGGACCTGCCGCAAAGACGTGAAAGAAGAACGTCCTGCTAGTGGTACAATTCCGCTTTACAGGAGTTCTTGCCCTTTTCAAGTCAATAGCTGAGGACAGAAGGAATAAGGAACAGGGACTGTACTGTTCAATATTGTACTGGAGGTTACAGCCAGGGTGGTTAGGCAAAAAAGTGAACTACAAGGCATCCAGATTGGAAAGGAAGAAGTAAAACTGTCTCTATTTGTAGACATGATCTTATGTGGAGTAAATCCTAAGTAATCCTCCAAAAAAATAATTAGAGCTAATGAACTTCAGTAAAGTTGTGAGATATAGGATCAACATACAGAAGTTAGCTGTATTTCTATACACTAAGAATAATCTGAAAATTAAATTAAGAAAAATTCATTTATATCACTTGAACCTAACCTGGGAGGCGGAAGTTGCAGTGAGCCAGGGTCGTGCCATTGCACTCCAGCCTGGGGGACACAGTAAGACTCTGTCCCCAAAAAAAAAATCATTTACAGTAGCATCAAAGATAATAACATATTGAGATTCAAAGTGGATCAAATACTCGAATATAAAAGCTAAAATTATAAAACACGTAGAAAAGATGTAGACGTAAATCTTCATGATCTTGGATTAGGCAATAGTTTCTTACATGCTAGACGCTGAAAGCGTAAGCAACCAAAGGGAAAAAGAATCAGTAGATTGGACTGCATCAAAATTAAAAACTTTTGTGTGACAGACAACCCCATCAAGAAAATAAAAAGACAACCTACAGAATGGGAGGTAATATTTGCACATCATATATCTGATAAGGGACTTGTATTCAGAATACATAAAGAACTCTTACAACTCAACGATAAAAAGACAAATGACCCAGTTAGAAAATGGTCAATCTGGGCCGGGTGTGGTGGCTCACGCCTGTAATCCCAGCACTTCGGGAGGCCGAGGTGGGTGGATCACTTAAGGTCAGGTGTTTGAGACCCAGCCTGGCCAACATGGTGAAACCCCATCTCTACTGAAAACACAAAAATTATCCAGGTGTGGTGACATGCACCTGTAAATCTCAGCTACTCAGGAGGCTGAGGCAGGAGAATTGTTTGAATCCGGGAGGTGGAGGTTGCAGTGAGCTGAGATCATGCCCCTGCACTCCAGCCTAGGCAACAGAGTGAGACCCTATCTCAAAAAATAATAATAAAATAAAAAATAAAAAAAAAGATCAATCTGTCTGGGTGCGGTGTCTCATACCTATAACCCTAACACTTTGGGAGGCTGAGATCAGCATATCACTTAAGGTCAGCAATTCGAGACCAGCCTGGCCAACATGGTGAAACCCCATCTCCACAAAAAATTAGCACGGCATGGTGGCGCGCACCCGTAATCCCGGCTACTCGGGAGGCTGAGGCAGGAGAATCACTTGAACCCGAGAGGCGGAGATTGCAGTGAGCCGAGATTGCGCCACTGTTGCCTGGGCAACAGAGCAAGACTCCATCTCAAAAAAAAAGGTCAGTCTAAGCTGACATTTCTCCAAAGAAGATATACAGATGTCCAATGAGCACATAAGATGTTCAACATTATTGGCTCTCAGGAAATACAAATCACAGCCACAATGAGATACCACTTCATACCTACTAGGATGGCTACAGTGAAAAAGATAATAAATATTAGTGTGGACTTGGAAAAATTGGAACCTGTGTACACTGTTGGTGAAATGGTACAGCTGCTGTGGAAAACAGCCTGGCAGTTCCTCAAAAGCTTGAGCACAGAGTGACCGTATAACCCTGCAATTCCATTCCTAGCTAAATAACCAAAAGAATGAACTCATACACAAATGTTGATGACAGTATTATTCATCACAGCCCAAAATGAAAACAACCCAAATGTCCATCAACAGATGAATGGATGATCAAAATGTGTTACATCCATACAGTGGAATATTAATCAGCCATAAAAAGGAACAGAGCACTGATACTTGCTACAGCATGGATGAACCTTGAAAACATGCTCAGCGGAAAAAGCTGGACACAAAAGGCCACGTACTGTATGATTTCATTTATGTGGACTGTCCACAACAGGCAAATCCATAGAGACAAGAAGTAGATTTTTTATTTTTATTTTTTATTTTCAGAAAGGGTCTCACCCTGTCCCCGAGGCTGGAGTGCTGTGGCACAATCATGGCTCACTGCAGCCTTAACCTACCAGGCTCAAGCAGTCCTCCCACCTTGATCTCCCAAATTAATGTTGACCATTAATCTCTAGATTAATGGTCAAGGCCTGGGTGGAGGTGGGAAGGAGATTGGGGAGTGACTGCCAGTGTGTATTCAGTTTCTTTTTAGGGTGATTAAAATATTCTAATGTTGATTATGTTCTAAAGTTTATTGCACATAATCAACTTATGTGCAAGTCATAAGGTTGCACAACCTTATGACTATACTAAAAACCACTATATGTGAATTACATCTCAATTTTTTTTATTTTTATTTTTTGAGACGGAGTCTCGCTCTGTCGCCCAGGCTGGAGTGCAGTGGCGCGATCTCGGCTCACTGCAAGCTCCGCCTCCCGGGTTCACGCCATTCTCCTGCCTCAGCCTCCCGAGTAGCTGGGACTACAGGCGCCGCCACCACGCCCGGATAATTTTTTTTATTTTTAGTAGAGATGGGGTTTCACCGTGTTAGCCAGGATGGTCTCGATCTCCTGATCTCATGATCTGCCCACCTCGGCCTCCCAAAGTGCTGGGATTACAGGCGCGAGCCACTGCGCCCAGCCTCAATTTTTTTTAAAAAAGGGAGAGACTGATGGAAATCATTTGATGTTCTCTGCTGTCTCACAACACCCTGGTAGCCTGGTGGGGTTGATCAGCAATTGTCTGGAGGAGACATGGAAAAAGAAATTAGGGCAGGAGGCAACTGGTGACCTCCGAGGTTTGGATAAGACCCGTGGGGCCATTTCCAGCGCTGGATAGATGGAAGACATTTCCACAGGGTCTGTGATGTAACGACCCCATGGAATGGTAATTCACTCCCAAGAAAGCATCCCTCAAGCACAAGTGTGTACACACACGACTGTGTGTTTCATCCACGCCATGCTATACCTCCCAAAGTTAATTCTGTCTCACAATATATGTTTAATACAATTCAGTTAAGCGTCCTCTAAACAATGCATTTAATTTAGTTTTTTGTTTTTATTTTTTTAATCAAAACCACACTTGATGCTGATGTAGCAAGGCCAAAGCTGTGTAGCAAACCTCTTGACTTAGTAGTAGAATCCTGGCTAGTGTTCTGTTATCAACACAGCGAATTCTTTGCTTTTTTAACTGCTGTGGGTATTCCCAGATATGAATGTTCCATTAGTAACCATCAAACATTTGTTAACCATTGGGCGTCATCATGGTCATTTCTAGTGTTTTGCTTTGGCGAACAATGCTGTGGTGAATGGTCTCACACTTACTGTTAGATGCACTGTGTGAGAAACAGAAGGCCCAAAGAGCACACTGTTGCCGGAAGACTGAGAAGAGAGCTCCTCTCCGGAGGACTTGTCCTCTTGTGCATCCTGGTATGTGCTGGGCTGAAAACCAGGCAAGCCCTCCACCCCGCCGTTGCCGCCCCCATGCCTGGGGCCGTGCTGTCCTCCACTGAGGAGGGAAAAGTCCTTCTCAGGCTCCCACGGGCCATCTGCTCCTCTCTGAGTCATCGGATGAGGCGATCCTCCCCATTACCTCAGCACATAGCGCTGCACATGCTGTTGGTGTTCAAAACGGGCTTCGAGCCTCCTCTTGTAAAATGAAGCCGATGTTTGTCTCATTTGCCTCTTTCCGGAAGAAGTCGTGATTTTTTTTTTTATGCAATACAGAAAAAGTTTTCCATTTTTATTCTTTCTGCTTTTGCTTCCAGTAATTTTCAGGTTCTCTGTATTCCTGTGTTCTGAATGTGTATGGCAGAGCAGCAGCCTGAGTTACGGCTGAGTCACTGTGATCACCTTAACCCTGATCGATGCACCCAGCTTATGAGGAGACCGGTCTCAGCACATTGCACGACTCTCCCCCGCCCCAAACAGAACCCTGTGAAAAGTACAGTCAAGCCTTGAACTGCTTGGATCCTATACTCAAAGTTAATTCTATCTCACAATATATGTTTAATACAATTCAGTTAAGCTTCCTCTAAATAATTCATTTAGTTTAGTTTTTTAAAAAAATCAAAACCGGCTGGGCGCGGTGGCTCAAGCCTGTAATCCCAGCACTTTGGGAGGCCGAGACGGGCGGATCACGAGGTCAGGAGATCAAGACCATCCTGGCTAACACGGTGAAACCCCGTCTCTACTAAAAAAAATACAAAAAACTAGCCGGGCGAGGTGGCGAGTGCCTGTAGTCCCAGCTACTCGGGAGGCTGAGGCAGGAGAATGGCGTGAACCCGGGAGGCGGAGCTTGCAGTGAGCTGAGATCCGGCCACTGCACTCCAGCCTGGGCGACAGAGCGAGACTCCGTCTCAAAAAAAAAAAAAAACCACACTTGAGGCTGATTTAGCAAGGCCAAAGCTGTGTAGCAAACCTCTTGACTCTACTGAATGGATGAATAATGTTTTTCTTCATATGCTTTAACTTAAATATATTCTGGGCTATACAGTCTCTTTTTTTTTTTTTTTTTTTTGTGAGATGGAGTCTGGCTCTGTCACCCGGGCTGGAGTGCAGTGGCCAATCTCAGCTCACTGCAAACCCTGCCTCCCGGGTTCACGCCATTCTCCTGCCTCAGCCTCCGGAGTAGCTGGGACTACAGGCGCCGGCCCCCACGCCCGGCTAATTTTTTTTTGTAATTTTAGTAGAGACGGGGTTTCACCATGTTAGCAGGGATGGTCTCAATCTCCTGACCTCGTGATCCACCTGCCTTGGCCTCCCAAAGTGCTGGGATTGCAGGCGTGAGCTACCGCGCCTGGCCTTTTGTTATTCTTTTAAGAGATGGGTCTCTCTCTGTTGCCCAGGCTAGAGTGCAGTGGTACAATCAAAGTTCACTGCAGCCTCGAACTCCTGGGCTCGGTGATCCTCCCACATCAGCCTCCTGAGTAGCTGGGACTACAGATGAGCACTACTACATCCTCGCTTTGTTGCCCAGGCTGGTCTCGAACTCCTGGCCTCAAGGGATCCTCCCGCCTTGGCCTCCCGAAATGCTGAGATTACAGGCTTGGGCCCCTGCACCTGGCCCCATATTTCATTTTTACATTCTGTGTGATACACATGGCCGTTCTACCCTTCCAAGTCCCATGCATTTTTCCTCCCTAATAACATTATTTGAGTGCTTTCAATATGCCAAACACTGTCCTAAGCATTCTACATACATTATCTCATTTGATCCCAAAATGGCCTTGTGAGGGAAGTGCTGTACCATAGTGCCATTTTCCTCCCCGTTTGATAGAGGAGGAAGCAGGAGCGTGGAGATAGTAAAAAGGTGGCCTTGTCTGCACGGCAGGTAAGCAGCAGCACTGGGGTGAAAGCCGAGGCACATATGACCCCAGAGCCCAGCTCCTAACTGCTCCTCTCCACATCACCTACCCCCATGGGATTCCCATTACATCTGCATTCCTCCTGTTGACCCAGCCCAGCCTTGTGCTTACTATGTTGGAAGCCACAGCAGTCACCTCCTGCCACGTGTTGACTTTACAGAAAATTAAATATACTAAATAGTTTTCATAGGCAAACAGTTAATTTTTTAAAACCTCTTTCTCTCTATTAGATATTTTCTTCTTATTCATTGGACCCTCAGTTCAGCCTGTGGTTGCTGTGCTTGACTGTGGATGCTGTCAGTCAACCAGGTAGACTCCCAGCTGTAGCTCACAGGCAAATCTGTTAAGCCAATAAATCAGCATTCCTTGGGCACAGCCCTAAGGACCTCTGTCCAGGTTATAGCAAATAATTAATCAACACCCTTGGGGTTCCGTTTTTTAGCCTTCTATAAAGCCATGAAACAACTACCACATGCTCACCGTTGCATGCTTGCCACCACATGCATTCTACTAACTGCCGTGCAGAAGTCAGGATCCCCCAGTGAATTTCTGGAAGTGGCCCTCAGGATCCCATTCTAACTCCTGCAGTTCATCATTTTCTCTTTTAAGTGCTCATATTAAACTCTGTTCAATAATGTCATCACACATTTGGCCCCTCCCCCCATCTCTTATCTTTGCAGATCAGAATAGCTGTCTACCTCCTTCAGCTTCCTTCTCATTGTCTGTGTGAATTGATCCCCCCCAGAGATCTGGGTTCACGTATATCACAGGTGGACGCTTTCAGAGCTAGAGCCTGTCCCTCGCCTGGACTTGGAACGGGAACTCCTTTAGAGGGTGAAGGAGCCCTGTCTACCAGGAGCCCTGTCTACCAGCACCGGGCAGCAGTCCCCGCGCAGCAGGGCTCGTTCTACCATGAGTAGCTTGAAAATCATTCTCCTTGGCAGGAAAGTTGAATCAAAATGGGAGTTGAGTCATTCTGTTCTTTCTGCCACCTCTTGGCACCTGGTCTTCCTTAGGCTCCCAACTTCACCTCCAAAGCCTTTTTTTTTTGTCCTGGGCCGTCTCCACTAGCTCGTCCTGAAGTTTTACCTTCTTGGCAGTCATTTTACAGCCTCCCAGCTCTCTTTATGTAGTATGGGTTTTTCCTTTCTCCAGCGTCCTGTTCAACTATTGTCCGTGTTCTCTGAAAACCACCCTTAGCAGAAACCACCTGTGCAGTCACATGGGTGTCTTGGCTCTCCATTTTCCTCTGTCTCTTTTGAGAATGTGTCCAGATCATCGCTTGTTGTGTTGAATGAGGCAGTGTAGCACTCAGACCATTGCATTGATGGGCTTCTTATTTTTTCTCCATGTGGTGTTTTGCTTCTCAGAAAGGAATATCTGATACATGGGCAGTCAAGACCTGAGGACATTTTTGGTTTTGTGTTGATACTCATTGCTTTTCTGAGTTTCATCTTTGATTTTCCTACCCTGATTATTAAAATGTGTGGAGTTTGTTTGCATTTGCCACAGTTCTGCTAACTAGAGAGTTTCTCCTTATCACCTTCATTAGCAGCTGACCTGGGACCCTGAGACATCTATCGGTACCCACCCCCAGGTCCTTCCACTATCAGGAGGACAGAATAAACCTTCTTTATGTTCCTGTGGCTCCTCAGAGGGGTCCTCCTTCTGTCTTAAATCATCTTAGCAATTGCCTTTTTCAACAGCAGAGGAACATCTTTCTGTGTCTGCTGCAGGCTGATGGTCCTCGTGGGGAAGCTCTTCCTGCTGGGTAGCTGTTCAATCCATTTTGAAAAGCATACAGACAGCCACATCTGCCAAACACCAGCGGCGTTGACACAATACAGATTTATCAGTTAAAGGTTTATCCACAACCTTTTGGTAGCACGGCAAATGCTAGTCAGTGGCAAGTGTTCATTATTCACAGTTTATAGATAGGAAAATTGCCACCGAAAACAGTGAAGAGAGAATCCCTGTGCTTTCATCATTCTGCCTTCACTTTTTACCAAGAGGTGTTTTCGTGGCGCGGCGCAGACCCAGGGGATGAGTGTGGAGGGACGATGCCCGGACCTAGCTTCGTAGTACTTTACCTGGCTCTTGAAATTTGTTGTGTCTTTTGTTTATTTTCTGATGGTGATGAGTCAGGGAGCTTAAAGACCAGCCCTTGAAGGGTTTGCATTCAGAATCAGTGATCTCACCAAGGGAGAGGATAGGCTGCATTTGTGTGTGGTGTCTTTGAAACCTTTTCATTTTGGAATAGGTCTAGACTCCCAAGGAGTGACTGTCGTAGTAGAGCGAGTTCCTGTGTCTCTCCCCAGCCCTCCCCCACGGCACCCTGTCTCTTCATGTCTTTGCCTGTCAGAGGAAGGTTCAGTTGATGCTACTGGAGCCTCAGTCAGAACACAGAACACAGAAAATAGCCGCATTTCCACCGAGCTACTGCATGCCAGGAGGAGCTCTGGCCGAGTGCTCTGGTGCCACTCAGCCCTGGGAGCTGCCCCAGTGACTCTTACTGTCCCCTTTTCACAGATAAGGGAGCTGGGCTGCATGGGGCTCGTGCTCAAGGTCACGTGGCAGTGGAGAGCCGTGGGTCCAAGCCCTCACCCAGTGTGTCGTGCTGCCTCCCCTGCGGGTCTCACCTGTGCATCTGGGGCTCAGATGTGCACTGTCAGGCCAGTCTCTACCCAAGGGTCAGATTTCACTTCCTCCATTGTTGCAGGGTGAGTGAGGCCCTGTTCTCAAAGCTGTCAAACCTGGTGGGGCAGCTGCGACTAACAGAAACACTGAGATGTTGAAATGCTCATTCATTCCCTTCTGTCTCATTTCTGGTGTGCTTAGTCCCTGGCTCAGGCCTGGCAGCAGCAAGTTTACAGATGAAGACTCTCTGGTAACGCTCATGCTGACTGCCGGGAGCGTGCGAGGAAGAGAGTACTGCTGGATGGCCCGTCTGGGCGGGGGCAGAGCAGCGGGTGGGTGTTCAGACCCAGCTGACATGCCAGAGGACTGTTCAGAGGCATTTTCCCAAATCCCACCCTGGGGGTTATCCTGCAGGATTGGACCTTTCTTCAGAAGGCCCGATTCCAAATCAAATCATTATATACCAAATATCACTGCCACCTGCCCACTCTTTAAATATCCACATCGCCTCTGTGGTTGCGGTGGAAAAGGAAGGCGTGGGGAAGGGAAAGGGCACGTCAATCTCAGTTGTTGCATTTGGTGCCAGGTACAACAGAAGCCAAGGGCGTTTGAGCCCAGACGACCTTGGTAACTTGATCTCTCCCATTCCATGTATTCCAGCCAAAGAAATAAACACCAGAGTGTAATGTCTAAGAGATACTGAACACTCTTGCTTTCTGGAATGCTTCCACGACCTGAGCCTCACTGCAGACTTCACAGGTGAGGAAGCTGAGCCTCAGAGAGGGCAAGCCATTTGTCTAAGGTTCTCCAGATAGTACTTGGCACAGCCAAGATGGGGACCTGGATCTTGGGGAGGCCCCAGAGTGTAGCAAGGACTTCGGTGTTCTGTGGACCTGGTTCTTGCCTCGACTCTGCCACTAACCAGTTTTGTGGTCTTCTCTAGGTCTCACTTTCTTTAGCTTTTAAATGGGTGTATAATCAGGATCTGGTCTCATCAGAATCTTATGAGGGAAGAGGGTGTGATGCATAATAAGAAGAGCTTGGCAGAGTACCTGGCACAGAGGAGAGCTAGGAAACGTTAGCTGTTAGTACTAGTCCAGTTAGAAACAAATCTGGCTACAATTATTGCAGCAATAAAGCAATGGTTGACTTAAACAAATGGTAGTTATATTTCATACACAGTAAAAAGTCAGAAGGCAGGCAGCCCCAGGCTGGCCACAGCAGAACGATGCTATTAAAGGCTGTTTGGCTTCCTTCAGTCCATTCTGCTCTCCACAGAGTGCTGGTTTGCTGCCTCGTGGTTGCAAGATGGCCGTCCCAGCTCCATCCGCCCTGCCTGTGGTGGAAGGGGTGTGGTAGCAGTTACATTTCCCCCTTCGTCAGGAAAGCAAAAGCTTTGCCAGAACCCCCCCAGCACGCAGTCCCAGCAGACATCTGCTTTTGTCTTTTTGGCCTGGACTAAGGGCCCTGGCTGTCCACAGCTGCAAGGGCCACTTAGAAAATGAGCTCATGTAAACGACTAGTTAATGGGTGCAGCACACCAACAGGGCACATGTATGCCTATGTAACAAACCTGCACGTTGTGCACATGTACCCTAGAACTTAAAGTATAATCATAAAAAAAAGAATTAAATAGGAAATGAGCATTAGCTTTTCAGATTCAGTCATACAAGTGGCAAGGAAGAAGGCAAATGAGAATGGGAGGAGACCGATCAGTTGGATTTGCCGCAGTCCTTCCTGCCTCATGTTGTCATATAAAAAATGTTTTTTCGTTGGTCCTCAGGTGCGTTGGGCTTAGTTCATCCTAGGCGTGTGCTCGCGGCACAAGAGTGGCTAGACTGACTGCCTTTCCTGCTCACAAGTGTGTGCTGTACGTGCATCTCTTCAGTTTCTACATGAAGCGTAACATAATGCATTAAAGTGCACAAGTCTCTGCTAGATGCCTCGAAGGATTTTTATGATTTATCCCCATGAAAGTACATTCAGATCAATCTATAGAATGTTCCCAGCATCTCAGAAACCTTCCCGTTTCTCTGCTCTCTGTCAGTACTCCCTCCCAAGATGACCATTATTCTGATCTCGGTCCCCATAGGTCAGTTTTGCCTGTTCTTGGATTCCATTGACATGGACTTGTACGTTTGTATGTGCGCTTCGTGGGCCTGCCTCCTTCGACTGACCTGAGAGAGTTGTCTGTGTCTCTGCGTGTGGCCGTAGCTCATTTGCTCTCTCCTGAACTCTGTCTCTCTACCCAGACCTGGTGTTCATAGCGTTGTGAGAACCAGAGTAACACAGAGATGGAAGTTTCCTGCTTCCATTCACGGAGTGTCTTTTCCTCCTAGAAACCACCCTCTGATTTCTTGCAGAGCTTGCCTGTGCCCTGCCCTCTCCACACCAAGCTGCTATCAGAGGAATCTCTTGTATGTTGGCTCTGAATGCTGTCAGCAGGAAGAATTTTCTTGAGCACTTCTTCATTTGGAGAGGATGGAGGAAGAGAGAGATGGATGCTTTTGGGAAGGACATTTTTAGGCAAAGGAAAAAACAGCAACTGAAGGCGTCATTGGGAACTGGAGCCTGGAAGCCAGCCTTCTGAGCAGAGATTTACATCATTCTTCTGCGTTCCTCCCCTTCGAGCAGCGTCAATTCAGGGCTCAAGGGCAAAAAAGACACGCGGCAACTCTGCCCGTGTTGGGGCTGGGCAGCCTAGTCTGAGTCCAGACTGACGCTTGAGAAGTCTTCTTCCCCAGACAGTGGCTGATGGGCTTTCCTTATCGAGGCTAGTGTGGCTTTCTTACAAAAACACTGCATGGCAGGACAAACCTGAGAGCAGTGAAAAAAGCTGATTCTTTTCAGGGGAGTCTTAAACGAAGATGAAATGGATTAGTTATTCTTACAAGTGTGGGCATGTAGGTAAGTCAGGGATCAAGTAGAAAAGTGGAAAGTATGCAGTTAGCTCTGATGGTTTTCATCATCATCTTTCCTTTAGGTATCTGCTGATTCTGTGCCTTGTGTCTGCCGGGATAATGTCCCAGAATATTCAGTTAAGACCTAATCAGGGATCCTGTGTGCTCAAATGGAATAGTTTGTTAAGTTTAGTAGGTAATTTCTGTATCCCCGGCCCTTGCTAGGGGCTTTGCAATGTATTATTTCAATTATTCTCTGCAGGATCTGGGAAGGTGGGTAGGATTATTCCCATTTCGCACGTGAGTAGATGAAGGTTAGTAAGGAACGGGTAGGAAGAAGTAAGGCTGCTAGTCTAAACTAGGTCTCGTATTCCAAAGGCCGCGTACCTTCTGCACCACCACGCTACCTTTTAAAATAACCCCTTGCTTTTCTGATGCACCAACCCTCTCGTGGTTCCTTGGCTTCCTTCGCCTCAACACAGCGCTCCTCAGTGTTGATCCAGTGAGTGGCCGGTTCTAGAACATCCGAAAGCTGTAAATACCTCCTCACTTATTTTGATTTTAGCTAGCTGTTGACGCTATACTGTAACACTGCACACATCTTTGCTAGATGGCTCAAAGGATCTGTTGTATTTTATTTAACATATTTAAAATGTTAAAGCCATAGAGCATAGTGGAAAAGATCTTCACAGATAATGAGTCACTGGTTTCAGTCCTAATGTCACTACAAATCAAAACAAGACAGAAGGCTGGACGCGGTGGCTCACGCCGGTAATCCCAGCACTTTGGGAGGCCGAGGTGGACACATGGCTTGAGCTCAGGAGTTCGAGACCAGCCTGGCCAACATGGCGAAACCCCATCTCTACAAAAAATACAAAAATTAGCTGGGTACAGTGGTGGGCTCCTGTAATCCCAGCTACTTGGGAGGTTGAAGCAGGAGGATCATTGGAGCTCAGGAGGCAGAGGTTGCAGTGGGCCAAGATCGCACCATTGCACTCCAGTCTGGTTGATGGGAGTGAAACCCTGACTCGAAGAAAAAAAAAAAAAAAGGCATAAGACTTTGAGTGGACCATGACTGTCCAGTCCAGTCTTTTAGCTTCCCTGGGCCACACTGGAAGAAGAAGAATTGTCTTGGGCCATATATAAAATACACTAACACTAACGACAGCTGATAAGCTAAGAAAAAAAATCGCAAAAAAATCTCGTAATGTTTTAAGAAAGTTTATGAATTTGTGCTGGGCTGCGTTCAAAATCATCTTGGGCGACATGTGGCCCACGCGTGGGCTGTGGGTTGGACAAACTTAGTGTAGACCTAACGTCTGTGTGCCTCAGTTTACCTCATGTGTGAAATGAGGAAGTTGAAGTATGTGATTATTGATGTCCCCACGTGTTCTAAAAACATGAGCTTCTGTGACCTGTTTGTTTTTGTAATTCTAATATGGATAGAAAGTACAAATATTTATTAAAGGAGCCTTAATTACTAAATGCAAATCCAGAGAAGTGGATAACATTGAGGCTTTCAAAATTTTTTGAAAGAGATATAAGTTCTTTACTTTTCCAAGTAAAGCTTCATTTTCCATTACATTTCCCAGTCTGTCATCAAAAAAGGGTATATGTTCTTAGATAATTCATGGTGGAGCTGAGATCCCTTGAGGGTCTGGCAGGCTTTAATTTTGGATACATTGTTGTAAAATATTTGTCAGTAGCCAACTTCAGGTTCCCAACCCAAATATAAATCCCTTCTTATTCGGTAGATGAGTATGTCATACAAACTGTTCTAAATTATACCTGGTACTGTTGAATAGTATCAGGGTGATATTGAGCAACTCTGAAAATAAGAAATAAGATGCTCTTATGGTGTAATTACTTAAGAATGTGCTATACTTAAATAAACTGTTACTGAATCATTTTAGACCCAGTAAAGACAAAACTGGCCACACAAGTGACTCAGGAGCATCTGTTATCAAGCATGGACTCAATCCGGAGAAGATCTTCATGCAGGTGCATTATTTAAAGGTAAGCACATCTCAGTTGCAGAAGCCAGTTGTTGTGGTGCAGCGCTTTTTAGGCTATCCAATTAAACGATAATGATGAGTGACATGACTGAGGCGAAAATACTGTAATGATATCTGAGGGTTCAGTAATTAAAGCACTTCATGCCCCCAAAAGGAGACCGTGTTAGGAAAGACTGAATGAAAAAAGGCTGAAATATTCCCTGCCCTGTACCTCTGTTCTGCCTGCCTGAGGAGCAGAACTCTCACATTGCTGTCAGGTTCCAACTGAAAGACATGGGTGAGAAGAAAGTGTTTTCTGTTGTAAAGACCTTTTCTGGTAGCTGGAGTAGAGAAGAGCTGGGTCTCTCTTCTCTTTTCGTCTGCGTTGGACAACGAGGCTTCATGTGAACCAAGTCCAAGCAGAAAGGAGTTGAGAACTAATTAATTTCCAAGCCAAGCCTTCCTGGTGAAAATGGAAAGGGCAGCCAGGGATAGGTAGGACAGCACATTCTAGGTGCACAAGTGACTGTGGGTTAGGTAGGGCTGACTATGTAACCATTTTTTTATGAACTCATGGCAGGCCTCCTTTTCTGTCTCTTCTTTCTGTCTTCTAGGGCTACTTCCTTCTTCGGTTTCTTGCCGAAAGACTTGGAGATGAAACCTATTTTTCATTTTTAAGAAAATTTGTGCACGCATTTCATGGACAGCTGATTCTTTCCCAGGTAATTTGTGGATCCTCATGAGTCCGTGATGTATAATTGGAGGGGGTATGGCACGTGAAGATTAGATTATGCCAGTAGGAAAGAGTAGGGAAAAGATTTCCCATGTAATGCAGTGGGAAAAACAGGAAGTTAATGAAATGGACACAAAGAAAGTGGTTGCTTTAGGGAGGGTGATCTCTCTGTCGTTCTGAAATAAACTGTAACCCAAAGCTGCCTCGTACACAGCGACGTGGATAGTTTGAGTGACCTTAGACACAAAAACGAAACACTCCTGCTGTCGCCTTTACCTGGACTTCTCTTTGGAAGATGCCACCTTCTTACCTTCTAGTTTCAGTTTGAGTGCCACAGCCTCCACGTCAGCCGGCTAAACAGACCTGCAGCCAGGCCCACGCGTGCCACCCCTTTGCCTTCCATTGCCCTCACTGTCATTGCCGTTGTCTGCGGTGATATTTTCATTAGGGGGCTATTTGTTTCTTTTCTCTCTCCTCCACTCTACGTATATGCCCAACAAGGCCAGACCATTTCTATTTCACCAGTACTTAGCACGTGATTGGCACACAGTACGTACTCCATAAATATCTGATCAATAGATTAATAACAAGATACACTGAAATATGCAGACAGCCTGGCTACAAAACTATCAGAGAGAGGCCCTGTCAGCTTATCTGGGTATGGGGCCAAGCAGCACGTAGCAAGGAAGTTAACAAGGAGTGGCAGGCTCTGAAAAATGACTCTCATAAGTAATAGAAAATAGGTGATGCACCCTCAGCATGGGTTGGACTAGTGGGGCTTTTTCATGTTTGATAATTGTGCTCGTATACAGCTGCGAGTCCCATTATCTGCAACGTTAGATGTAAAGGATGTGCACGTGTAGTTTGAACGCAGGTGGAAGAATCACATGAGTGTAGCAAGACCGGACCGCTGTTCCTCTGTGTTCTTTTTATTCTTGTATTGGGTGTGGGGAAAATCCTCCCAAGCATATATTTGGAAAGGCGATTCGAAAACTGGTTCAAAAGTCTTACGTGCTTGGTTGACAGGTTAGTACGAATTCCTGCTGCTTGAAGCCACGTCTCACCAAGAGACTGCAGTGTCAAATACGTGCATTGTATTTACCATGGCTTTGGAGGTTTTGATTTTCACTTTCCATGGACTCTTACTGCTCTCTGAACCAAACCGTTCAGTTCCTCATTTGCTTCTCTCTTTTTTTGTTGTTTTTTGTTGTTGGAGACAGATTCGCACTCTGTCGCCCAGGCTGGAGTGCAGCGGTGTGATCTCAGCTCACTGCAACCTCCACTTCCTGGATTCAAGCGATTCTCCCACCTCAGCCTCCCGAGTAGCTGGGATTACAGGCGTGCACCACTATGCCCAGCTAATTTTTGTGTTTCTAGTAGAGATGGGGTTTCACCATGTTGGCCAGGCTGGTCTCGAACTCCTGACCTCAGGTGATCTGCCCGCCTCGGCCTCCCAAAGTCCTGGGATTACAGGTGTGAGCCACCGCACCCAGCCTGTTTATCTCTTTTGAACAACTTCATTGTTTCTTCATAGCAACTTTATTGAGATAAAATTCACATACCATAAAGTTAACCCTGTGAAAGTCTACAAGTCAGTGGTTTTTGGTATGTTCACAAGATTGTTCAGCCATCATCATTATCTAATTTTAGTACATATTCACCAAACCCAGAAGAAATCATTAGCAGTCATTTCCCCACTTCTACTCCCCTAGCCCCACAGAACCACTAACCTGCTTTCTGTCTCTATGAATTGGCCTATTCTGGACATTTCACATAAAATAATCATATGCTTTGACCTTTTGTGTCTGGCTTTCTTAACATAATGTTTTCAAGGTTCATGTAGCATGTATCAGTACTTCCTTTTTTTAATTTTAATTTTCATTTAATTGTGATAAAATATACAAAACAAAATTTACCATTTTAGCCATTTTTAAGTTCACAGTTCAGTGGCATTAAGTACATTCATATTTTTGTGCAATCATTACCACCGTCCATCTCCCGTACTGTTAATATTTCATCACGATAGCCCTCCATTCTTTCCTCCCCCAGCCCCGGCAGCCACCATTCTACTTTCTGTCTATGTGAGTTTGACTCCTCTGGGCACCTCATGTAAGTGGAGCCACACAGTGTCTGTCCTTTTGTGTGTGGCTGACTTCACGTAGCATGATGTCTTCAGGAGGCACCAGGTTGCACATGTGCCAGAACTTCTTCCCTTCTTCAAGCTGAATGCTCCATTGCATGCATATACCACGTTTTGTTCACCCGTTAATTCCTTCATGAGCATTTGCATTTTTTTCATCTTTTGGCCATTGTGCATAATGCCGCTATGACCATTAGTGTATAAAGTATCTGTTCAAGTCCCTGCTTTCAGTTATTTTCAGTATACACCCAGAAGTGGAATTGCTGGCTTATACAATAATTCTATGTTTAGCTTTTTGAAGCATTGCCATACTGTTTCCATATTGACGGTGCCATTTTACATTCCCACCAGAAATGCACAAGGCTTCCAGTTTCTTCACACACTTGCCAACACCTAATGCCCTCTGGATTTTTTTATTATTGCCATCCGAGTGGGTGTGAAATTATAGCTCATGATGGTTTTGATTTGCATTCTGTGATAGCTAATGATTTTGAGCATTTTTTATGTGCTTATGTGCCATTTGTTCTTTGGAGAAATGTTTGTTCAGATTATTTGCTGATTTTAAATTTTTGATTATTTGTCTCTTATTCTTGAGTTTTCAGAGGACTTCATTTATTTTGGATGTAAGTCCCTTATCAGAGATACGATTTTCAAATATTTTGTTTTATTTTATGTTTTGTGTTTTTCCTCTCTTGATGGTGTCCTTTATAGCACAAAAGTTTTTAATTTTGATGAATCCAATGTATCTGTTTTCTCTTTGGTTTATTGTGCTTTAAGTGTCATAACTAAGAAACTGTGGCTTAATTAAAGGTCACAAAGATTCACTCCTATGTTTTTTTTCTAAGAGTTTTATTGCATTAGCTCTTATATTTAGTTTTCTGATCCGTTTTGAATTATTTATTTATTTATTTATTTTGAGACGGAGTCTTGCTCTGTCACCCAGGCTGGAGTGCAGTGGCGTGGTCTCGGCTCACTGCAAGCTCCGCCTCCTGGATTCATGCTGTTCTCCTGCCTCAGCCTCCCGAGTAGCTGGGACTACAGGCGCCCGCCACCACGCCTGGCTAATTTTTTATATTTTTAGTAGAGACAGGGTTTCACTGTGCTAGCCAAGATGGTCTCGATCTCCCGACCTCGTGATCCGCCCGCCTCGGCCTCCCAAAGTGCTGGGATGACAGACGTGATGAATTAATTTTTATATATGTTGTGAGGATAACAGTCCAACTTCTTTTTTTTGCATGCGAATATCCAGTTGTCCCATAAACCATTTGTTAAAAAGACTGTTCTTTCCCTCCATTGAATTGCTTTGGTACCCTTGCCAAAAATTAGTTGGCCATTAATGTAAGCATTTACTTCTAGACTCCCAATTCGATTCCATTAATCATTATTTCTATTCTTGTGCTAGTATCATATTGTCTTGATTACTGTAGCTTTGTATTAAGTTTGGAAATTATTGCTTTTCCAACTGGCATATACTCATTGTAAAAAATTATAAGCAATGCAGAAAAATACAAAGAATGTGAAACATTACTCAAAATCCCACCACCCAGAAATGCCTATAATTAATATTGTGTGAATGACGTTCCAGAAATCATACTATTTATCCCTCAATGGTTATATGTTATACATGATGTCTATACATGTATCTGTGTATATATGTATATACGGTATATGCATGTGTACAGACTGACGTCACTGGACAGAAACAGTTTTATAAAAATAGGTATATATTATATGTGCGTTTTAATGAAATGTTTTAAATTTTCTCTTACTTGCATTTAATGAATGAAAAAGCAACTAAAGTGGAGATAACTTCCCAAACTTAAGATAAATGTAAGAAAGATTATTTTCTAAAAGATTTTTCTGTAGTTAAGAAACATAATTATAGAAGAATTAGGAGGTTGAAATTATTTTTTCCCTTTACTTATATATTTCATTTTTAGAAGACATCAGTTTATTCACTACTGTAAAAGATGAGGAATTGGCCAGGCACGATGGCTCATGCCTGTAATCCCAGGATTTTGGGAGGCTGAAGCAGGTGGATCATGAGGTCAGGAGTTCGAGACCAGCCTGGCTAACATGGTGAAACCCTGTCTCTACTAAAAATACAAAAATTAGCCAGGCATGGTGGCAGGCGCTTGTAATCCCAGCTACTCAAGAGGCTGAGGCAGGAGAATAGCTTGAACCCAGGAGGTGGAGGTTGCAGAGAGGCAAGATCATGCCATTGCACTCCAACCTGGGACAGAACAAGACTCCATCTCAGGGAAAGAAAAAAAAAAAAAAGATGAGGAATTACATAGTTATGTACTTTACTTTCCCCTTAATTCTAAATTTTTCTTAATTATTATTTTTATATATTAAGGTTTACTTCATTTACAAAATGTACTATGACCATAATTTTCATAGCTGTGTAATCTTGGCTTGTTAAAGGATTTCAGTATTTACCTCCAGTTATTTTACCTTTTTTTAATGAATATTTTATTTTGATTGAGCTCTTTGCTGGCTGAATTTCATTATCAAATTTGTGTTCAAGTTGCAGATTCACAGGCTTTATGATTTCTGAGTTCTTACTGCTTCAGAATGCTTGCTTGTTGTCTTTATATTTGAAATATAAACTGACTGGATATAATATTCTTGGGTTATATTATCCTGCCCTCAAAACTTTCAGACATGGCTCAGCTGCTTTCTGGCATTAAATCCTGCTGTGGAAACTTTTGGAGTCAATCTACTTTTTCCCCTTTATACCTCTTAGATGACCGAAGAATTTTTTCCCTGTCTTTGAAGTTTAGTAATTTTATCAGGAAATGGCTTGGCGCCTATGGTTTTCTATCCTTTTTCCCCCTGGAAAAATAGTGTGCATTTTAATTTTAGTCCTAAATTCTATTCTTTCTTCTTTCAGTGAGTATGTCTTCATTGTATTTTTGAATTCATTTCCCCCTTGCAGGGTTCTGGATTTCAGGGTTACCAGTTGTCCTTGTGTTATATCATCTTTGTCCTCTGCACCTGTTATTTTCCAGTTGCGTTTCTCTTTTTCTTCTTCGTGACCTGTATTAATCCCAAGCAACCCCTTTATTATTAATGTTATTTTCCTTAATGTCTGTTCTTTTCCATGCTGTTTCTATTTTATTAGCGCTCCTGTACTGGTCCTTAATGTATTGCCTTTGCCATGAAATCTCTGTTTATCTCATTTTGTTGTTTTGTCAACTTATCTCTGAGCTTTCATTTTACCAAATTTATGTTCTTATTTTTTTCTGTAGTTGTTAGTTTATTTTATAGTGGAAAGTATTCATGGAGCATTTTCTTCTATTCCTTGGATTATGTTTTCTTCAAGGCGGGATTCCTTGTCTTTTATGTGTTGTGCTGCTTTCTCTCTCTGTGTGAGTTGTTGTTGTGTTAGTTTGCATGGTTGCCATACGTTTCTTTTTGCTCATTCTCAGCTTGGGTAGCACTCTCCTGACCTTTCATTTATTCTCATATGTATTGGAACATTGTCTTTGATTCCTTTTCCAACTTACCCTGTGCCTGTTTTTCTCTCCCTCTGAGCTACAGTTTGGAACTTGGATGTTATGTATAGAGGGGAGGAGGAGAGGCGCTCCGCTGGAGTTGTATACGGCCTTTGTTGGGGAAATTTGGCTGGGCTGCTCTTGAAAACTTGTTAAATGTCCCCTGCCAAGATTCTTGTGACCTAACATGGGTGTAGCTTTTTCACACTGCGGGTGTCCCCTCAATTAATGTTGTTCCTGCAGCTTAGGTGACAGCCCTAGAACGTGAGCAGCTCCCCGGAGTCGTCCTCAGTTGTTTATTCCCCACGTTTTGCTCGTCTCTTGCCAGCAAACACTTCCAGCCCCTCCACAGGCAAACAAGAAGAAAGATAAATATATTCCTGTTTTCCCCAGATGTGTGGATATTTGTGAGAATTCGCAGGGTCTGTGCGGTTCATCAGTGCTCTTACGGCTAATCATGAGGCTGGGGGTCGATGCAGAGGGAGAGTTAGAAGCTGTGTCTGAAACTTAGATTTCTTTCTTAGTTGCGTCTTTTTGAAGTTCATCCCATGAGGCTGTCCTTGTTTGAATGCTGCTGGTTAAGTTTTTAGTTACTTTAATGGTTTGTGTTTCTGTGTAAATTGCTAGTTAGTTATTGATGATGAAGGTCCTATGATCCAGTTTCTTTTCCAATTTACATCTTAGTCTTTTCCCTTCCAAATGCTCTCCCTGTCCAGCATTTCAATATTATCATCTTTCTTTTGTTTTTTTTTTTTTTTTTTTTTTTTGAGATGGAGTCTCACTCTGTCACCCAGGCTGGAGTGCAGTGGTGTGATCTCGGCTCACTGCAAGCTCTGCCTCCCGGGTTCCCGCCATTCTCCTGCCTCAGCCTCCCAAGTAGCTGGGACTACAGGCGCCACCACCACACCTGGCTAATTTTTTATATTTTTTTAGTAGAGACAGAGTTTCACCGTGTTAGCCAGGATGGTCTCGATCTCCTGACCTCGTGATCCGCCCACCTTGGCTTCCCAAAGTGCTGGGATTACAGGCATGAGCCACCGCGCCCGGCCAGTATTACCATCTTTCTAGCCCCGCCAAAAGCCCTCTCTTGAGTGTTAACAATGACTTCTTCCTGACTATTTCATTTCTTTTTTTTTTTTTTTTTTTTTTGAGGCGGAGTCTCGCTCTGTCGCCCAGGCTGGAGTGCAGTGGCCAGATCTCAGCTCACTGCAAGCTCCGCCTCCCGGGTTTATGCCATTCTCCTGCGTCAGCCTCCCAAGTAGCTGGGACTACAGGCGCCGCCACCTCGCCCGGCTAGTTTTTTGTATTTTTAGTAGAGACGAGGTTTCACCGTGTTAGCCAGGATGGTCTCGATCTCCTGACCTCGTGATCCGCCCGTCTCGGCCTCCCAAAGTGCTGGGATTACAGGCCTGAGCCCCCGCGCCCGGCCGACTATTTCATTTCTTCTCAGTGTTTATCCTGCCAGTCCTATCCTTCCTTCAATATTTTGTTTTGCCTCTACTACCTCCCACCCCTTCCCCATGAACATGATAATTATTCATAAAATACTTGACAGAAATTGCTAGCCCCATGTAATAGTCAAGCCGGTGTCAGTTTATCCAGTAGAATCTACATGTACCTGCTTTCTGTTGAATGCTTTCACCAGTACTAAAAAATAGTTACCAAATTAGCCATGTGCCAAAATCAGTGTTAGTTTTTTAAAAATGTGTAGTGCTTAATTTAGCATTATTAGGTGTTAATCAAAACAAGCTGTATGCGACGGACCTGACTGGCATATAGATTATTAGGAAAGTAGGAAATGAAAAAAATTCTGAAGGAATGTATTTTCTGACTGGAGTGTGGGCTTATAACCATTGCCAAGGGTCCAGATAGAATTTCCTCCCCTTCATAGATTCAAAAAATTCTATTGTTTTATCAGTAGATTTTGGGGAGTGGGGGGTGGGCTTTGGTTTTAATTTGTTTTCAGGCCTACTACAGAGGTGACAAACTGGGGCCCTACTATTTGTTGCTAGCTAACTTTGTCAGATGATTCTAGAATCAGCTGTGAAAAATGTCCTCCTTGTTCGAATAAGATCTGTACGTTGCTTTCACAAAACTGCCAATACACTGAAGGAAAGAAAGAAGACAGATGAAAGGATCGAAAAGAGGTGGTGCAGGAAGGAATAATCGTAAGAGACATTTTTCTTTTTATTTTCTGGTGCTGTAGAAAGTGGAAAAAGCTTCTGTCATAAGTCCACTCTAGAGGTATATGCCAATTTATGAAAAGAAACAGGAAAACGAGTGTTTCATGGTTAAAGATGGAATCTGTGGCAGGAGTCAGAAGGGCCAGTGGGTTAAGTCCATGGATGGATGGTACAGAGACTGCTTGGATGAGACCTGCGGTCTTGAATGGGGTGGAGCACAGAAGAGAAGAATATCGAATGCTGTAGAAAGACGTTCCCATAGCCTGTGGGAAAGCAGACCCCATGTCTTAGCGATGCCCAGGATGCCCTGGGCCTGTCATTCCCAGCAATGCTGGCAGCCTGCAGCTCACGGCTCTGTTGCCTGCAGGCCTGAGCTCTGGGGTAGGAAGAGGCAGGTGCTCCAGGATCGCAGCCCACTGGGAGCAGGACAACCATCTTCCTTCAACACGAAGCAGGGTTCACGGGGCCTCCTGCGCTTACCCTGAACTCAACACCCAATTCTGGATACTTGTGCTCTGCAGTCCTGTACAGAAGGATCCGATTGTGATTGGAAAATGCAAAAGGGCAGAATTAAGGTTAACTCTGAATTTCCTGCTTCTCATGCAATTACATTCCCCTCGTTGCCATTGAATTAATGTAATTTCCCCCATATAATTGAGCATAAATTACCAGGCAAATATAGGATACATTAGTATGGGCTACAAGGAGATAATGAAGTAAAATTAGTAAAAAGTTATCATTACAAGTACTTGGATTTTTTTTTTTTTTTTCCAAGACGGAGCCTCGCATTGTTGCCTGGGCTGGAGTGCAATGGCGCGATCTCAGCTCACTGCAACCTCCGCCTCCTGGGTTCACACAATTCTCCTGCCTCAGCCTCCCAAGTAGCTGGTATTACAGGTGCACACCACCACACTCAGCTAATTTTTTGTATTTTTAGTAGAGATGGGGTTTCACTATGTTGGCCAGGCTGGTCTCAAACTCCTGACCTCATGATCTGCCCACCTTGGTCTCCCAAAATGCTGGAATTGCAGGCGTGAGCTGCTGTTCCCAGCCCCTACAAGGACTTGGATTTTTAAGAATCAAAAATCCTATCCACAAGCCAGTGAGAAATTAATCTACAGAGTTATCTATTAAGATATTAAATTTATAAAATAATACATTAGATTGTGATAAATAAATGTCTAACTCAATGTTTTTGCAAAATAATTTTTAAATAATAAGAATGATAACTCTAAGAACCTCCAGCAAAAATACTTCTTTGTGTTCTAAATACTGCTCTTGTCTCCTTTGGTATTTTCTCTATATATGCAAGTGCAAGGAACGACTTCAGTTGTGGAGCATCAATCAGTTTGGGGTTGTCCCCCACTCCCATTTTCTTTGCGTGGTCCATTTTTTAAACATTAGTTTTATTACTGTTTGTGTTGTTATTTCACGTCAAACACCAATAAACGAAGTCTCAGAAGAACAGACATTGCAAGAAATAAATATTTCATTAATGCTCTTAATAGGGAGACTTTGTCTCTGGAAGAAACGGACTGTGACCACCCGTGAACAGGTAGAAGCGGGACCACCACGTAGACCGCCGGCTTCACTAGTGTAGCGATGGCTGTGTTTCTGTGTGATGACAGAGGAAGAACACCTCATCATACAAATGGGTTGCAGGCCGGGCGCGGTGGCTCAAGCCTGTAATCCCAGCACTTTGGGAGGCCGAGACGGGCGGATCACAAGGTCAGGAGATCGAGACCACCCTGGCTAATACGGTGAAACCCTGTCTCTACTAAAGAATACAAAAAACTAGCCGGGCGACGAGGCGGTCGCCTGTAGTCCCAGCTACTTGGGAGGCTGAAGCAGGAGAATGGCGTAAACCCGGGAGGCGGAGCTTGCAGTGAGCTGAGATCCGGCCACCGCACTCCAGCCTGGGCGACAGAGCCAGACTCTGTCTCAAAAAAAAAAAAAAAAAAAAAAATGGGTTGCAGATTTCCATTCCTCTGTAATTCTGTCTGTTCTGTAACGCGAAGATCTGTGCTACTGCTTCCATCTCGCAGATAATGGGTGTCATCAGAGTCCTGTGGCATCTGTATCTGCAGACGTGGTTCTATCGGGAGGCTCAGTCTGCAGTTAAATGGGTGTCATCAGAGTCCTGTGGCGTCTGTATCTGCAGATGTGGTTCTATCAGGAGGCTCAGCCTGCAGTTAAATGGGTGTCATCAGTGTCCTGTGGCGTCTGTATCTGCAGACGTGGTTCTATCGGGAGGCTCAGTCTGCAGTTAAATGGGTGTCATCAGAGTCTTGTGGAGTCTATATCTGCAGACGTGGTTCTATCGGGAGGCTCAGTCTGGGGTGACTCTTGTCTGTCATGTTTGGGCAGACCCATTTTAAAAGATTATTTTCTATTGATTAAAAGAAAAACTTCAAGTATAGATCTTACTTGTTACTCAATATCATCAAGTTCCAAGAAAGTTAAATATTGTTCTTGTTTGTTTCATGTTCTGTATTTATCGAAAGTATATCTTATTAAATTTTCAGATGAGGAAAGGTTGACACTAGGATTACACACTTAGCAAATAAACATACAGAACAGAAAAATCAGTACAATTCAAATTTCAGTTAAATAGCAAATAATTTTTTAACGTAATTATGCCCCCAATTTTACTGGGCATCTCTTCTTATCTGACAGCCCTAGTTAAGAACACATCAAGATTCCAGAATTAAATGGGCTGGAAAAGGGGGTCACAGTACTCGCAGTACAAGTTAAATAGAAATGAACATGAATGTTTGAGTTTTTTAGGTGTTTATGGTTTTGTAGTTATGTTTTAAGAGTCTTTATCTTTTAGAGATATTTACTAAAACCTTTACTGATGAAATTATGTAATGTTGGGGACTTCCTTCTAAATAACAAAGGAAGAGGGAAAGGGGATAGGGTGGGATGGGCTGGGCATTGGTGGGTATGTGAAGATTTTGTCTACTTTTGATTGTGCTTGAAATTTTCCATAGTAAAGGAAAATAAAATGTGTGTGTGTGTGTAAGCCATGCCTTTAGATCTAAAAAACTTATTATCTAAACATCTGAAATGTCCGGTAACCAAGGACTTGTACAAGGGCATGAGAGGAGGCTGCAGGTGGAGGCAGGGGCTTGTGAGCCATGCTTGGAGTTGTGGACGCCTTTGTTCCTTGATGGCCTATTTATCATCTTGATATTTATCTTTACCATTTGGTAGAGCAATGCAAGAGAGTTGCAGTTCGTTCCCAGCCTCTAGGAGTGCAGGCATCTCTAGGGAAGGTTCTGGAATTGGAGGTGATGGGGGAGTAGAGAGGGATAATGCTTTACTTGATGGCCAGCCTTTTGAAAATGGCTAAATACAAAACAAAACAGACTGTTGGATTAGGTCAGAATAACAAACAGTCCACTTTTTAACGTGTTCTTGTTTTTTACAAAACAAATCTCTTTCAACAATTCGATTGAAACCCTGGGAAATTAATAAATTGAGTCTCTAGTCTATGAAGTCAGCATAGGTCTAGCTTCTCTAGCAGGTGAGCTGCCCGTAGCTGGGAGTACTCAGCCTCTGGCATGGTTCCAGGCAGGGTTATTTATTGATGGACATCTTTAATGGTTTGCTTTTTTTAATCCCAGGATTTCCTTCAAATGCTACTGGAGAACATCCCAGAAGAAAAAAGGTAAGGACCAGTGTAGGAATGAAGAACCCAGTTTTCATGATGAAAGTGACATGGCCGCTGGCTGGCTTGTCACAGCCTAGAGAGCTCAGTCTTTCTGTGGAGTAGCGGCAGGGACCTAGTTCTGCCAGTGGGAGTACAGGGTCCTCAGCCAGACTTTGGGGCGAGCCCCGGTGGATGTTGGGAGCCAGTGTGCACGACCGAAGATCCCCAAAGTCAGGCCCCAGAAGTGGGATGGGAGGCAAGCCAAGCACAGCCTGTGGCCTTTGCTGCTGTGGAGAGAATGGAGGAGAGGAAGGTGCAGAAACTCAGGGCAGCTCCAGTTAATGTGGCTTAATACAAGGAAATACTGTGTAATTAAAAGCAACAATGTAGTATAGTAGTAAGAGCTTGGGATGTAAACTCAGGCTCTCCTAGATTTTAAACCCAGCTCTGCCACTTCTTTTGTTTTTTGAGATGGAGTATCACTCTGTCACCTAGGATAGAGTGTAGTGGCACGATCTCAGTTCACTGTAAACTCCGCCTCCCAGGTTCAGGTGATTCTCCTGCCTCAGCCTCCCAAGTAGCTGGGACTACAGGTGCCCACCACGCCCGGCTAATTTTTGTATTTTTAGTAGAGTCAGGGTTTCACCATGTTGGCCAGGCTGGTCTTGAACTCCTCACCTCAGGTGATCCGTCCACCTTGGCTTCCCAAAGTGCTGGGATTACCACACCTTGCTAATGTTTGTATTTTCAGTAGAGTTGGGGTTTCGCCATGTTGGCCAGGCTGGTTTCGAACTCCTGGCCTCAAGTGATCCGCCCGCCTTGGCTTCCCAAAGTGCTGGGATTGCCACTTCTTAACTATGACATTTGGAACAAGTCACATAATCCCTCCAAATTTTAGTTTTTTAACCTATCTAGCAGGGTTTTCGAAAGGGTTAAAGGGGCTAGCATATGTTTTTAAAGTAGGTGTTCAATTAATGATTGGTGTAGATATTATAATCATCTGTGTTTCAGGCACTGGATCCAGGATCTAGATCCAGTAATCATTTAACTCTTAGTACAGTTCTGTTCAGCATCGTCATGGTGGTGACTATTATAGGCCAGCGCTGAAGTGAGCACATGCAGACAGTCATTTAATCCTCAAAACAACACTGTTTGGTCCATGATGTGTTTATCCTGATCGTACCAAAAAGAGGACCAAGATACTACTGAGAGGCTGAGTAAGCTGCCCAGGATCTCACAGCTGTTTGCGGCAGGCTGGGATTTTAGCCCAAGCAGTCTGGCTCTAGAACCTATTATCTACTATGTTACAAATGGGGAGACTGAGACTCCAAGATCCCTCAGCAAGCAAAACAGCATGGATGGATGGAATGAGGCCCGTCTGGATCTGGCCTGTGTGTTTTCAGTACACAGCTCAGCACCAGCTCACCGCCCTGGAAGGAAGGAGATTCTCATTTTTGTAGGTATCCAGTTTTAGGCTGGCTGACCACCAAGAGGGTTTGCAAAAGGGTCTTAGGACCAATGTTTGGGGTTAAATACGTTCATTCCAACTCTCGCCTAATTTCCTATCTTGATTTAGGCATTAAAATGTGAATACCCTGAAACATAATTTCTTTTTTTTTTTTTTTTTGAGACAGAGTCTCGCTCTGTCACTCAGGCTGGAGTGCAGTGGCGCGATCTCGGCTCACTGCAAGCTCCGCCTCCTGGGTTCACCCCATTCTTCTGCCTCAGCCTCCCAAGTAACCGGGACTATAGGTGCCACCAACATGCCCGGCTAATTTTTTGTATTTTTAGTAGAGACGAGGTTTCACCGTGTTAGCCAGGATGGTCTCAATCTCCTGACCTCGTGATCCACCCACCTCGGCCTCCCAAAGTGTTGGGATTACAGGTGTGAGCCACTGCGCCCGGCCAACATAATTTCTAATAGCAAAATTGGTATTCAAACATTAAACGGAGGCATCTTGAGAAATTAAACATTTCTTTGAAGAAGAGTTCACATTGCTTGCCTCATTTCTGACCCACAGTTTTAACTACGTTTTTATGCATGGAACAGACTTCCAAGTGTGGAAATGAATTCTTTGACACGGACATAGACTTAGATTCATACAAGGCCAGTCACCTCCATGTCCATGAGCCTGTCTTATAGGCAGTGTGAACTGGGTGTCCCCAGGGTACAGTATCAGGGCTTATGCTACCAGACTGGGTACCGGGGATGACGTGCAGATTCAGGAGAGGATCCAGGGCTCATGAGGACGTGGAAGTTTTGTTCCAAGCATTGGGTTTTTGCTTGGCTTTTTCTGTGTAAACTTCTCTTTCACCTTCCATTCAGAATGGCTCCAAATTCTTTCTTCAATAGTGGAAGTATTATTGTTAGTCAGGATTTTCAATACTTAATAGGGGTCTGTATTTGTGGTGCATGTGGTATTTTGGTGCATGCATACCATGTGGAATGACCAGACCAGGGCAGCTGGGACATCAGTCACCCCAGACATCCACCCCTTTTTTACATTGGGAACATTTCACTTCCTCGCTTCCAGCAATTTTGAACAATGCAACAAACTCTTACTAGCTTTAAACACGTGACTGTATATCAAACACTAGATCTTGCTTCACTGACTGTGTTTTTCTGCCCCCACACACACATAAAGCAAGCCAGTGCATCATATAGGATTAACATACCCATATTTGATAAATTTCTTTGTTTCTACCTTTTCATGTTCATGCCTTCTGATAGTGAAGAAATCTTATCCAGGGAGATAGCATGGGGCCTTAGAAAACTGGCCAGGATTTCTAAGGTCCCACGCAGTCTCTCTGGATAAAACTTTGTCTCAGTGTTTTGGGAGGCTGCTCAAAGGAAATGTGGCTTGTTTTGGGAGGTCTGAAATGTTTTCAGATTTACTGTCTTGGAAAAAAGAAAAAAAACCAGACATACGGGATTTCTTCATGCAAAAATCCCATCACATGTGGCTGTTAAGATCAAAAAGATAGTTTACCTGCAGGGTATATTTTTTTCCTTTTCTTCGTACCCACCCCAGAATAACTTTTCAGGTCCTCTGACAGAATGAAGCATTTTCCTTCGGAACTAAAACAGAGAAAAAAAGAAAATTAATAGAAATGGTGTACTACTTTCTTAGGCTGTTACTAAAGTCTGTTTCTGAGTGGTGACCATGTATTCTTTCAAAAGAACTTCCTAGGGCATAAATATAACAATTTTCACTGAAGCAACAAAGTGCATTTTTAGTTTTGGAGGTCTTTTCTCTTTTAATCCTCTTCCTCATAAGGTTATGGAGTTCATCTGGATGGCCCCTAAGCCCTCTGGCTCTGGGGGAACCTGGATTTTATCATTGTGAATATTTATTGAGGCTGCACACTGAGCCCACAAAGAGACTTTTGTTGTTGTAATTGTGGAACTTAAGAGCAGTGTCCCTGTCTTAATGGCAGCCCCCAATCACCAATCACATGCCTTTTGATAGGATACCTCTCCCGGTTAGGATCATGTTTTGTCTAGCAGGTTTAAGCTTCTTTTTAAAAAAATCTCCTTAAAAGCTAAGGAGATTTCTCTTTTACAATGAATTGATTTCAGCAGGTATACCAGAATATATTTTGAAATTAAAAATCTTTTTGCCTGCTAACTAATCTCAGAATCTAGTTCAGCTATTAAAACAGACTGTTTACCCTATTAGTTATGCGACATATTGTACCAATTTTATCTAGGTCTCCAAAGGCCCCACACCTACCCCCCGGAGCCTCTAATCTTTGGCCTCTGTTGCAAACTGATCCTTGGGTACATCTGTTAGGCACGTGAGCCGTTCTGCTGAGGCAAGGTTTTTCAGATTAGACCAGTCCGTCAATGTTCAGGGGCCAGCACTCTCTAGGCCTTCCTGCCTTTACATTGTTCCCTTGCTTTGATTTACTCAACATTCTCTATTGAGCATCTCCCATACCAGGCTTTGGGCTGGACATGGGGGAACTGAGAGGAATAAATCCCAGGAGTAGCCCTAGGAGGCTCCTAGCTGACTACTGAAGACGAAACAGAAACAAGTCATTATGACTCCGTGTAGGAAGTGCTGTGCTGAGGTTCAGAATCCTGGGGACATATAGAGGGTCTCAACAGTCCCAGCTTTGAGCCTTCAGGCACCTGTACCTCTAACGGGTTTAAGGAAGGCAGCACCCTCAACAGATTTGAAAGACATCTGCCAAGGGCAGTGTGGCAGAGAGATGGGGGTGGACAGGACTGGAAGCCAGGACAACAATTAGAAACCAATAGAGCGGTTCAGTCAAGAGACCTGGAGAGCCGGAGCTGTGGCAGGGACGGTGACGGTGGCGGTGGGTTTGAGAGTAATGAGTGACCAAGGCATTCTCAGAGTTGCCACAGATAAGACTTGGTTGTGAAAGTTGAGTCTGACCTTTCTTTCTTTGTCACTAAGTCACACTCTGAAGTAGCAATGGAAATGCAGGAGGGGAGGTGTTTGGGGAGTCTGGATGGGGCAGAGGGAGTGAAAGGGGTGAGCATTTGAAGGCAGAAAGATGCTGTCAGATAAAACTAAAAGCGCTCAGAAGAAAACCCAGACAAATCCTGAGCAGCCGCCTCTCCTGGTGCAAGAGCCCCGCGGAACGCCTTGTGCCGGAGTCCTTGCTGCCTTGTGTTTCAGTGTTAGTAAGAGCTCCACTTCTTTCCTTGCCCATCAGTTACTGTGTTTGTGTGTGCATGTGCCTGTGTTTGTTTTAATCTAATACTGTTCCTCCCCCACGGAGCTACATGGTACTCATTTTATAAGTGTGACCTCAGCAATCTTTATTATCTACCCAAGCACAAATGACTTGTTTTGATCGAGAAAATAAATCGGCTGGGCACCATGGCTCATGCCTATAATCCCAGCACTTTGGGAGGCCAAGGCGGGCAGATCCCTTAGAGCTCAGGAGTTGGAGACCAGCCTGGTCAACATGGTAAAATCCCATCTCTCCAAGAAATACAAAAAATTAGCCTGCATGGTGGTACGTGTCTGTAGTCTGGCTACTCGGGAGGCTGAGGTCGGAGGATGGCTTGAGCCCAGGAGTTTGAGGCTACAATGAGCTGAGATTGTGCCACTGCATGCCAGCCTGGGAGACAGAGTGAGACCCTGTCTCAAAAAAAAAAAAAAACAAAAGGAAGAAAATAAGTAACTGTGCACAGCTTTGAGATCCACCCACATGTAGAGAGGGAATTTAAACATGTAAACTAACTAAATGTAAACATCGATGCAGATGTAAATTGAATTCCAGAAAAGGGCATTTTCCATTCCAGACCCTGAGCTCTGCAGTTTCCGCTGCCTTACCTCTATCTGGTTGCACTTCCAAATTCTTTAAGTCTGTCATTTAGTTCCTGTGAAAATTGCTTCCCTTCAGAGGCACTGACTGTGATCTTTAGGATCTCGGGAGCTGAAGACAGGAGCCAAGAGTGATGAAGACATTTCTGTTCATCAGCAACACGTTGATAGGCACAAGTAGCTGATCCGTCCAGTAATCCCATTCTCGTCACCCCACCTTGGAAATCAACTGAGCGAGTAAATACAGGCATGGGCAACACCGCCTTCACACAAGCCTGTTGATTTATTTTAACTCCATAGAGAGATGAACAATTGGTTACTTTTTGGCTTTACACACAGCTTGTTTTTCTAACCAGTATCATGCCAGGTGGTCAGCATATTCTCTCCCCTGCTGTGTTAAGTAACTGTGACCAAATTTATAGCTCCAAGGGACTGGAGACCATTGACACTCAGAGTCGCCCTGTAGGATGTGGGAGCGCACCAGGGAGCAGCCAGCCAGAGGGCAAAGCCACCTGCTGTTCGTCATACCCGGGAGGCCTGGGGCTTAGGCCCGGGTTTCAGTCCTGAGGCGGAAAGTCTGCGCTCACAAGTATGGATATGCAGGACTCGCAGTCATGGGTCTGTGTACTTTTAGCTCTCTGTATAAAATCAATTTCCATAGTGATCAGACATGCAGAGGAGTAATTTCCTGTAAGTTCTGGGTCCTGGCTCAGTGGAAATGCTTCTGCTTGTCTGTTGCGATTATTTAAGCCACATGACCTCAGAGGGAAAAAATTCACCGTTGGCTTAGATTCTGAGTATCTTGATTTGAAAACATCAGCTTTGAGTTTAACCACTGCGTAAATCCACACCCAGACCTAAAAATTCACCTGCAGTGCCATTTCAATAATTATGCTCAAAACAGCAGAAACTACACACGCTATCTTTCTTCCTAAGACCTACATCCTGTTTCTTCCCTGAGCTACAGGCATACTAGTTTCTTTCTACAACGTATTAGTCCATTTCTTCCCTGAAAATCAAATATTTTCCTGTGGTCTCTCATGATTCCTTGGGAGATAAGGCCACTCATCGTACCTTAAAAATTTTTGTTAGCAGCTGAAATTAATGCTTTCATCATTCTCTCCTAATTTAACATCTTATTCCACATTAACAATCCCCAAATAGGGCACGATGCAGTGTGATATTGACACTGATACTGGAAGTTTAGAAACCTGGATTTTTCCTTTGCTGGCTTGGGTCAGAGTCCTCCTATGCTCCTATGCTAAGAAGCCACACGACAATTGACACTCACTTCACAGGGATATCATGAGAAATGAATAATGGTTATAAGATGCTTCGAACCTTTCCAAAGAAAAGTGATCTGAAAACACATGTTCTCTTCATGCACGGAGAGTGCCTTTAGCCTCTGGATGCAGCTCACTGACGAGCTCTCCTGCTGTCACACTTCTGACCCTCCCAAGGGTCTCCCGATCTCTTCAGAAATGTAACCGAAGGGTTGACAAACAGGGCAACTGGTCAGGCGCGGTGGCTCAAGTCTGTAATCCCAGCACTTTGGGAGGCCGAGACGGGCGGATCACGAGGTCAGGAGATCGAGACCATCCTGGCTAACACGGTGAAACCCCGTCTCTACTAAAAATACAAAAAACTAGCCAGGCGAGGTGGTGGGCGCCTGTAATCCCAGCTACTCGGGAGGCTGAGGCAGGAGAATGGCGGGAACCCGGGAGGCGGAGCTTGCAGTGAGCTGAGATCCAGCCACTGCACTCCAGCCTGGGCGACAGAGCGAGACTCCGTCTCAAAAAAACACAAACAACAACAACAAAAAGACAAACAGGGCAACCATGCAGGAGCCAGGCTGTCTTCAGCAGGAGAGATTAGTGAGAAGGGGAAGTCAGCGTGGTTTGGAGCAGGCATAGGCCCACCCCTTCTGCCAGCTTGTCTGTTCCATAGTAGAAACCCGTGTGTCATGAAGCCTGAGTTTAGCACAGAAAGAAAAGCTGGGGTTTCATGGCCAGGCACCACAGGTTCAAATCCCAGCTCTTCAAGTACCATCTGAGTGGCCTTGGATACATTTCTCAATTTCCTGGAACCTGTATTTGTTCGTCTCTAAGATGAAGACAATAATATTGGTCTTTTGGCTGGGTGCGGTGGCTCACGCCTGTAATCCCAGCACTTTGGGAGACTGGAATCATTTGAGGCCAGGAGTTTTAAGACCAGTTTGGGCAATATAGTGAGACCCTGTCTGTGCAAAAAATTTCAAAAATTAGTCGGGCATGGTGGCACATGCCTGTAGTCCCGGCTACTCGGAAGGCTGAGGTGGGAGAATTGTCCATCCCTGCAGGAGGGGGTTGCAGTGAGCTGAGACTGAGCTGCTGCACTCCAGCCTGAGTGAGAAAGTGGGACCCTGTCTTTAGCAATAATAATAATAATAATAATGTTGGTCTTGCACAGTTATTGTCAAGTATAGACGATACTCTGTCTATTGTGTCTGGTAAACAGTAGGTATTCAATAAGCAGTAGCTTCTACTTTTATGCCTTTTCTTGGCAGTGGATAGAGGACTTTTTGTTTGTTTCACTTTTAGTGCCACTGTTGGATACTATCTGTGTGTGTAAGTACTAACTGTGGTAAAGCAGAATTTGCCTTAATACTTGCCAATGAACTAACCCTCTGAGTTGGCCGAAGACTGTGGCTTAGGCACATTGTATGCAGCCACATACTTTCTACGGAGAGTCATCCTGCAGGGATTCCTGGGGGCCACTATCTGCACAGTGTCTCCCAACCCTGCAGCTGGACTGCTCCAGTGCTGCCCTCCAGATCCGTCCCCTGCACGCCACATCCACGTGGGCCCCTCTTGTTGCCTCCTGCTGAAACGTTCCGCAGGTTCCAGTGTGGTCTCCTGTCTCCAGCCTCTCCTCCGCTTTTTCTTCCTTGACTCAGTTCTCTGCCATGTCCCTCTGCGGCTGTGCCCCAGAGCCTCCTTGACAAAGGCAGGGCCCGGTACCAGGGCCTCCAGAGTCCCCGCAGGACCCCTGTTTTCTTTCTCAGCTCCCTCTGGAGGTCAGCCCCGCCGAGCTGAACAGAGTCTGCACACGACCGCACTGGCATTCCTGCTCCTGCTGTCCTTGCCCCATATGCTTTTCTTCCATTTCTATTGGCTCTGCCCCACCAGGCATTCTTAGGAAGCCTCCCCTGATGCGCCTCCTATTGTCCTGTTTTACCTGTCCCACCTGCAGCGGTGGTTCTTCAACACCTAGAGGACCGTCATCTCTACAAGTGCTGGTAGCATTCTGCCTGGTGTGTATTACACATCCCTAATGGACAGTCACTCCCTGGGTTTTCCCGTCATCCAGCCTTCCACAGAGCGTTTGCCCAGTAGCCATCCAGCGAATGTTCGCCACATAGAGAAGGTTGCCTGTTTTTCAGTCTTCTCCGGTGAAGACTTTGGACCTCACTTAATAACATTCCAGGGCTCAACTCCCAGCCCCCGCTCCATGCCACCCCTAGAGAAGTGTCTGTAAGCGAAAGTTCCCCAAAGGAAATTTATGTCCGTGTCTTCATACTCACTCCCCCATGCTGATGCACAACAGCTGTTCGCTGTCTTTTGTAAAATCACCCAAAAATAGCAATTAAGTCGCTCCGTGGACTTCTCTTCTCCAGGATATTTAACTTCAGTTCCGTTTACCTCTCTGGTGGACGCTTCCCCTTTTGACTGTCACTATCACTCTTTCAAGTCCTTTCCAAATTCTGCGTCTTCCTCTTAAATATCTTATGGGAAAGGCAAAGACTTTTTTTCAGTTCAGAAGACAGCCTCTTTTTGGGGGGGGGGGATTTGAGACAGGGTCTCACTTTGTCCCCAGGCTGGAGTGCAATGGTGTCATCCCAGGTCACTGCAACCTCTGCCTCCCAGGCTCAAGCCATTCTCCCACCTCAGGCTCCCAAATAGCTGGGACTATGTGCGCACGCCACCATGCCTAACCAATTTTTGTATTTTTAGTAGAGACAGGGTTTTGCCATGTTGCCCAGGCTGGTCTTGAACACCTGGCCTCAAGTGATTGTCCTGCCTCAGCTTCCCAAAGCACTGGGATTACAGGTGTGAGCCTGGCCTTCTGCGCCTGGCCCAGAAGTCAGCCTCTTGCTCCGGCTTTCCTGAGGATTGCTTGAAGGATGGGTGAAAGGAGGTTTGGCCTCAGGGTTCTGGGCACAGAAACGTCCCTCTCTGGCTGGAAAGGAAGCCAGTGAAGGACACTTTCCTACCTGTGCACAAGTAATCTTGAGGTTGCCTTATTTTCTAGTGAAATGTGTGAGGATGGAGGTAAGATAGATTTTATAATGTACATTGAAGGTAAGGCTGCCCAGTGGAAGACCAGTTCTTGGTGGGTGTGAGTGCACTGCCCCCACCTTATCTGCTGCTGGACATGCCACTGGAGAGGACAGTTCATTTGGTGGAGGGTCAGGTTCCTGCCTGCAGCCCTGAGCAGCCCTGGGCTTTCGGAGCTTGTGGAGGCTTCTATGTCACCTGCCCTGATTTAGAGGCACAGGACCATTTTCCTCTTGGACCTTCTTCACTGGTGTTTCCCTCTTAACTGGTGAGTTGGCCCCCACCCTCCTCCTGGCACCTTGCTACTGCCCATTAAGGGATTCTCCAGCCTCCCTCCCAAGTAAACAAAGCTTAAGAAAGAACAGAGACTTTATGGAAGGTGCGCTGAGAGCTTCCTCCTGTCTTCAAGTCTCCCCTGTCTCCACCACACACACACGGACACACGTGCACACATCCATGCATGCTCACACTCCCACACACTCACAACTTACAGGGGAATTGGCCATTTGCACTGAGGCCGATGCTGTGAAATGACTAAGCAGCAGTGGAAGGCCCAGCGAGGGAGGTCTGCCAGGTAACTCCACTGAGTCTGGGACCCTGGAGCACCTAGAGAGGCAGCACCCTCCCCTTCTGCTGCCTGCCGGCCGGTCACACAGAGGGCCATCACCTTTCGTCTGAGCTCAAAGCCCTTTTTCTGCATAAGTCCCCTTTCCCTCCACGAACTTCTTCTGTTTGGAAATAGCAATTGCCTTTTTAAGCAGCCTTTCCTTTTGCCCTTGGCTAGGGAGGACGAGATGCACCAGTGAGTGACCAATAGGGGGAAGAAAAGGAAGAGAAAATCAGTCAGTCCCCTTTTCCTCCAGCCCTCCCCAAGCCAATCCCCCCTTCCCTCCCTACCTCACTACTTCCCGTCTGCAGCACCACCCGCAGGGTCAGGGGAGGGGTGCCCTTGGCCTTCCAGCTCCTTAACAGTGTGTGTAACACTGGATCTTTTCATAACTTCTGGAATTCCAACAGGGAGGGAGAAAGCAGGTATATAGTTACAGACTTTTATATATGCTGTAGTGTATAATACATTAAGATTTAAAAGAGGCAGAGCTTAACAACTTGGAAGTATCTTGCTGGAAAAGTGAATATTGTCTTTAAAAGGAATAATTTTAATGAGTCTACAATTAAATGCGCTTTCATTCATTCAAATAAAAAAAATGAGGATCCTCTTTCATACCAGGAATCAGATCTCAGATGGTTTCTATCCAGCGAGGAGACAGTAACTAAGTCGAGTAGTCGAGCAAACACTCAATGACAAACTCTGGTGGACGCTGTGAGGCAGAGAACAGGGAGTGTGACAGATGTTACGGCCCTGGGGAGGCCTTGCCTCAGGCTGGGAGGAGGTCAAGAAAGGCTTCTCTGGAAGCAGAGATCCTGGGTATGAGCAAGAGTTATCTGGAAGAGGTTGAGGGGATGGGTGTGCTTAAAGCTGCATTAGCCAAGGAAGACAAAAGGACACAGCCTGAGCTCTGGTGATCCTAAATATGCTGAAGACTTAGCGGTTTTAAGGAGCAGTCAAGCCAGCGGGGCATGAAAGCAGAATTTCAGCTGACTTTAGATAGGACATACCAAGCAATGATAACACCTAAATAAAGCAGAACGGGGCCCAGTTGGAAGGAGACAGTGGAAGTGGTCCTCATTCCTCGCACCTGAGGCTCTCTGTGGTCTGGTAGTGATCTGTATTATTTTTGCTTGTTGTCGTCCATCTTTCCTATAAAGTGCCTACTTTGTGTTGACGCACTAAATGCCATAACGTTGCGATTTCGCTTTGCCTCACTACACTCCTGGGAAGCAGCTGTGCCCGATGTGTGCTGTGAATATGCCTTATCCTCCCGAAATGGGCTGTGCCAACCAAATAGTTCCGTTCAAAGCACTGAAAGCACCTGTGATGCTGCACCTGGGGCCTTCGATGTCCTCGTGCATGTTGCCGTTGACAAAGAGAAGCTATCTTGTGACGGGGCCCCTTCCACACTGTAACCCGGGGATGCTGCCCTTTCTTTAAAGCCCAGGTGCTTCTGAAAGATTGATGCTGTCATGTGCCCAGTTAGAGAGTCTGTGTCATAAGTGCTCTGTAACTTTTTAATCCTTTGCTTTTTGTTGTTTTATTTCTAAAGGCTTGAGTTGTCTGTTGAAAACATCTACCAAGACTGGCTTGAGAGTTCCGGAATACCAAAGGTAACTCAAGATAACCACTGGTAGAATCCACGGAGAATAGTAAAACTTGCTGCTTAGCACATCAGTCATGACAGTGATGTCTTAATGTATGTGTAGGAAAGTCATTATCTTACTGAGTGCAAGTATCCGCAAGTCAGAACGCTTGTCTCCCCTCTGCGTTTCCACCCCTTGTTGTGGGGTGTGCCTCTGGCCACTTTCAAGTGACCATGGTATAGGTGGAAGTGATGGTAGTCCCTGAACTCCCTGCTAAATGAGGCCCTGCAAAACGTGGGGTAGATTTTGGGCAGAGCCACCAGCCACCAGTTTCTAGCCCCAGGGGGCAGGGGGCGGGGGAGCAGGGGGCGGGGGAGCAGCCGGCCTCCAGCTCTGCTCTTCACATGCAGCCCGACACAGGAGTTGGTTTGCGACCGTCGCCGTCGTCTGTCCTGCCCCGTGGTCCCTGTCCCTTGTTTCCCTGACACGTCTGCGGCTCCCTCGTCTCCTGGTTCTGCGTCGGGCTCCTGTCTCAGGCCGGCCTTCTCACCCGGCTAACCCATTTCCATTGGTCTCTCTGTCTTAGGGACCCGGGCTCCTCCTAGCCGGAGATTCTTGTTCTCTCCCCCTCTTTCAGTCTATGGGCAGCTCTAAGGGAGAAGCCTTTTCCTGGCCATCCCTAGCTCTGTGGAAATCACCTGGCCCGGAGCTCCTCTCCCCATCCACTTTCCTCTGGCCCTGCACCTCCCAGAGACCACTGGACAGCCCCGGCCCCTTCGCCAAGTTGAATGCTGGCCATGGCAAGCCTAGGCCCTGGGAGATCTGAGGGTGGGATCCCAGATGCGCCGTCAGAGGACCCTCAGGCTGGGAGCTCTCTCAGGCTGGGCCTACCCCAGGGTTGTGGGCCTTGGCGTCTAGGGGCGGACCCGCGTGGTAAGGCAGCCCTGTAGACTGCTGGTTTCTGGTTTCATGGCTGGTTACGTGAGCTTCCCCTTGGGAGAGTCTCAATGTCAGTGAATGTCTGTGAACCATGAAATGAAGGGACAGGAGGGGCTGCTCTCCATTACCTTTTCACCCCCCTCCTCACATCTTTGTGCATTTTCACCACATGGGAAATGTCAGCCGTCAGCCCACCATAAAGCTCACTCCTAAAAAAGGACAGTTTGCCTTCAGTTCAGGAATGTGTGTCACCTGTTACAAATTATTTCTTTGGTCCGGTCCTTCTGGGAGGAAAAAATAAAAAAATCCTGAGTCTCACAAACAAAACAAAGCAGGGGTGGGACAAGGCAGTGCCTTTCACTCATGTGGATGACAGTGCGGGCCCATGGGCTCTGAGACGGTGACTTCCAAACCAGACTGCTCACTGAGGACAAACTTCCAGAAAAACAAGTCAAGGCTTGTCTAGGTATGAATAACCAAGCCTTTCCCTTCATGTTTCAGATGGGAGTGCAGGTGGTGGGGGACATTTGCTGTAGCCTTTTGCTTTGTGCTCCTAAGCCAGGCTGTTACAAGGCTCCCAGACATTCTTAGTATGGCCTGGAAGCTGGGAGCTCCAGTAACTGGCTCCCAAATTTCCTGGCCTGGAACAAGAAGACTGCTGTTCGCAGCCGTTAGCCCCTAGGGAGGGGGAAAGAAAGAGACTTTAATCCTATACCCAGAAGCAGGCACACCCCACTTAGGCTGTGGTGCTGGGCTGGCTGCACACCCCACTTAGGCTGTGGTGCTGGGCTGGCTCTGTCACTGCCGGGGGCTGGTCATTTCCCCTGCAGAGGAGGAGGCTTTGCTGCCAGCAGGAGGCTTTTGGTTTTCATTAAAAGAGGGAGGGGTCTGTGGAAGGAGAGATTTGCCTCTGAGCTATACATTTTTTCCAAAGGTCTGGTTGCATTAGTGACAGCTTATAGTGTAGACAAGAATCTCTGCTATAAACTGAAGAGACCTGCTGTCAAAACAGCCAGGTGCAGTGAGGCCAACCGGCTATAAATTGTGTTTAAGACCCAACTGGTATTTCCGTGGGTGCTTCACTGTTCGGTAAAAACAACAGTGTCAGACAGAAAGGACTCTGGTTTAGCGCATGCCTCGCCATTGGCGGGTGATCAGGATGGTGTCTTTTGGTCTCTTCGACCGTTTTGGCCGTGATTTCGGCGGCTGCTGCTGATTTACCTACTCTCAACCCCTTTCCCACTCCCTGAGAGTTCCTTGTCGTTCCCGCTTCAGTGAAAAGCTCTGCAAGGGCCTGAGAGCCTCCGGCTGCAGGAGGCTCGTGGTGAACGGGACACCTTGTTCTTTGCCCCCATCATTATAATATAAAGTTACTAGGATGCGTGCCCTGGAGTGACAGCCGGGGCCCTGAAATTGCTCTGATGCTCTTTGTTCTCGTGACATTTTCTGTCCACCACCAATGGAAGTCATTCATGACAAAAGAGTCGTGTTCCACTGGTGGGGCTTCCACTCCACAGATACAGAGGCTTTTTGTCTTCTCTCAGGAAGGCTCGCGCTGCCGTGGGCCTCGATTTTCCTTTTTGGCTACACTGAATGGAAATCATTTTTAAAAAGTGGAAATAGCTTCAGTAAAAGTGAGCATGAGCCCTGAAGAAGCAAAAGAAATTGGATCCTAACCTCTTTAAAGACTATCCCCAACTCTATAACCTTTGGCCTTGCAAAGAGATTTAAAATTGATTGTACCATCAGTACTATAGATTATTTCTTTTTATGACTTTCTTTTCTGGTTATAGAAGAGTTACACATTTACTTTGGGATATAAAAAAGTCTAAATAAGAAAATAAAAATGACCCAGAGACAATTTTTTATGTACATCCTTTCACTCATTGTTCTGGGTATATAAATACATATTTTACCTTTTCCTTTCTCTCTCTCTTTAAAAGTAAAAATAACATGCCGTCTGTAGCAAATTCAAACAATAGCAAAATAGAACGCGTGAAACTCCTCGCTGCCCTCAGTGGCACCTCCAGAGATCACCCGCACCTGATAACCGCCCGCTGTGGCCGCCCACACAGTTTCTGCGCGGAATGGCTTGTAGGCGCACATTCTTTTGAAATAAAAGTGGAGTCTTATCTTCCATACTTAAGTTATTCATTTAAGGATATACACTGAGTAGTTTCCCACATCCCTTAATATAATTCAAGAGCAATATATATATATATATATATTTTTTTTTTTTTTTTGAGGCAGAGTCTCACTGTGTCACCCAAGCTGGAGTGCAGTGGCGCGATCGTGCCTCACCGCAGCCTCGACCTCCCGGGCAATACTTTTAAAGAGCTGCACCGCTTCCTGATGAATAATACCATGATCAAACTTACTCGGGCCTACCCCACACTATTAGAAGAGTATACTGTACAGTTATTCTCAGAAAGTTGCACCTTCCTCTAATTTGACAGCTCTATAAATAGATTTTGGGTTTTTTTCATGTCTGTCCAAACAAAAGGTTTCCCTTGGCCCATAGCCATCTATGCCAGTCTTCTTTTAAAACATTTATATGCAAATACACTAGAAATAACTTTCTGCATCCAGCCTTTCTTCTACACTCCTTATTTTAGTTACTATAGAACTGTGTTTTTTGTTTGGTTTGGTTTTGGTTTTTTTTGAGACAGTCTCGCTTTGTCACCCAGGCTGGAGTGCAGTGGCGCGATTTTGGCTCATTGCAACCTCCGCCTCCCGGTTCAAGTGATTCTTCTGCCTCAGCCTCCCTAGCGGCCAGGACTACAGGCGGGCATGCATGCCTGCTAATTTTTGTAGTTTTAGTAGAGACGGGGTTTCACCATATTGGCCAGGCTCGTCTCGAATTCCTGACCCATGATCCGCCTGCCTCAGCCTCCCAAAGTGCTGGGATTACAGGTGCGAGCCAGCCAGTTTCTACAGAACTCTGACTCCTCCCTCTCTTTGATTTCCTCCCTACATTGAAAAATTATATTTCGCTTGGACTGGTGCAACAGCTAACTGGTCTTTTAGCTCTCTCCTTTTTCATTCATTGTTCATACCATTGTCAAGTAAATCTTCCCACAACACATCTCAGACCCATTCTTCTTACCAGAGACTTTTCTCCCATGGACAATGCGTTTAGAACAAACTCCTTGGCCTGCTATTTGAGGCTGCCAGCAGACTGGTCAAAGCCACCCTTTCACCGTTATTTCCCACCATTCTGGAGACTGGCCCACTCGCGACTGTCAGTGCACAGGTATTTGCAAGCTTTTCCATCAGCCTGCCTTTGTGCATGCCCTCCGCTCCTTGGCATGCTTTCTTCTCCCTTTCTTTAGCATGCATCACAACCTGTCTTACATGTTTCTCTCTGTACCCGTCCCCTGCCATCCCTCCCCACCCCCAGAAACAAGGGTTCTCTCTGTAAGCCTCATCCCATAGTGCCTATTGTGGGCCTTGCATAGATTAATAGTAGATGCTCAGGGGCTCACCGTCCCATGCACTAGCTACATGTGGTTGGCAAACACTTGAAATATATCGAAAGCACCGGAGGAGCTGTTTTTTTTTTTTTTTTGAGACGGCGCCTCGCTCTGTCGCCCGGGCTGGAGTGCAGTGGCCGGATCTCAGCTCACTGCAAGCTCCGCCTCCCGGGTTTACGCCGTTCTCCTGCCTCAGCCTCCCGAGTAGCTGGGACTACAGGCGCCGCCACCTCACCCGGCTAGTTTTCTGTATTTTTTGTAGTAGAGACGGGGTTTCACTGTGTTAGCCAGGATGGTCTCGATCTCCTGACCTCGTGATCCGCCTGCCTCGGCCTCCCAAAGTGCTGGGATTACAGGCGTGAGCCACCGCACCCAGCCAGAGCTGATTTTTTAATTTAATCGTAATTAAATTTAAATTTAAAATCTCATAATTTAGTTGTTGTTTGAAATACCTTGGGTATGTGAATGAGTCTACTTTTTCAACTCGGAATGTTATGAAGTAGAGACCAAACATTTCTGAGGAATATTTAGCGCCCAAATCGAGACGGACTATGAGAACACATCAGATTTAGGGGACTTAGTACAAAAACGGATGTAAGTGTTTCATTAATGTTTTAAAAATATTGGTTACATGTTGAAATGATAATGTTTTGTTATCATTTCAACATGTTAAATAAATAAAATATGTTAAAATCAATCCTACCTGTTACTTCTTTTTAAATGTAGCAACTAGCAAATTTAAAATGACACATGTGGCTTGCATATATTCCTGTTGAATAGAGCTGTTCTAAAGCTATTAGTTGAATTGAAATCTGAGTGCATAATGCCTTAAAGTCACCCTCAGAATAGATATGAGTGAAATCATCTGTATTCTTGTCAAATGTGTGGGTAAAGATAGAGCTGGTTGATCCATAGACACCCTTCAGTTTGCGGTGACAGCGTGGATGATGAGAATCCGCAGGTACAGGCGGGAGTGCTAGGTTCACAGTGGACATTCAGAGGGCATGAACTAGCAGCCTTGCATCAGCTCTGGGTTTCAACTCTCGGTAGACTGGTTTCCTGGGGTGCGAACAACAAGCACCCTGCCTCAGGTGAACCGCAGGTGTCTTCTGTACCTCAATCTCCTCTTTGGAGGAAGTGCTCAGCAGCCAGTTCCTGGCAAAATCATCGCAGCAGCGTCAGTGAGGAGGAGAGAGAAGATGGGAAATGAGCCGACAGTAATGTGTCCCAGAAATAGGCAGAAAGCAGCTTGGGTTCCCAGACTTGCTCCTGAATCCCAGAATTTAGAACAACAGGTTATTTTGTCACCTTGGGAAAATGCCACTTCTTTCCGAGAAAACACCTGCAAGTTGCCAGAGGCCACACGAGCAGATGATAGAAAACTGAAGTCTTGTAGGGAAAATGCTGCAATCACAGAATTGAGAATACTCGATAAGACAGTATACAAGGGGCTTTATGTCACTGTAGTCACAATGTGCTTTTAGCACAGAGAAACCCAGCTGGTTTCATAGGGGAGTAACTCGTAGGCTTCTTACAGCACACATTATGCAGTATTATTAACATAATTTTAAGGCCCATTAGGATACTCAATCTCAGTCGTGTCTATAAGAATTCTACATTGAATGGTCAGTCAAGAAAACTGAAACTGATTATTTTGCAAATTCCAGAGACAGTATATTTTTCAAATTATATGTACCACGGTATCGTTGCTTCTTCTATATCTATAATAGCAGTTGCCATAATGTGGTATATTATTTGGGCTCCTAGTAATTTTGCTGTCATTTTTGTCCAGTAGTTAAACTTATATTTTCTAAGTGACTAAACATCTTGTCAAGGATCCTTGAAGACATGTGGAACAGGTTCTCCGGCCTCACTTGAGGCAGCACCCAAAATGCCTCTGAGTCATCCAGTCGCTTCTGTTCATCCAAGCACCTGGCCCCTCCACAGGCTCTTCAAATTGCTCTACTGCTCAGCAGAGTCACAAGAGAGAGGGGGAGGGTTTATTAAAATCTTTTCATTTTTAGCTTAATTTCCTTTATTTTTGGCATCTAAGGCTTTGTGCTCATATGAGTTTGCTGGGGTTGCCATAACTAAGTACCGCAGGCTGGATGGCTTAAACAACAGAGATTTTTTTCCTCACAGTTCTGGAGGCTGGGAGGTCCAAGACCAAGGTGCCAACAGGGTTGGTTTCTGGTGAGGCCTCTCTCCTCGGCTTGCAGACGGCCACCTTCTCATCATGTCCTCGTGTAGTCTCTCCTCTGTATGCGTGCACACATCTGTCCTCACCTGCTCTGTGTATAAGTACACCAGTTATATTTGGTTAGGGCCCAGCAATATGACTGAATTTTACCTTAATTTCCTTTCAAAAGGCCCTGAGTCCAATACAGTTGCATTGTGAGTTGTACTGGGGGTCAGGAATTGAGTATATGAATTTGGTGGTACACAATTCAGCCATATTCCTATTGACCTTATTCTCAGCACGTCTCTCACTAGTTCCGCATTCTAGTGAATCCCTTCAAAATGGCCAGTAAAGCTTACTCAGCGCGACCACACTGCATTTCATTCTCGAATGGATGGATGTGCTCTGGGTATATTTTTTGGTCCCAAACAATGTTAGTATCTTGTGAGTGCACAAGAATTAAAAATCATGTCTTGGGCCGGGCGCGGTGGCTCAAGCCTGTAATCCCAGCACTTTGGGAGGCCGAGGCGGGCGGATCACAAGGTCAGGAGGTCGAGACCATCCTGGCTAACACAGTGAAACCCCGTCTCCACTTAAAAAATACAAAAAAAACTAGCCGGGCGAGGTGGCGGCGCCTGTAGTCCCAGCTACTCGGGCGGCTGAGGCAGGAGAATGGCGTGGATCCGGGAGGCGGAGCTTGCAGTGAGCTGAGATCCGGCCACTGCACTCCAGCCTGGGCGACAGAGCGAGACTCCGTCTCAAAAAAAAAAAAAAAAAAAAATCATGTTTTGGTGGCATGAGAGAGAAATACATGTGGAAGGGTCCATTCCCCTGGAAACTGGTAATAGCTGAAGGTCTGCGCTGCATGTGGTGTAACATTGGGGCATCTGATTTGACACCGTCCAAATATATTGACCTCTTTACTGCACAAGGCACCACAATGAAATAAGAGACATTTTCCTCTGGTGCCCCCAAATGAAAGCTGTGTCCTTCCTTCATTTCTGCCTCTCAAAACCTGATTTCCAGAACGAGTGTGAATTTCATTCACAGTAGTCTAAGACTAGACTTCAAGTGAATAACAAGAATTAAAAGTGTTTCCTCTCTCTTGAAGATTTCCTTTGTAAGTGTCAGAGCTTAGAGCTCAGGCTTCTACAGTAGAACTGTCAAGCATCCAGACCAGATGGATGATATTTGCAAGAGGAAGCTTCTTCCAGAATCTGAAATCAGACCTCTGAGTCCAGTCCTTTCCTATCCTTCTTCCCATGAGTGGAGCCCACACATCTGTTCTTGATGAGGGACTGTGGATGATTCAAAGATGAGAGAAATACAGGCTTTGCCTTCAAGATGCTTAATAATTCAGTAAGAAAAATAGATACATAAATAACTGATCTAAGGCAGAAAGCCGTAAGTGGTGAAAAACTTAGTGTTCAGAAGAAAGGCCGTTTTGATCTGTGGAAGCAGAGAGTTTGAAGCAAGTCTTGAAGGACAGGCAGGTGGAGCGTGGGCAGGTGGAGATTGTGGAGAAGGCCCTTAGGGCAGAGAGAGCGACATAACCAAGGTGTGCTGCTGGAAGACTCAGTGTGCCTGTCTGAACAGCATCAGGCAGAGTCAAATCTCAGCACTGGGAAGCTGATTAACTAGCGTCATAACTATGATGAAGGCTCAGCGGCTTAGCATCCCAGCCCCAGCGAAGTCAAGGCGGAGTCCTCAGCTGGAAGGGTGCGGGCAAGAATCTTTCCCATTCAGCCTCCTTCTCATTCTCAGGTCCCTCTCCGCCCCTGCAACAATCTAACCAAGGTTGTTCTGCTCCTGAATAATAGAGGGATGAATGCATTTTAAATACTGATAAAATACACTGGGTGAATGCAGTTTGATCATGATTTGGGGTTATAATCTTTTCCCTTTCTGTTTTTCTTGTTAGGGACATGTTTAATTGTTGCTTGTTCTACATAGAGGGCAGGATCTGTGAGGGGGATGGTTAGTGGGGCAGGACCCAGCCAGATTACACAGGGACTGGAATGTGATGCTAGAGAGTTCCTACAGGTTGAGGAGCCACTGATGGCTTGTGGAAGGGGTGACAGGACTTGAGCAGCATGTTGAGACAAACATGGTCAGGGGGTCAGCAGACTTGCCTGGAGAGACAGCTCCCTGGTGAAAAGCCATGTTTTTCCCCTCTGTGTAGGGAAGAGGTAGTCTAGTGGAGCGTGTGGAACAGCTAGACTGACTTTTGCTTCTTGGTTTCTGACTAAACTTTCTGGTCCAGCAGCTATTGATTTACATGGATATTTCTAAAAACAGCTGTAAGTATCTGGATAACAACGGTGTCTGTCTATCCAGAGAGGACATGCAGTGGGCTGAGGAAGGCCTGCATCCACAGGAATGAGTGGGAAGCCACACGAAGCAAGCACAGATGAATGTGATGCAGCTGACGCACCCAAATCCTACTCACGATGGGGAAGGATGTTGGGAAGTCGGCAGGGAGAGTCAATTGCCCACAGCTTTCATGATCTCAGATTAGACGTACATTTTTTTGGTGATCACAGAGGAAGGCTTATTTTTCCTATAAAAAGAATAAGAATTCTGAACGGGCTCAGATGCACACAGACACATTAAAGATATGACACTAGAGAGCTAATATTTGCTAGGTGTATGAAGGATAACCTGGTCCTGCCTTTGAACACTGACAGATAACCAGAAGTAAAAGGAAACAGAGGCCACTAGCATTGAAAAAATGCAGCTAATGAGACAGCTGGCAGTGGCCCATGTATGTGTGGGTCTTAATAATAGGATCAAGCTGGGTTCTTGCTGGAAGTCTAGCTCTGCAGGCTTGAGTTGAAGGCACTCAGGGAGACCTGGTCATCAGAATCATGTAGGAGGCTGATTAAAACTGCGTATCCCGGAGCCAGACCAAACCTGCTACTGAGTCAGCATCTCCATAGGTACGACTGGAACCGGTCAACATACTCCTTAATTATCTCATATTCTGAAATATATTCTATCAAAAGAAGTTTCTTCTCTTTTTTTTTTTTTTTGAGACAGAGTCTCGGTCTGTCGCCCAGGCTGGAGTGCAGTGGCGCAATCTTGGCTCACTGCAATCTCCGCCTCTTGGGTTCAAGCGATTCTCCTGCCTCAGCCTCCCAAGTAGCTGGGACTACAGGTGCACAATACCACACTCAGCTAATTTTTGTATTTTTTGTTTGTTTATTTTGAGACGGAGTCTTGCTCTGTCTCCCAGGCTGGAGTGCAGTGGCGCGATCTCCACTTACTGCAAGCTCTGCCTCGCGGGTTCACACCATTCTCCTGCCTCAGCTTCCTGAGGAGCTGGGACTACAGGCGCCTGCTACCACGCCCGGCTAATGTTTTTGTATTTTTAGTCGAGACGGGGTTTCACTGTGTTAGTGAGGATGGTCTTGATCTCCTGACCTTGTGATCCGCCGACCTAGGCCTCCCAAAGTGCTGGGATTATAGGCGTGAGCCACTGCGCCCAGCCAATTTTTGTATTTTTAGTAGAGATGGGGTTTTACCGTGTCGGCCAGGATGTCCTCGATCTCCTGACCCCGTGATCCGCTTTCCTTGGCCTCCCAAAGTGCTGAGATTATAGGCATGAGCCACTGTGCCTGGCCAAGAAGTTTCTAAGTACAACCGAAACCCTTAGAATCCTTCATTTTTATACCATTCCTGAGTAACCCAAACTTTTTTTTGTTGTTGTTTTAAGACAGAGTCTCACTGTGTTGTCCAGGCTGGAGTGCAGTGATGTGATCTTGGCTCACTGCAACCTCCACCTCCAGGGATCAAGTGATTCTCCTGCCTCAGCCTCCCGAGTACCTGGGATTACAGGCACCTGCCACCATGCCCAGCTAATTTTTGTATTTTTAGTAGCGACAGGGTTTCACCATATTGGCCAGGCTGGTCTCAAACTCCTGACCTTGTGATCTGCCCGCCTCAGTCTCCCAAAGTGCTGGGATTACAGGCGTGAGCCACTGCGCCCAGCCGAGTAACCCAAACATTTGGCTTTGTGGTTTAGTTTATTAGTTTAAGCAGTTTGCCGAACGTTGCCCTGGGCAGTTTGCATATAGAGCCGAAAGGGCACAGACCCTGCCCATGATGAGCTCGTGGCTTGTGGAAGCGTCTGCAAACCAACCTTTGCCCAACAGGCCTCCACCCCAGAGTCTGAGACCTGCAAACAACTGTAGAGGTTGGTGTCTTGTGTTTGCCATGTTCCGCTGGGAGGCTAAATCTGTAAGAAAACAAAGATGCTTGGAGGGAGGAGTCTGCTCCTACGCCCCACTCAGTCACAAGTCAGCTGACCCATTGTGCAAAGGAGCCAGCGTGACTGTCCTCGAGCCGTAGTCCGGTGAGCTGTGTTTGGACACACGGGCAGTACCTGTCTTCCAGGTTCTAAGTGCTGGCCCACAGAAGGAGTCACTGAAGTAAGCACTACTGCATCCCTCATAATGAGCGGACCTGTCAAAGGATTTCACTGCAGTGCTGCTTTATTTTGTAGAGAAACGTTTTTAGAAAGAGGGGGCATGCAAACTCAAAGAACTAGGACAAAGCAGCTCTGGAGTATTAAGCCTTATAGCAATAGAAAAATACCCGATTCTGCTTTTTAAGAAAAACTGCCCCCATTTTGTCTTTTATTATGTTAAAGACATACTCTGGTAGACTCTTCATCAAAAGCAGATTATTTTATTTATTTATTTATTTATTTATTTTATTTATTTATTTATTTCTGAGGTGGAGTTTCACTGTCACCCAGGCTGGAGTGCAGTGGCGCTATCTCAGCTCACTGTAACCTCCTCTTCCTGGGTTCAAGCGATTCTCCTGCCTCAGCCTCCCAAGTAGCTGGGACTACAGGTCTGCACCTGTAATTTTTTTAAAATAATTTTTTGTATTTTTAGTAGAGACGGGCTTTCATCATGTTGGCCAGTCTGGTCTCGAACTCCTGACCTCAGGTGATCATCCTGCCTTAGCCTCCCAAAGTGCTGGGATTACGGGCAGGAGCCACTGCACCAGGCCAAAAGCAGATTATTTTATATTGACATTGTACTCTTCCCACCCCGGAGGACAAAGCCCTGCGAAGCAGCAGTTGAGTGAGTTGTGCACATGGCTGCACACATATGCATGCCCCTCGCTGGCTGACATCGCACAGCATCCTGGCACATGCTGATAGAAGATCGGTGCCCAGGGCGTTGTAGGCCGCTGCTCCCACTGTGGCCTCCACGGTGCTCCCAGTGGCTTGTCTCAGCTCTTGCAGCCGGAGCACCTGCTAGCCAGGAAAGCCATCAGGAGCATCTGGCTACTTTTAGCGTCAGAGCTTTTTTTCCTTCTCTTTTGTGCAAGCCATTATGTGGTACCAAATACGTATACGTTTAATATCTGCATGGTATTTCTCCGGCGTGGCCTCTGCTACTTCATGGTTAAATATTAGTTTTTTCTGGTATTGTGCAACTTTGGGTTTGCTGTAGAATCCCAGGCTACAGATGAGTCTTAGAGTGCAATGCATCTTCTCACCAGGGTAGCGGAGCCCCAGGAGAAGTGTAGTCATCTGCCCAAGCTTGCAGCACTAGTTAGTGGCAGAGCTATGGCTGGAGTACAGGATTCTGAGTCTTCAGCCCATCAGACTAAAGCATTTTATAATTTGGGTCCCATCTTTGCCTTAGTTTCTGTGAAGACCTATGAGTAGGTGATAAAGGAGTGTGGCAGAGGGCCCTGAGAAGTGATGATTTTTCATTAATGACTCCTTTTTTCTTGAAGCTGTTTGTTCCTACTCTTTCACGGATGCAGGATGTAGACCTCACTTTCCAGGGCTTTTCATAAATATGTGTCATGGGTATACATGCCCCTTTTCCACTAGTTATTTCTAAATGGTAGCCCTATGTATCAAGGTGGAATATTTTGCATAGGAAATATTGGGCTCCAGTGCATCAAAAAGCTGGTATATTTTTTGGTGTGAGTGAATGTGATTATATATAGAGATTAGTTTAGGTCTTTGCATTTGGAAAGATACAGCCATTCCTCACTTGAGATGGAAACTAAATTAGATAATAAATACCAGGCCACCCAAACAAACAAACGAATGCGAAAAAGGAAATGGTTAAATAAAAAGTGTATCTTGATGTACGTTTTTCATATCCTCTTATTTGCTTTCACAAGCACACTTCCAACCAGAGTCTCTGTCTTTCGCCCTGGAGCTGACCGAGAGTCAGAGAGCACAAAGGTGGTGGCCAGCCAACCAGCGTATCACCGTCAGGGTAACTGTCAATGATTGTCGAACTGCACAGATCCCAATGTGTGTTTAAAAAGGCCAGTGTTCTTGTCACACACCTCTGGATGGCAGCTGTCTACTCTTCACTGGTGCTTGGTAAGGAGTCTGTTGAGGTCATTCAGCAGAAGACCCTGTTCTTCCAGGTCAGTCCTCCAGCTTGGGCCTTTATGACCCCAGTATTTTCTGCTTCTGATCCTGTCGAGTTATAGCCACCACCGTCACGCTGTAAGTGGGCTCCAAACAGTTTGGTGCATAACATGCAAGGCAGCGTTACTTTAAAGTTAATGAACAAGATTGGAGGCTGGGTAGAGGAGGAAAGTCAGTTGTGTTATATCCAGATCCATGTTCCTTTGCAGAGTTCTTTATTGTGAAGTTTTGTTCAGCAAAGCTAGTCCTATAGTGGATGGAGATGTCAGTGAATCCATTAAATACCAGCTTTGGAGTCAGCTGTACCACCTCGGAGCCGTGTAGCAGTGGGCAAGCCGCGTGCCCTCTCGGAGGCTCACTGCCTCTTTGGAGATAAGGGGAGCTGGCCGGGGTGCGTCCGGTGCCACGCGGAGGCCTGCGATGCAGGTGTACCTGGTCACGTCTGAGAGGAGAAAAGTTGTGATTTACTTTCTTGTGTCTTTCCTTCTGTCCTTGGAACCTGCAGAATTGCCCTCAGACTTAAAAGTTGTCCTTAGTTTGGACTGGTGTTGGGAGAGTTGTTTAAAAATGCTTTGTCCTGTTTGGTGTTTTACAGACTTACACTATCAGGGAACCCTGTTTGTTCATTTCTTTTCTTTTTCCAGTGGAAAATTGCTGTTTGGGAGATGATTCAGAGAATTGAGTAATAATCAATCTACAAAAGCATTTATGCTGGCTGACCGCTGAAGAATAGGCATTTGCTTCTAGTTGAAATCAATTATTCATAGAGATTAACCTGTTTGACCAGGAGATGAAAAAAATTTTGCTAGCCTTTTTAGTCTTAAAATTCCTGTGGGTCAGTAATAACTGCAGGTCAGTTTTACCTTAGACAGGGACAACTATTATTTCTAAGATACATTTTGAGACATAGAGATAAAATATTTATTTATGCCTGTTGCCTAAATAACCTTGGGGGAAAAGTCCAGTGGGTTGAGTTTGCCTTTTGGAGGAGGGGAAGCCGTTGGTGCCCAATGCTCTCGAAAGAGCACTTCATGTTTTATGCTGCTTTTTATCTCAATCATTCGAGTATTTGCTGCTTTTAAAAAAACAAACAGAACCAGTAATGACATTGTATGAGAAATTGCTACAATGATTGCTGCATATTTTATAGCAAAACGTTGCAGTATTTCTTATATTGAGAAAGTAGAACCTATTTGGGGTTGAAATGATCAAACCCAGATGCTTTCCTAAAATTATATTTTTGGTGCATTTATATGTCTGTTACAAAGTGTGCTACATGCTAAAAATATTTTCCTTTGTAGGCCGAGGGGAGTTTCAAACCGCACTGAGGGACATGTAGATCAGATGGTTTTCCGTAAGGGTGTTACCAGCATCCTGGTTGTTATTAGCCTCGACTTCGCAATATGACATTATTTATGCCAGAAGGCTTCACAATTCAGTTCTTCTTTAATTTCAGCAACTTTATTGGCACGAAAATGCATGGAAGGGAGGCCAAAGTCAATACATCAGAATTTGGGACTCAGACTCCAGGGCAACAGGCGATAATGGGATTCGGCTGGAGATAACCCCTCCACCCCGGGGTCTGTTTCCCTGGGACGGAGAAACTGCCTCCCACATCAGGCAGCCTCTCTTGCCTTTTGTCCAAGCACTTCCTCTTGTTTTTCTCTGGTGTCTCCCTCCTTCTCCCCAGCCACGCATGCTGCCATTTTTCACATTCCACGCAGCCAGGTAGAGACATACTTCTCCTTAAGACGCTTCTGGATTCTGTTTATTGCAAAGGCAGTTGCTCTACAATTCTCTCTGGTTATTCCTCCTCAAATTGTATTTCCTAGTCACTGTCATTGGTTTCATAATTGAGAGACATCTGCCTGGGTTTTGCATAAATGCCTCCAGTCAATTAAGCTGCAAATGGGTAAATCTAAGAATATGTAGATTGTCTAACTCTCTATAGAACTGTAGTTTTTAACTTAATCCTTCCCTTCACTCCTTCCCCTCACCTCGCTGCCCCCAGTCGACTAGAGTATCCTATTTAGAACATCCAGAATGAGCAGAAAAGGCTGTATACTAAGTGCATTCCACATAATAGCTATTTACTTATCCCAGTCACAACTCTGTGGAGACACTGTTATGATAACCATTTTATAGATGAAGAAACTGAAAATCAAATCTGACTTAAAAGCCTTCATCCTTAATTATTATACTGGTTTTAAATGCATGTAGCTCCGGTTAGGATTACAGCTATTTTTGCATCTAGCACCTGACCATGGTGGTATCTTCAGAGAGCAATGTAGAAATATAAAATTTCAGGCTGGGTATGGTGGCTTACGCCTGTAATCCCAGCACTTGGGGAGGCCGAGGCGGGCGGATCACCTGAGATCAGGAGTTCGAGACCAGCCTGACCAACATAGTGAAACCTTGTCTCTACTAAAAATACAAAATTAGCTGGGCATGGTGGTGTGCACCTGTAATCCCAGCTACTCGGGAGGCTGAGGCAGGAAAATTGTTTGAACCCAGGAGGTGAAGGTTGCAGTGACCTGAGATCAGTCCACTGCATTGTAGCCTGGGCAACAGAGTGAAACTCCATTTCAAAAAAAGAAAAAAAGAATTATCAAATTTCACTTTGTGATATTCTTGTAATAACACTCAGCTTACTATTTTGAATGCGACAGGACCAGAAATGAAGTTATCTCCTTTTTTTTTTTGGGACGGAGTCTCGCTCTGTCGCCCAGGCTGGAGTGCAGTGGCCGGATCTCAGCTCACTGCAAGCTCCGCCTCCCGGGTTCACGCCATTCTCCTGCCTCAGCCTCCCGAGTAGCTGGGACTACAGGCGCCGCCACCTCGCCCGGCTAGTTTTTTGTATTTTTAGTAGAGACGGGGTTTCACCATGTGAGCCAGGATGGTCTCGATCTCCTGACCTCGTGATCCGCCCGTCTCGGCCTCCCAAAGTGCTGGGATTACAGGCTTGAGCCACCGCGCCCGGCCGTTATCTCCTTTATAATAAGACATACGAGAAACAGAACTTCTTTTTCACGTCCATTGGTTGTCACTGGAAGGGACACACACTTGTTTGTGGAGCTCAGATGTGCTGTGTCTTTGCGGGCTCTGGACAAGGGCGTTGGGCCTGCGCGCTTGTCAGGCCAGGCTTTTTATTATGACGTCACAACTCAGTTATTTTGATACCTTCAAAAATTTATTTAGGTTCAGAATACTTGATAGGCTTTTGTTTCTGAGGGGAAAGGGGAAGGGATTTGCGTTTACTGGTCTATTTTGTGCCTTTTGCTGTATGCACCATTTCATTTTGTCTTCACCGCAGCATTACTTCTGTTTCATTTTGTCTTCACTGCAGCATTGTTTCTGTTTCATAGCTCAGAGGTTGACATGCACGTCCAAGGCCACAGAGCTTCTTGGTGGCAATGACAGAGTCTAAGTTCCCAACTGTGGACTTCCCATGACACCCTGGCTTCGTACGGAAACAGTTCAGTCACATTTACAGAGTGACCTGTAAAAACAGCAACCGTATATTTGGTTGTCCTTTATCATGATTTCCAGTATCCTTGAACTGCAGAGATCAAGGCAGTGATGGTAAGAAATGCTCTCATAGAAGGCAGAACAGGCCATAATATTTACATAATAAATTGAAATCCATAATTATAAAAGCATTCAGAAACTCCTAGAAGATAGATTTAATAAGATTCTAACATACCTAATATTAATATGAATATAAATTAACTGGGTAGGTTCTTCATTCTGCATATTAGGAGGTGTCTAATAAAACGCTAACGTTCTTTGTGGTTCTTTTCCAACTAGCATACTGGTGAGCACAAAAGCTGTGTTATGTACAGAACGGCTGGGTTTATCCCTAGTAGAAAGAAGTTATGTTTGGTATCTAAAGAACAATGAGCGTTTGCTGCTTGGCTGATCAGTGCTGGATCAAGTTCACATTCCCCGGCTCCCACTCTCCACCTCCACACGCAGTGGGTGGAAGCAGAACACAGGGAGGGGAGGACAGGTCCTTTTTCACGGAGAGACGTGAGCCTGGGCTTTCCTTATATGGACACAGCTGGGCCTGTGTAGCATTAAACACTGATTTCATCCACCGCTGGAGAAAACATCCTACAAAAAGTGAAGAGATTAGCAGCCAATTAATTCTGGCCCTTCCCATTGTTTTCCTGGAACACCTCCTTGTATGGCACTGACTGCTTGGTGAACAAACATTCTGGAAAATAGCTTTCTCTCATATATTATTTATATTTGGGACAGCCACTCCACCCCCCACATGTGGTGGATTTTACTTGCGTGTGTGTGTGATTTTACTTCTTCATCGAGGGATGGATGACTCAGGCCCATTCCTCTTGTTGCAAATTGTGACTTCACTGGGTTTCTTTTGGAGGCCATATAACAAGCCACCCAGTGTGAGTGCCACGCTTTTTAAAAATGGACATGCCAGGGCCACAGACTCCCATCATGTCCCCTCCTTCAAAGGCACTGTGGAGCATCCACACGTCCATGTGTCCACACTTCAGATACCACACCTGCTCTATCTTAGGAAATAACGGGAAAGTGCCTAGACATGGTTGTTTGCTTTTCAAGCTAGTGAAATATCAACATCTGATATTTTTGTGTTTTTCAATAGTAACTAATCCCTTCTGTAAGGCATTTTGCCAGAATAATGTTCCTATAGCAGCAGTGTGTGTGTGTGTGTGTGTGTGTGTTTTGAGCACTAGAGCTCTGTGGTCAGTGCGCAGTGCCCAGGACTCGAGGAAGTCAGCACAGGTTGCTTCCTGAATGGAACAATACCTTCTGCACATGGCGAAGGGTCTTTTCCATTGGTGCAGCCTGTCCTTCATTCTAGCCAGCAATCTTCCCAATGCAAATGTTCACTTCAAGGGAATGGATGACAGCCATCAGCATCATTAGAACATCATCTGCAGATGACGAGTTGGAAATACCACCTTCATGTCTACAGTATTGCAGGTCAGCACTAAGATTGGGTTCCTAAAGATAAGGATGTATGCACTTTTCGCTAAGGACCCAGATTGTATTAGCTTTAGAAAAAAAAATCAGATAGCTGCCCATTGTTGCCTCCCTTCCGGGTAGAATGTTGAAATCTTCCATTTCTTTTTAGTTCTTTTTGTGTGTATGCTTCACTTATCTTGCCCAAAATTTTATCCCTTGGTGTGAGCTGCAGGAAGTGACTCCTGGCTTGGCCCACGAGCCCATCCTGCCAACACTGTGTCTGCCATCTGCCAAATTGGACTTACTGTAGTAGAGCATAGTGAGTGGCCATCACTTGTGGCATTGACTTTGAAATTTAGATGTCTCCCAAGCATCTGGAATTTTTTCATAGTAACCTATTTGAGATGGGGCATCATTAAAATTATCTAAGGCAGTGGTTCTCAGTGCTGCCTGCACATTGGAAGCCTGAGGGATGGAGGGGCTTTAGAAATGACAGACGCCTGGGTCCTACTCTCAGAGATGGGAACCTAAGTGGTCACCTGGGCATTGGGATTTGTAAAACACTTGCTGGTGACTTGAATAAGCACCCGAGGGTAGAAACCACTAATCTGAAACCGCCCTTACATAATTTTATATTTCACCATGAACATTTTTTTTTTTTTTTGAGACAGAGTCTTGCTCTGTCACCCAGGCTGGAGTGCAGTGGCACAACAGTAGCTCACTGGAGCCTCAAACTGCAGGGCTCAAGCGATACTTCTCCCTCAGCCTCCTGAGTACCTGGGCCTAGAGGCATATGCCACCGTGCCCAGCTAATTTTTTATTTTCATTTTTTGTAGAGACGGGATCTCACTACGTTTCCCAGGATGGTCTTGAACTCCTGGCCTCAAGTGATCCTCCCACCTCAGCCTCCCAAAGTGCTAGCATTATAGGCATGAGCCACCACACACAGCTGAAAAACTCTTTAAGGTTATAATGTCCATGAATATCAAGCCCTGTAAATAACTGAAGGCATTGAAGGGAATAGAATAATGTCTGCTTTTTAGAATGTATTTTTCAGTAGACTTTTATAGTATGGAATTATATTTTGCAGCCTATGTTTTCATCTGGGGTTGATCTAATCCATATAATGAACAAATATGTTAAAGTGAGACAGTCACACTAGATGTTCCGTAAGCACTCACGCTGGAGTAGAAAGAGTACTCCACTTCCAACCAGGAGACCCAGGGGCCAAGCGATAGGAGATCCCCTGAGACTCAGTTTTTCCACCTTTCAGATGGGACTGTGTGAGGAACGCGCAGAACAGTCTGTGTATGGAAGCATGTTGTAAAGCCTTCAGTTCTGTAGGCAATTGCCGCTCTTACTCTCTCGAGCAGTCTCAGGTCCTGTGGTCTCCAGCAGGGACGCGTCAGTACTTTTTTTGTCTTAAAGTCACTTCCCTCCAGCTTCTAGTGATGTTGTATTGCTTCTTAATTCTAGTCATTTAGAAGTTGATAAATAGCAACTGCTTCCTGTTCTAAGCAAATTACATGTCATTTGATCAGAACTTCATGAGGAAGGAGGCTTAGAGGGGGCACAGCTACTAGGCAAGCCGGCTGTGTGCTCCTTATACCTTGCTGTGTTACTACCTTGTCACAGGAGTTTCCTGAGGACAGGGACAATGTCTTACTCATCTTTGCATTCACAAAATCTAGTGCTCTGTTTCACAGGAGGCATTTAATATGTTTTTTATGTGAATAACCTGTCTATATGTTCAACTTATATTATTCTCTCCAAATCTAAGCCCCTTTCTTCTGGTTTTGATACCAAGAGATAAAATATTTTGTTGGTTAGCCTTTTTATAATAGTCCTGTATAGTAATGTTTATTTGATGATGTCTGTATAGTATCATGTCTGCATAGTACTATGTTTATTTTTTGACAGTTCTTTTCCTAGAATTTTATAAGTAGAGTTACAAGAACAGCCATACATCCTTAACTTCTGTATTTTACTTCTAAACGTTGTTAATGAAGATAAATATTAGAACTGTAAGATTTTCCCAGATCCTCCTTTCTCCCATCCAAAGAGAAAAAGGAAACTAAACAACAACAACAACAACAACAAACCAGAATACGTTATTCATTCATACTCTTCTCTGTCCAAAATGGAGTGAAGGCATCTTCCAAAACAGATAAATATAACATGATAGAAATAAAACAAGAAAAATGAAGCAACAAGAAAATAATGGTAGCAAAAAAGGATGGGGCCAGGAATTAAATTAGCATATAATATGCACACCCTGACGTTCCTATGCCTGGTTAAACAGGGTCACAGAGCTCTAAGCTTTCTAGAAGAGGGAAGAGGGATAAATTGCAGATGCAAGAGGTGAAAACAAACAAGCTGCCTAAGTCCAACTATCCCAGATGCCGACACCAGGAAGACAACTGTCCTGTGGCTCCTCACAGAAAATTACTGTCTAATGGAATAAACAACCCTCTAAATCCATCCTTCCGGTAAACATCGTGATGGATTTTATGGGGCTGTTTCTTATAATGCACCTCAATAAAGGTTGATGGCTTCTTACCAGAACTTAATGCGATAACAGGACTTTCACAGAGTGCCCATAAGACCAAGTCCAGGGCCAGCTTTAAAGTGGTCTGGCTTATTCCAAGAAGGGATTTTAGAGTATCCAGACTACAAGTTTAGGTACAGAAGAATCTGTGAACCTCCTGACAGTTGGGGTGTGTGTGCTGTAGGTGTATTTTTTTCTAAGGAGCTGACAGCACCATTAGCCTGCATCAGATTCTCAGAGGGGGTCAAGAAATGGAAGAACTAAGCATTGTACCTGTTCCCTCAGTTGATCTCTAGAAAGGTTTTTAGCAGTAGTGAGCTCAGGTTATGGCTCCTGAGAGAAAGAAGGCCTGTTAGCCAGTTCGCCGCGGAGCCACGGCCTCAGCAATCCACTGCGCCCAGCGTGAAACCGACTTCCTTTTTTGAAAATTATGCTTTATAAGGACTTCCACTAAGAGGTCCGTTTGGCAGGACCAAAATCCTCCTAAAAAAAAGAAACAACAACAAAAAAACTAGTTTATCTAATACAGAGACAGAATGGGCAAATACAAATAATACAAGCAACAGGTAAAACCAAACCAGCTGATCAAGTCAAACTATTCCTGATGCGGACACCAGGGAGAAGACTGTCCTGTGGCTCTTCATAGAAAATTACTATCTAACGGAATAAACAACCCTCTAAACATCCTTTATGTAACATCTTTTATATTTTTGGATTAATTTATACTTTTCTAAAATAATCCAAAAATATAACATAAAGGATGCTATATTTAAAAATAATAGACAGCCGGGCACGGTGGCTCACATCTATAACCCAGCACTTTGGGAGGCCGAGGCGGGTGAATCACCTGAGATCAGAAGTTTGAGACCAGCCTGGCCAACATGGTGAAACCCTGTCTCTACTAAAAGTACAAAAATTAGCTGGGCATGGTGGTGCGTGACTGTAACCCCAGCTACTTGGGAGCCTGAGGCAGAAGAATCGCTTGAGCCTGGGAGGTGGAGGTTGCAGTGAGCTGAGATTGCACCACTGCACTCCAGCCTGGGTGATAAGAGCAAGACACTGTCTCAAAATAAATAAATAAACCAAATTTAAAGATATAAATATTTGATAACTTTACCCCAATCCTACTTTATTTTTGAAACTTAATCCAGCCTTGATTTTATTTCTAGATGTGTGTAGATTCTTACTTTTAAATTTACCCTGAACGTATGTTGGCAATAGAACACTTCTGAAACCAGTGGAAGCTTCTGGAACTCTCGACCTTGTTTGGTATTCAAAGATATTTGGTTTCTTTTAGTGGATAGCTTTCCCTCCGCTGTGCCCAAGGGAATGTAATTTGCCATCTGCGGCTGTTTGGGACCATAGCAGAGCCTCCCTGCTTGCCCTTTGGCCTTCCTGGTGCCTAGGAAGGCTGGCTCCTCCTTCCTCTGCCCCGTGCCTCCTCCATGAAGTAGAAGCAGAAAGAGAAAACACAGCCATAACGTGAAGTTGGTATCACTATATTTTTCCAGTGATAGGAGGAATTTCGTCTTTGTCTAAGAAAAGGAAGGAAACTGAAGGAAAGTGAAAAAGGCTTTCCCTCCAAAAGTCATCTCCAGTCAATCGCGAGGTTAAATAATTTTAAAGCAATGGTATTTTCCTCAGCCTCGGACACTGTCTTCAGCTATGAGGAACTGCTTTGACCAAAAAAGTTTCGTAGAACAACTTCCTTTCAAAACATGCGTATCTACTGGATGAGGCATTTTTAAAGATACAATTCAGATAGAAAACATCTGTTTTTAAGAGACAGCTTTAAAGTGCTTTTACTGCATTCTCAAAGGCAGTAATTAGAATGCCCCTCCCCCACCACAGAATTCCAGTTTTTAAAAAAGCCGTCTTCCAGTTTCTCTACACCGTCTTCATTGGCATCAGCCCGTGAAGAAGGGGAGATTCAGGTAGACAACAGGAGAAATGTGTTCAGGTTGGATTGAACACAATAAGAAAGTATTTTTTCAGTGTCATGCAATATGTAGATCTTTCATTCTAGATTAAATTCAGCTTCTAGCACCATTCTGAATAGAATTTTAGTGATTCATATGTGAGGGATTAGGAACCTTTCTCATTTCAATTTTATTAAATTTATTTTTTATTGTTATTTACTTATTAATATTTTTTTGAGGCAGGATCTCACTCTGTTGCCCAGGCTGGAGTGCAATGGTGCGATCATGGCTCACTGTAGCCTCTGCCTTCTGGGCTCAAGTGATCCCCCCACCTCACCCTCCTGGGTAGCTAGTACTGCAGGCTAACACCACCATGCCTGGCTAATTTTTTTTTTTTTTGGTAGAGACAGGGGTCTTGCTGTGTTGCCCAGGCTGGTGTTGAACTCTTAGGCTCAAGAGCTCCTCCCACCCTGGCCTCCCAAAGTGCTGGGATTACAGGTGTGAGCCACCATGCACAGCCTGTTTATAAAATTACCCTGGCAATGTAACTAATATCCCATGGTCTCCCTCTTGTAAACATGTAAAATTCTAGGCTCTTTACAAATGAAGCATTTTAGTGGTGAAACAAACAGGAGTTAATTAGAAAGATCTTCATTTTAAGACTTCTCCCCCTTGAAATTTTAGGTGTCCTTCATTTGTTCCTTTATCCTTCCATTCACTATGTAACATATTTATTGTATTTCTAGTATGTGCCAGGCAGTGTTTCTGGTGGACTGAACAAAAATCAAGAACAAAAGAAACAGGATCTCTTTCTTCTTGGAGCATAAAGTCCAGCTGGGGAGAGAGACGTTCAGTACATTTTTAAAAGAGCTCTAATAACTGCACATCACAGAGTGAGCCCTAATGTAAATTTGACTTTAGTGAATGATAATGTATCAATATTGTTTCCTCAGTTATAATAAATATTCTAATGCAATATGTTAATAATGGGGAAGCTGGTGAGTGGGTACAAATATGGGAACTGCTTTCTGCTCAGTTTTTCTATAAACTTAAAACTGCTCTAAAAATCACTCTAAAGGAAATAAACAGGATGCTATTAGAAAGAATAGTGGAGTGACATAATTTGGATTGGGGAGTAAGGCAAGACCTTTCTGCAAAAGCGCTGCTGAAACCCAGAACTACAGGGTAAGTGGGCTAGCCAGGCAAAGAGATGGAAAAGCGTTCTCAGTGAAGCAAAGTGGTATCATTTGAATTACCTTGGGACATACCATTCTGGCTTCTCTGTGGAGGATGGATTCTGGGATGGCAATTGGGAGGAGAGTTGGGGGACAAAGGACAAACAAGGAGACAAGAGTCAATTAGGATGGGTCACAGCTTTTGCTTCCTACCTGGCAAAATCCTAGAAGAGCAGAGTGACAGTAGGCTGTTTCCTTTGTTCAGCTCATGCCAGCAACCGTTAGGTTATCCATGATCTGGGTGCTAGGAAGAAAGGAAACTGTCAGTAGCAGCAAGACAGGGTTTCCAGGTCCTGGTTTCTAAGATCTTTCCAGTGATTCAATGGGATTTATAGAATTAAGAACGCGTGTGTGCGTGTGTGACTGCAACCAGTTAAAAATTGCAAGGGGAAAAAACTTTTCAAGTAACTAGTACCTAGCTGTTAGCAGCAGCTTTCATGTAATAGTTGTGACTGCAACCAGTTAAAAATTGCAAGGGGAAAAAACTTTTCAAGTAACTAGTACCTAGCTGTTAGCAGCAGCTTTCATGTAATAGTTGTGTTTATTCCTATTACTGGACTTTTGAAAATCTTTAGCAAATGAGCACACATTTCGTAGCACTTAGCTATTATAATAATGACACACAATGGTTAACACGTCTGTTTATATTACTGTCTAGATTTCAACTTTTTTGTATTCCTGGAAACACAAAGTAAGAATCCCTCATTTGAGCAGACTTGTTGTTTGTTTTAGGAAATAGACATGCATCATCCGTGTAATTTTAAGTAGTCCAGTTATGAATATGGAATGAAGGGATAAAATCCTGATGTCTCCATTAAGCTCCTCTGTGTAAAATACTCCATGGCAAAGTTGCTGCTATTTAAAGTAGTGAGTTTGATCTTGGCTTTGATCTAAACCTTTTGATCTTGAAAGAAGGACAGAGTAGCAATAAAGAGAGGGCAAGACAGATTTCCTTTAAAGAAATGTGATAAAGTTAAAGGGATGGTCAAGACCCAGCAAGCAGCAGGACAACCCCACTCTTCGCCCCGGCCCGCCCTCAGAGGCAGGCGGGTTCCAGCCACTGCTGATGAGGATGAGAAGGCCGTTGGCGGGTGGAGGAAAATCTTGGGGTATCGCACATTTTTATAAACTAAGTGTAAACTTTCTCCCAAATTATGAAAACAGATTGACCCCTCCTTTTTAAATCCTACCCAGTGGTTCTGGGGGTCCACACTGGCGGGAGCGGGGCTGGGTTTCTCTGCGCCCCGGCCTCGTCCCCGGGAGGTCACCTGCCGCTGCCCGGAGCCCAGAGGGGCCGCTGGGAAACGTCTGCTCGACGGCGTAGAGCCCGTTCCCGGAGAAAACTCCACTAGGACACTAGGAAAGTTGCTTTCCCTCCGCGAAAGCCACCGGGACCAGGTTTCTGACCCCAGGAGCGCGCTAGGCTGGCCGCGGGCGGGGTTCCTTCCCCGCCACCGCTCCCTCCAGCCTATGGCGGGCGGCCGGGGCCCCTCTCGCTGCCGGGAAGCCGCTCGCTGGGCGCGGGGACGCGGGGCGGCCGGAGCCCGGGAGCGGGAGCGGGAGCGGGAGCGGGAGCGGGAGCGGGAACACGCCGTTGGCGGCGAGAACAATACAGCGCCGGCGCGGCACGGGCGACCTGCGGGAGGCGGCGCGGCCGCTATACCTTTAAGGCAGGCCCCGCCCCCGCTCGGCGCCCGCCCGCCCGCCCGCGCCGCCGCCCAGGCCCCGCGCCCGCCGCCCGCGCCGCGCCTGAGGTGATGCGGGCCCCGGCCGGGCGCAGGGCGCGGGCTCCGGCGCCCCCGCGGCGTCCTCCCCGGCCGCGGGCGAGGTACGGGGCGGGCACGCCGAGTTAGCGGGTGCGGGGCAGGGAGGCCGGGGCTGCGCCCGCGGTAAACTTGCCTGTGTCCTCTTCCCCGCAGCCGCTGCAGAGGGAGCGCCACGCCGGGGCGGAGTGCGGGCTCGCGCGGCAAGTGCGCGCCGAGGTGAGTGCGGGCGGCGCGGCCCCTGCGCCCCGGAGGCACCGACGCGAGACCGCGGCTGGCGAGAGGCCCTGGCTCGGGGCTGCGGCTCGGGCGCGGGGACTAGCCGCCGGGCTCGGGGCTGCGGCGCGGGGAGCGGCCGGGCACGAAGGTCGGGAGTCCCGCGGGCGGGCGCGGGTGGCCTCCCACGGCGCGGCGAAGACCAGGTGGCGGGGCCGGGGGTCTCTGCGTTCTCGCGCTGCGGGGCGGCCGTCAGGACCCCGTCGCCTTGTTTGAAATGCTGTGGTTTTTGAACCTCAGGTCACGAAGTGGATTCGAGTGAACCGGAGACCCCGAAAACGGAAGCGCAGGGAGAGGGAAGAGGTGTTTGAAAAGGTAGGGGCTCCCGAGACGGTGCTCGGTGCGGGTCTCGGTAAATCCGCTTCTGCCCCGCGAGGACCTGGTCATGACAATAGAGCAGCGTTGAATTTAAAAAGTTTTTGTTATAATAAACCATAGATTTAACATACGGGGAAATTCTGTAGAAATATTGGTCGATAAGCCTAATCATCTACATATTCTCATAAAGAGAGAATAACCCGTGAGATTTGTTTCTTGCTGGTTAAATACAGCAGTAGGACTTAAGTGGGTTCCATTATTATTTTAGATCAGCGGCGTTTATTATCTCAGTGTTAAGGTGCCTCTGAAAAATGAAACGTGTTCCGAAGAAATCACCCACAGTGTTAGGTTCCGTGCGGGACGTTCTCACCTAGACTTTAAATTGGAGTCATCTAAGAAATGGAGAGAGAAGAAGAAAGAAGTGGATTACTTTTAAAACACTAGGAGGAATTTTATTTGCTGTAAAGCAAATGAGAAATTTGTTGACCTAAGTTTTGAATTTCAGTATGTTACTTTGCAGAAGTTTGGACTGCCTGTTGTCTGATTTTGTACTAAAACTTGATTTGTCATTGTAATATATCATGAAATAAGGTAAGTAACCCGTTGTTTTCCAAGTGACTTGCGAAAACTTGTAAAAGTGAATAATTTTTTGACAAACGTTACAGCAGATAGGATTTTTGTTGCTTTTGCTTAATTACATCTCACTGTTTTTTGATTCTTGATACCACCAAGGGATTAAAATAGCGGTGTGTTGTTTTTCTGCTGCTAGAATGTATGATGAATCACTCTTGATTCTGAAGCCAAATTCTTGCTGATAGCATTGCTGCCAATTTCTGTGCTGTGTTGCCTTAGTATGGGCATTGCTGCGTCCGAGAATGTGCACAAAGCACATCAGAATAAAGGTGATCCCAGAGCTGCAGAGTGCACTTCAGGATACCAGAGGGCAGCTTCTGAGAGAGCTGGAAAAGGAACCAGCCTGTGAATATGGTTGTTTGTAGCTAGACTTTTCAGCGTGCGTGAAAAGGGGGATCCCAGCCCCTTTTTTTTTTACCCCCCTCCCCCCCGAGGGTCATATATGTCACTTCAGTTGAAGGGTAGTAGAAAAAGTTGTCATTTGGAACAGACTTGAGTTTTCTGGCCATACCTCAGCACATGGTATGGTAAGTCGTGTTTAATGGTTTAGGTGTGTTTTAAATGTTTGTGAGGTGATGAATGAGATCATAAAATACCCAAAGAAGGAGAAGAATTACGGCTTGCTTGGTATTTTTTTTAAAAAATATGTCGTAGCTGTTAATTTTTTTTTTTTTTTGGAGATGGAGTCTTGCTCTGTCATCCAGGCTGGAGTGCAGTGGCGCCATCTCGGCTCATTGCAGCCTCAGCCTCCCAGGTTCAAGCTATTCTCCTGCCTCAGCCTCCCGAGTAGCTGGGACTACAGGCACGTGGCACTACGCTTGGCTAATTTTTGTATTTTTAGTAGAGATGGGGTTTCACCATGTTAGCCGGGATGGTCTCCATCTCCTGACCGCGCGATCTGCCCGCCTCGGTGTCCCAAAGTGCTGGGATTACAGGCGTGAGCCACCGTGCCCTGCCAGCTGTTAATTTTTAAGCCAAAAATAAGATTACCAAAATGCGCAACGTCCTGTAGAAAGGAAGGGGAAGCCATTATCTTTGTGGATTACTAGATGTTGTGACTACCAAAATCTAACCTAGAAGTAACCGTATCTGTGACACCCATGACCGGGTCTCCTGAGAATGGGGGTGGGGCGAAGGAGGGGGACTGATCGATTGCTTCACCTTGCAGGAGAATGAAGTTCTTCGCCCAGCCGTTTCCCCTTGATACAAGCTTTTGTGTTAAAACTTAGGGGGAAGATTTGCCTCTGACTTTTTTTCTTGGAAAATGTGGGCAGCAATTTTAAGAGAACGTGAAAATGGAGTAGGTTGGAACCAACATTCAGAACTTCCTTTCATGGATTGAAACTTAAAGCTGAGGAGGTTTGAGGGTGGAGGTGAGGAAGGGCTAGAAGATAGCAAATTTCAGAGTCGTGTCAGAGAATATGAACTGTCAGTTTCCAGTGTTTCTTTTGGCTCTGCACAGCACTTCCAAGCCCCTTTGCCCACTGTTTTGCTTCTGCTACACCTAGAAGAAGATTCAGAGCTCGTAGAGGTAAAGCATGCGGTATTTCCAAGGGCCTTCCCCTATTCTGACGTAGAAATTGAACTTTGTGACCATGAGTATTCTTTCCAAGGTCCATGTGTTAACCTTTTGCTAGGGTTTGAACCTGTTATTAGTAGGAGCCTATGTAGTTCACTTGCTGTTGCGTCTAGTAAGTTATTTTTAAAAATGTCTGCCATGTCACAAATAGAAGCAAATTATTCAGTTTCTCTTTTTTCTTGCATTCATTATATCTTTCTTCTATGTTAAAATAAAACTATGGTATTTTCTGATTTTAGTCAGTTTGTATTAGTGTAAAATAGAATGAATCTCAGTCATTTCTGGTAGGTGCCCATTTGAAATGTAGCCGTTGCTTTTATTTGTCTACTTTGTTTTCCTTGCCTCTGTTCCTCCCCTCCACACTGCCCTGGCCTCCAGCCCCCAGGGGTCTGTCTACACCTGCAGGCCTCTCTCAGGATTCAGCCTAGATGAGTAACTTTGATGAACTCGTTTGTGCTAACTCTGCTGGGGGTCATAACCTTTTTCCTCCGATAGGAGGGTCGGCTGTGTTCCTGCCGTGTGGAAAGCAGAACCTTCTGACCTGCCTTGGAAAGGAAAACAGTGCTCTAGTGAGAGGACGGACTCTGACCACGGGCGCTGGGCAAAGGAGCCACGCCGGAGAACGGCATCTTCCAGGGATGTTTGTTTTCCCCTTAAAGAAAATCTCCAAGGTGCTGAGTAGTAGGCATAGTCCGAGGCAACTTGAAATACTAGTTGAGTTTTTCAGTGAACTCGCGAGGGGAAGCAAAACAAACTCACCCTGTGCTCAGCTGTGGGTTAAAATAACACAGTGAAATAACATAAATTGGGGACTGAGATGTACCATGCAGATACAGGGATTTGAAGTGCTCTCCTGGCCTTTCCCCGCCTTCTGCTTCCAGTCATCCCACCCACCAGAGAATTGTGCCATCTTTCTGTGTTATCGTAACAGACTACATTTGTTATCTCTCTGAAGGTGCATCATTCTGTCTCATGCATCTTTTCATATTTTTTCTGACATTTATTTCCATTTTATTTTAGTTTCATATTTTAGCCCTTGTTCTCCTTGTATGAGTGAATTCTTTTATATTGTTTTGTTTTTCACTTAAAGTGACAAAACTCACCTCTTTTACTTCTGGTCCTCAGGTTTTTTTTTTCTTCTATTCTGATACTCTTCATTTTTTTAATTATTTCAAGTTCCTTTCATTTAGTTTGAATAATTTTTGCAACAGAAAAACAAGGAAAATATGAATAACTCACGAAAAACAATTAGGATGATTGGATCAGCCAGCTGTGCAAAGGACAGGATGAACAGTTGTGATTGCAACAGTGAATTTTATGTGTTTTTAAACTAATAGATTTCACTAAATGGCTGTTGGTTTTGGAAGAGGAATGCACATTTTTTTCTTTTTTTACCTTTTTTAGCTGATTCAAAGATAAAATTGTGTGCCATCACAGATTAAGGAATGTTTTTACAAATATATGCATATAATATAAAGATTTAGTAATCGTTTTATCAGTATTCTAAAGATTAGAATGTATAGTAGAATAGTCTTTTATGAAATAATGTACTTATGGAAAATATATGACTGGGATATGATTCCTTTAGAGGAAGAAAATTTCAATTTTCAGATTCAGAGGAAGCACTCTTCCTAGTCTATACATACCATAAGTGGAGAGCGAGTTTTACAGTCCTCATTTCAGGTCTTCAGTAAGCGTGTATGATGATATCAGGAGTATTCATTGGCTCAGTTTCAAATCATTGGAAATTCAGCCGTGGTAAGGTTGGCTATTATGTGTATTAGCGTTTCCAAGCGAGTGGTCTCGGCTGGGGTGAGATTGTCAGCTCTCTGTTAGGATTAGTTACAACGAATACAGTGCAAATGGTTTCCAACAACAGTGCACTTCAAGGTTACCTTCATAATTCTTTTCTGCCAGAACCCAAGAAACAATACTCTTGAGTTTCTCAGTGTTCAAATTGTTAAAAATTTGCTGAAATTTTCTTTCACATATTCAGAGTGAAACATAAAGATCCAGAAGGATGGTTGTGAAAAGTATGGACCTTATAGTATGTGGTGGGCATTTTCATTGAGGCCAAATGATAAATTCTGTTTTCCAAATCTTTAAGGGGGAAAAAGAAACAACTATTTCCCTTGTTATAATATATTCCTAAATTCTAGAGTATTTTCACTGTACTTTTATTTCATTTGTTCCTTATACATACTTGACTCTGAACCAAAATCAATGATAATCTTAGTTTAAATGATAATTCACAGATTTAAAAAATTGTATGTAAAATCCAATTTGGTTTATGCATTTTTTAGCATTTATTGTTCCTTTTAAATTTTATATATTGTAAGAGAATACTTTTATGACAGTACTAATATTCAAAATGATAAAGGTAGGTGCAAATTTTAAACTGTTTAATAAAGTACTGCTGTGTTTGTCTTTTGTGACAAAGGTATATTTTATGTTCAGTTTATGATTTCTGAAAATGAATGTTAAGACTACTAAAAATTATTTGGCTCTTTTTTGGACCCAAAAGAGCAGATGGTGACTGCGGTAGGCTTGACTCCAGAGCCATCAGCACACAAAGCTTAGCAAAATGGCACAGAGTGAACCTACAGAGTGCTGAGCTGAGGGTTCCTTCACTTTGTAGGAACTACCCCGCTTTCAGCAAAATAGTAGGCTTAGGCAGCCAGTCTTATGCAACGGAGGCAACACTGCAGTTGAGTGCTTTCCCAGGCGTTGGTGCCCTGGCCTCTTTTTGAGAGTACCATTGCTCTGTGAGAATTCATAACTGGTCTACATTTATATAGCCGTAATCTCTTACAATAGCTTCATTGATACTTGATTTCCATAGAAAAGCTTTATGGATTCTAGTGAGTCACAGCTCTTGCAGCACCAGCCTACCGGTTTTCCCTCCCTTCATCCCTTCCTCCCTAACTGTGAGTGGCTTTGTATCCTGTGTTGTACTGATTGTGCCTTTGGATGACAACTTACTTGAGTGATGGGGGGAGGCAGAATAATTTATTAAAAGTAATTACAAAGAAACCAAACAGAAGGAGTAATTACAGTGCTGTTAATATGCAATTTGTGACTTTATTGCTGAAATATTTGGAACTCAGTTGAGATTCTTGGTCCTATTTGTGGGTCTCTCATTTTCCCTTGTAAATCCCTAATAAATAATGTATTAAAGTTTCTGTACCCAGGTCTCATTTTAGATGAGGTTTCACAAAGTCTTGGCTTTGTTTGCTGGTTTTTTTTTTTTTTAAGCTGGACCAAGGAGTAATTGCTGATTAAAGGTATTTTTGGTAGCCTCAGGAAGGACATCTGATCTGTATAATTTAATACTGTTAAATTATTATCTGTTGCATAGATTTACTTATTTTTCCTAATTTCCCTAGCCATTGATTTTTTATTTTATTTTATTTTATTTTTTTTGAGACGAAGTCTCACTCTGTCCTCCGGGTTGGAGTGCAGCAACCTCCACCTCCCAGGTTCCAGTGATTCTCCTGCCTCAGCCTCCCGAGTAGCTGGGACTACAGGAGCGTGCCCCCGCACCTGGCTAATTTTTTCTATTTTTAGTAGAGACGGGGTTTCACCCTGTTAGCCCAGGATGGTCTCTATCTCCTGACCTCGTGATCCACCCGCCTCAGCCTCCCAAAGTGCTGGGATTATAGGCGTGAGCCACCGCGCCTGGCTGATGTTTTTTTTTTAAGACTCTGCCATTTTGCTGGGCATGGTGACTCACGCCTGTAATCCAAGCACTTCGGGAGACTGAGGCAGGAGGATCGCTTCATACCAGGAGTTCCAGACAGCTTCGCTAACATAGAGAGACACCATCACTACAAAACATAAAGGAAGTAAAAATTAGGTATGATAGTACATGCCTGTAGTCCCAGCCACTTGGGAGCTTGAGGCAGTAGAATTGCTTGAGTTCATGAGCTGGAGGTTATAGCGAGCTGTAATCCTGCCACTGCACACCAGCCTGGTGACAGTGCAAGACCCAAACTTGGAAAAAAAAAAAGACAAAGAAAAGAAAAAAAAGAATCTGTAGTTTAAAAAACATGTTCCAAGATTTCTGTGTACTAAAATTCCTTCCCGTTTTTAACTAGCATAATAGGGAAAGTTAAAGTATCATCATCCACTTACCTTCATGCACTTATTCACATATTTTAAAAAGAATCATTGGAACTATTCATATCATAATAGCTAACATTTCCCATGTGTCAAGCACTGTTCTAAATCCTTTACATGTAGCAGCTCATGAAAATGTACCAGTAAAGTAGTATCACAAACAGCAATATGACATTAGGATGTTGTAGAGTGCATCAAACACTTTTTGAAAGGGGTGAGGTGTAAAGAAGTCAAACAATTGCTATAAAAATAATGCTTTGGGCAACATTTGAAAATTCTCTTTAGTGCAGGTTATTGACAATCCTAGACCATCAGCATAAAGCACACATATCTAATTTAGGAAAATCCCAGCCGGGATGTATTTGAAAACATTTGGAAGTGTGCTGATAATTACACTACTATTGATTTTAGCAAGTTTGATGCCAGCAGCCATCAACTCTTCTGTGCCATGAGAGATGAAAGCCATTTTATATAAAAATATAATGTTAGAGTTCGGCTGGAAAAGAGAGGCAGGCAGAGAAAAATTTTGTGGCTTTTTAGTTACTTTTATAGGAAGTATTAGTTTCATTCTTGTGACAGAATGCTTTACTTGGCAGTCATTCTCATCGACATTTTAAGGAGCTACTGTTTTGTGCCTGGGTCTCATATGGCACTAATAAGGTGTGTTTTTTTTTTTTTTAGTAGCACCTACTGGTGTCTGTGTGGGCTCAGGCCTGCCGTTGTTTCCATTCATCTTCTATTGGAGGAGGCTGACAGCAGCGTGTATCAAGTCTAGCCAACATATATTTCCCTCCATTTCAGAGTCTGTGCCCACAGAAGAGTTATACTCGAGCTTTTAATCTCTAACACTTAGGAAAGGGCCTGGCCACATGCAGCCTCAGTAAGTATTCGTTGAATGAATTGAATGAATCCCACAAATGGCATTTATTTTATAAACACATACCTGGCTATTGCATTAAAAAACTTTTTTTCACTATTCAGGTGTTTTTTAATTTTGTTTTTTAATTATAGAGGTTTTCATCAAAATATATTTGGTAGAGTTTTCCTGTTTTTTTTTGGAGGGGGCGGTGATGGGGGCGGTGATTTCTTTTCTGTAAAGAGAGCTTGGATTCCTGCAGAGCTTATCCTGGTCCCAGCTGCGCCACCTAATCACGTGTCCCTTGAGTTTGTCACGTGACCTTTGCTTTCCTCTGAAAATCCTTTTATTCAGTAGACCAGTTAGGCCCATTTATAATAATTGATAAAATCAATATGTTTGACTTCAAGTTTTTCCCACAGTTTTATGATTTTTTGAAAAGTCCTTTTTTGATATTCAGGGAGGCTTCTATTTTTGGTTTAATGGTTACTTTGACGTAATACTTTTTTTCTGCTCTTGTGTATTGATTCCCTGCTGTGAGAGATAAATCAGTCATTTACCTTTTCTTCCCCCTCCTCCCTTTATTTTCCATCATGTGACTTGAAATTTTTTTTTTTTTTTTTTTTTTTTTGAGACGGAGTCTCGCTCTGTTGCCCGGACTGGAGTGCAGTGGCCGGATCTCAGCTCACTGCAAGCTCCGCCTCCCGGGTTCCCGCCATTCTCCTGCCTCAGCCTCCCGAGTAGCTGGGACTACAGGCACCCGCCACCTCGCCCGGCTAGTTTTTGTATATTTTAGTAGAGACGGGGTTTCACCGTGTTAGCCAGGATGGTCTCGATCTCCTGGCCTCGTGATCCGCCCGTCTCGGCCTCCCAAAGTGCTGGGATTACAGGCGCCGCCACCTCGCCCGGCTAGTTTTTTTGTATATTTTAGTAGAGACGGGGTTTCACCGTGTTAGCCAGGATGGTCTCGATCTCCTGGCCTCGTGATCCGCCCGTCTCGGCCTCCCAAAGTGCTGGGATTACAGGCGCCGCCACCTCGCCCGGCTAGTTTTTTTGTATATTTTAGTAGAGACGGGGTTTCACCGTGTTAGCCAGGATGGTCTCCATCTCCTGGCCTCGTGATCCGCCCGTCTCGGCCTCCCAAAGGTGACTTGAAATATTATCCTTTCTTTTTACTTTCTGTAAATACCTGTAAGACAGTCAGCTGGCCGATTATATTTTCCATATAATCTCCTCATGATTCCCTTCTTGATGGTTGGACTGTGTCTACAATGTCAGAGCACACAGGCATTACATACTGTGCTGTACCCTTTATAAAATCGCTTCGTTTTAATTCTGCGGGTTCTGTTTAATGTTCATCATCTGCTTTTAGATTGATGTCTTCTCAGTCAGTTCTGAAGCTCGTTCTCTAGTAGATGTCTCAGGAAGAGCCTAGGGCACTTGTGGTCCCTGGTTTTTTGCATGTTTTAAGTGTGTGCTGTTTATACCTGAAGGTCACGTCAGCTAAATAAGAAATCCTTGGTTCATATTTTTAAATTTAATTATCTGAAGTCTGTTACTCCATTGTCATCCTGCATAAAGTCGAATACTGGTCTCATCTCTTTCCCTTGGAGTGACCTGGTCATTTTTCCTGGACACCCAGATTTTTTCTATACATTCCAATAATTTTAGTTTAATATGTCTCGTTGTGGGTTACTTTTCCCTGTTGTCACTTGGCTTTTGAGCTTTATTTTCCTTGTCTGTAAAATGAGAATAACTTTTTTTTGTTTTGCTTACTCACAGTAGATAGGAAGTGAAATAAGATGTATATGAAGTGATGTAAATGTATTATTTTACTATCTCGTTATCCTTTAAAGTGTTTTGTTGTTAGAAACTTTGAAATTTAGACAGCCTGAGTAACATGGTGAAACCTTATCTCTACCAAATACAAAAACTGTCTGGGCATGGTGGCTCATGCCTGTAATCCCAACACTTTGGGAGGCCAAGATGGATGGATGGCGTGAGTCCAGGAGTTCAAGACTAGCCTGGGCAACATAGTGAGATCCCATTTCTAGAAAAAAAAATACAAACATTAGCGGGACGTGGTTGTGCACGTCTGTGGTCCAGCTCCTCCAGGGCTGAGGTGGAGGGTACAAACATTAGCGGGACGTGGTTGTGCACGTCTGTGGTCCAGCTCCTCCATGGCCGAGGTGGAGGGTCCCTGTCCCAGCTCCTCCAGGGCCGAGGTGGAGGGTCCCTGTCCCAGCTCCTCCAGGGCTGAGGTGGAGGGTCCCTGTCCCAGCTCCTCCAGGGCTGAGGTGGAGGGTCCCTGTCCCAGCTCCTCCAGGGCTGAGGTGGAGGATACAAACATTAGCGGGACGTGGTGGTGCACGTCTGTGGTCCCAGCTCCTCCAGGGCTGAGGTGGAGGGTCCCTGGAGCCTGGGAGGCAAATGTTGCTGTGAGCCTAGATCGTTCCGCTGCCTTCCAGCCTGGGCGACAGAGCAAGACCCTGTTTCAAAAAAAAAAAAGAAAAGAAACTTAAGAGTACTTCATTTTATGAGTGTGTGAACTTGAGTTGATGTTCTGTCTGTGAAAAGTAGACAGTGGCTACCCACTGAGTCTTCTGTGTCCTGACAGTAAATAACCTTTTCCTGACTCCATGTGGTAAGCAGGCTCTCTGCGTCTGTTCATGGGGGACTACCACTGGACTGAAGGGGTGGTGCTTTCTGAAGTAGCTCACCTAGAAAATTCCATCTCCATTCATCTTCTCACACTCTTGCCTGTTGTGTTAGTTCCCCACTCGGAACTCTGGGTTTACGTGATTTCAGTTTATATGTGCATAAACACTTAGAAAAAAGTACTGTCTTTTTCAGATAATGAGGATTGCTGAAAACCTAAGTCAGCCTGAACAACAGTACATTTTCTTGAATTTATTGTACACAAGCCCCCACATAAGAGGCTGCTGGAAAATACCAAAGAGACATGAGAGATGTCATTTCTGGCCATGGGGGAGATAAAACACACAGCATATCAAAGATCACTTACAGAGCATCCTGTGATAAATAAAGCCACACCAGCATAGCACAAATTAAAGATATGAGTATACGACGCATTTTTACCCGAGGCTACCCTGGACTAGAGTTTCCGTGCCTGGTCTTTGTTTTGATAAAGCAACACTTGACACATGTAGGCTGGAAGTTATGGTGGGAAATTAGGTAATTGAATTAACTGAATCCATTTTAGTGCTTTTACCTGGTTTGTAAGCACAGATAGGGGTGTGATTGATGTATCTGTAAATAGTGTTAGTGTCTTTATTTGAATATATGATTTTAAAAATTCGTCCATGTTTCACAGGTAAAGCTGGAACCTATTATAGAAGTCCTGCTGACACCTGTGGATCAAATTGATTTGGAAACCCAAGGCCAGAAATGTAATACTGTTGGTTATTCTGTGCATGACACATTTCTTATTCTATATTTCTTCAAACAATTTACAATTTTTGTTTGATGTTCACAACATGGAAAAAACCCTGAGTCAGCAATAGAGAATACCGAGATGAACAGAAGAGTTTGTAGTTAGATGTAGAAAACTGTGTGGGAGAGGAGAGTTTATAGTTAGATGTAGAACACTGTTACATGATAGAAGACAGAAATGAATCAGACCTGTGTCAGGTGCAGGAAAGTGCAGTAGGTATCGGAGCAGTTTGGATCTCTATAAGGGAAGTCATCACTTTGGGCTATTTTCATTGTCCATGAGCCCTCGTTCAGGCCGATAGCAGGATGCAAATATTTGTTCAATTTCATTCAACTCTTGTTATTTTGTATAATCGAGGATACCATAATTCGTATTCTCAAAATCCAGATTGTCTTCGTAAGCACATACTCACTATGAAATTTTTTTTTTTTCTATTTTTAGTAGAGACAGGGTTGCGCCATGTTGGCCAGGCTGGTCTCGAACTCTTGACCTCAAGTGATCCGCCTGCTTTGGCCTCCCAAAGTGCTGGGATTACAGGTATGAGCCACTTTGCCTGGCCTCAGAAATTAATCTTTATCTTTGGCTCATAAATGTGATATCAAAGTGCCACAGCAAGTTGAGGCTACTTCTGAACTTGGTTCAGTCTGTTTTACCCTCACTCTTTTTTCCTTTTACTTGCATTAAGCTTCCTCCCCACAAGGCCCACTATAAACCTTTGGTTTCAAGGCAAAATAAAATGTTTCAGAATTGGGGATGGTAACTTTAAATTCTAGAGTTATTCAGAGTTTCCTTCTCTTGTGATTTTTTTTTTTGAAACGTATTCTCATTCTGTCACCCAGGCTTGAGTCCAGTGGCATGATTATGGCTCACTGTAAGGTCAAACTTTTGGATTCAAGTGATTCTCCTGCCTCGGCCTCCTGAGTAGCTGGGAGCCTTTTTTTTTTTTTTTTTTTTTTTAAAGAGACAGGGTCTGTCTATGTTACTGGTCTTGAACTACTGGCCCCAAGCAATCCTTGTGCTTCAGCCACCCAAAGTGCTAGGATTACAGGCCTGAGCCACCACTCCCGACCCTGGCATTTTCTTACATAAGGTAGCATTAGTCATTTTATGTGGCCTCACTTGTAACTACAAATCATAAAGCTCATGCTATTAATTTTCTGTGGCAATTTTCTACCGTTAATTTGGTGTCCAAGAAGAGAAAAAGGTATGAAGGGCATGAGACGTTAAACAGGAATGGCAGAAAGAATCCAGGAGAAAAGCAGAATGTGCCTCTGGGTCCTGTTTGTATACAAGTGGTTTCTGTGTTCTCCCCCTAACCATCACACATATGTGAGCTGTAGTTTTCCGTGTCGAAGCTACACAGTCAGGCATCACTTGGTTACGGGGAAGTGCTTCATGCGGCTATTCCATTGTCGTGAGAACGTCATAGAGTGGACTTAGACAAACCTAGATGATAGGGCCTGTTGCTCCTACGCTTCAAATGTGTACAATACGTTACTGTGCTGAATGCTGCAAGCAATTGTAACACATTGGTAATTATTTATGTATCTAAACATACCTAAACATAGAAAAGGGACAGTAAAAATACAATGTTATATTCTTATGGGACCACTGTTGTCTATGTGACCCATCGTTGACTGAAATGTGATGCAGTGTGTGACTGTGCCTTCCACATTTACTCCTGATGACAAAGGTAAAGATTGCTGAGTGCCCCCATAGACAGCAAAGATGGTGATTCGGAGGCTTGCTCTTCATGACTTTCTTGAGTTATATGTCATGTATATGTTGCATGCCAGGAAATTCACCCACAGTTTGTTGAGTTTTAAGAAATGCTTATAGTTGTGTACCTGATACCACAATCCAGTTTGAGAACATTTCCATCCCCCAGAAAGTTCCTTGTGGCCATTTGTGGTCAATCCCCATTCCTCCTCCTAGCCCCAGGCAAATACTAGTTGGCTTTCTGGTTTATAGTTTACCTTCTCTAGAAATGTCATATAATTGAATCATACACTACTCAGTCTGCCGAATCTGCTCCTTTCATTGTAAAGTTTGAGTTCCAGTGGGGTTGCATGTATCACTAATTCCTTTTTATTTTAAAGTCACATTGCATTGTATGGATATATACTACATTTTGTTGATCTACTTACTTGTTATGAGACGTTTCGAATTTTTTTTTTGCAGTTTTTGACTATTAAGAATAGTGCATCTGTGGACACTGGTGTAACTGTCTTTGTGTAGACGTATGTTTTCGTTTCTCTTGGGTGGATACCTAGGCCTTGAATGGCTTGGCTATATGGCAGGTATATGTTTAACTTTTTAAGAAGTTGCTAGACTGTTTTCCAAATTAGCTGTACCATTTTACATTTCCACCAGCAGTGTTTAAGGTTTTTAGTTTCTCTACCTCCTTGTCAGCTCCTGGAATTGTCAGACTTCTTTATTTTAGCCACTCTGGTGGGTGTTCAAACATGCTTTCTTGTACTTAATGTTTTATTTCTTGAGAGGATTTGAAAGTGTCTGGATACTTTAATGCTGCTCTTGTCTTCCACTTTTACAGACCAGAAGGCGTTGGCCCACTAAGTGGGAAATCTGAATGTCTCACACGAGATTCCCAAATGAGTCACTGAGCCTAGAATCTTCATGCGTCAGTTGGAGCAACCTGCTTTTGTTCTCTCAACTCTTGTGACTCGGAATCCTCTCTGTCCTTGTAGCATTGTTAGGTGTGCCTTTCCTTTTGTCCTTTCAGAATCACCTGTTCTTGTCCTCTGTGGAATTGTGTCTGATGACACGCAGCTTGTTTCCTGCAGAAGCATGCTAGTGTCGTGAAGAGGTTCTCGCTGCCTCTGGGCTGCAGCACACAGGCGCTGGGCGGTCGGACCTGGTTTCCGAGGCTGGCTCCACATGACTGTGTGCCGCGTGTCATCCTGTGAAAGGGCAGACACGTGCCTGTCAGAGCCTTGTGGGAGTTAGTCAGGGGACTTCTCTAAGGCAGCTGGTACTCACTCAATACTTAATGCATCTTAAGGCACCTCTTCACAGAAGGCGGTGGAAGGCTGCCTACGTGATGGCGTGTAGATAGCGATGCCATCCGTTTGTTTTTTTCTCCTCCGTGACAGAGAAACAGGAAAACATTCCTAAATTTATTTATAGATGTTAAAAAAAAATAGGCTTGTGTTTTTCCGGTAAGTGTTCTCCGGCCAGCAGCAAGTATAGCAACGGTACTTTTATGAGTTGGTGTGTTTATTCCCTGTCTTTTGGCTTTGTTCAAGAAAACCAGTCGTGTTTCTCAGAGCAACTGCACTGTTTCAGTTGCCACTCTCTTCATCTTGTCCATGACGGGACAATAAACTGCCCTTGTCCCCTCTCCAAGTTGGAAGCTCCCTAGGTGGTGGCCAGGCTGTTGATGAGATTTGTGTTCCAGCAAAGCTCCAGTTTAGATAATCTTTCATCATTTTTTATATGCAATAAGTCACTGATTTTGTTTCTTTTGTTCAGTTTTAATTTGAAGTTCCTTTAAAGACGGTTGGAGCTTTTGCAAATACCCAGCTAACTGAAAGGCACTTAAGATCGGGCCCACGTCCTGCGTCAGCACATTGAAGTTTTCTGTCTAAAGGAGGGTTCCACTACCTGTTACCCTTTTGCTAAACACAGATGCGGTGTTGCAGTGTATTTCATGACAAAAGTGCACTCTCGTTTTCTGTGAAATGATTGTTTTCTCTGAAATGATTCTTGGTCATGTTGAGTTTCTAAATGTTAAAGAGAACATAGTGCTTTTGACCTGTGGAAATCTCATCTTGGTACCATGGTGCTGCACAGGCCATCAGGAAGAACTGAAAAGTTGAGGCAACTTGAGAAAATAAAGTCATCACCAGCAAGAAGCTGTCTAACATAACCGGAAGATTATAACCCCCGCACCTGGAGGAGTGTGCTCGTGAGTAGAATGTTTGAAAGCTACTGGAGGTCCTCCATAGATGCGTGTGCTGGTCCTAAGGAGAAGGAGGAGGGCGAGGATTGCCCCGGAGGAACACCTGAAGTTCCAGTTGAGCACTTCATTTGGGAAGCTGTCCAAGGCAGGAGTTGTGATTTTTGGGAAAGGCCTCACAAGTTCTCTAATTCAAGACCTTGTTTTACGTGTGAGAATGCAGAGGCCCTGAGAAGTGTTGATTCCCAGGCCTGCATGCTGGCTGAAACTAGAGCCTGGGTCTCCTGTGGCTTTTTCCAGCTGTCTGCCTGCGCAAGCATGGAGGCAAAGCTGCTTTGGGTTCCAGGTGAGGAGAGAGGTGTCGAGGTGGCTTTACTGTATTGTGGGGCACAGACACTGAGGGAGACAGGGAAAGGTCTGGGAGACTCAAGATGATACCTCTGAAGGCCATCTTTTGTGGACTAGACACACGTCCAAAGGGAGGGCCGTTTCCTGGCTTATTGAGGACCTTTCCATTTGGGCTAGGAGTAAACTGAGTCAGATTTGGAGAAAGCAGTCATTCCAAAGAGCAGGTAAGGATTCTATAGTAACACAGTTGTGTTCACTGCAAAGGTTTATGTGAAATTGTGCTTTTCCTGTTACATTAGTGAATTTTACAAGGCACAGATTGTTTGACATTTTTGTGATGTTTGTTACAGACGAAGCAACTGTGACATGAAAATATTATTTAAAAACGAAAAAAAAGAAACATAGGGCCGGGCGTGATGGTGGCCGGCGTGATGGTGGCCGGCGTGACGGTGGCCGGCGTGATGGTTCACGGCGTGATGGTGGCCGGCGTGACGGTGGCCGGGCGTGACGGTGGCCGGCGTGACGGTGGCCGGGCGTGACGGTGGCCGGCGTGATGGTTCATGGCGTGACGGTGGCCAGGCGTGACGGTGGCCGGTGTGATGGTGGCCGGCGTGATGGTTCACGGCGTGACGGTGGCCAGGCGTCATGGTGGCCGGCGTGATGGTTCACGGCGTGACGGTGGCCGGCGTGACGGTGGCCGGGCGTGACGGTGGCCGGCGTGACGGTGGCCGGGCGTGACGGTGGCCGGCGTGACGGTGGCCGGCGTGATGGTTCACGGCGTGATGGTGGCCGGGCGTGATGGTGGCCGGCGTGATGGTTCACGGCGTGACGGTGGCCGGCGTGATGGTTCACGGCGTGACGGTGGCCGGCGTGACGGTGGCCAGGCGTGACGGTGGCCGGCGTGACGGTGGCCGGGCGTGACGGTGGCCGGCGTGACGGTGGCCGGGCGTGACGGTGGCCGGGCGTGACGGTGGCCGGCGTGACGGTGGCCGGGCGTGGGTGACGGTGGCCGGCGTGACGGTGGCCGGGCGTGACGGTGGCCGGGCGTGACGGTGGCCGGGCGTGACGGTGGCCGGCGTGACGGTGGCCGGCGTGACGGTGGCCGGCGTGACGGTGACCAGGCGTGACGGTGGCCGGCGTGATGGTTCACGGCGTGATGGTGGCCGGCGTGATGGTGGCCGGCGTGATGGTTCACGGCGTGATGGTGGCCGGCGTGACGGTGGCCGGCGTGACGGTGGCCGGCGTGATGGTTCACGGCGTGATGGTGGCCAGGCGTGATGGTGGCCGGCGTGACGGTGGCCAGCGTGACGGTGGCCGGTGTGACGGTGGCCGGCGTGACAGTGGCCGGCGTGACGGTTCACGCCTATAGTTTTAGCACGTTGGGAGGCTGAGGGCAGGTGGATTGCTTGAGCTCAGGAGTTCAAGACCAACCTCGGCAACATGGTGAAACCCCGTCTCTACTAAAAATAGAAAAATTAGCCAGGTGTGGTGGTGCATGGCTGTGGTCCCAGCTACTCAGGAGGCTGGGGTGGGAGGATTGCCTGAGCCTGGGAAGTGGAGGTTGCAGTTGAGCCAAGACTGCGCCACTGCACTCCAGCCTGGGCAACAGAGTGAGACCTTGTCAAAAAAAAAAAAAAAAAAAAAAAAAATCAAACGTAAGCATGGCCGGATAAATTGACATTTTATTTTGAAATGCAGTAATGGCACCCTCACAAATGAGCTTTTCACCAGTCTGTGCTGGTATTTGTAAATACATATGTTAGTATTGTTTTCTAAAATGCAAAGCTGATTTTCATGTTTATACATATTCATACCTTGATAGGTTACAATTTTAGATTTTCTTTCTGCAGTCTGCCTGACTTGGCTATTTGTTCATAGGCCAGATCAGACTACCCTCATTCCCCGAAACAGTATTGACAAAATTAGTACTGAACTTGGATTGTGAAGAGTTTAGTGCCCCAGAACTCTCTGTGTTACTGGCAGAGCAAAGTGAGTAGGAATAGTATGGCTTAGGGAAAAAGACATATTTTCTCTCTAACACAACTGGCAGATACTGAGGTGGGCAGGTGGCAAGAAAAGGCAAGTACTGAGCTGATTCAGACTTGCAGAAAGCTTCCTCTCCTCCTCCTTAGCGAAATGAAAGGCTCTGGGGAATGGCACCTGCCTTTCCCTGCCTTGAGGAACCCGGCATCGTTTAGTCTTTATTGAAGATTAATTTAATGACTTGGTCAACAGTAGCATTACGTAATCACAGAGCATCAAATTATCATAAGACAAATTTAAATGATGCTGAAGTGTCTTCCAGCAGACGATTAGTGATGTACCAGTGTGTGTAGCTTGTGTGGGTGTGTGTGCGCGCAAGCACGCACATGTGCGCACACAAACAGTCTCATTGGCCTTTGGCCTCTGAGCAGGGGGCAGGTTTGGACTGGGGCCTGCTGTGTGACCACAGTCTCCCGTCTTGTATTGAAGCTACATCGCTGTGTGCATCTGACTCTTGACTCACGCTCTGACCGACGCCTTCGTTTCTGGAGAACTGCCCTGTTTCATGCAAGAATCACTGTCATCAGGAGCCATCTCAGGGAGAGGCTCAGGGGAAAGTGTGAAGGTGGAGCAAGCACACCGGCTCCAGAACAGTAGGCGAAGAAGGACTATTTCTGTTTAGATTTGCTTAACCTCATACTCACTTTCTTGGGAACCCCTGATGGAGTTCAAGGTCATAGAAGAGAAGCAATCAGACACTGCTACAGGACTCTTGCTCTTGGGTTCAGATTCTTCACTGGGAGGGAGAAGAGAGTAATCACAAGTGATTGTTGTAGATTTTGTCTCAGCTTTTTTTGTGTGTCAAACCTGTGTTGAGATCATACACTGTTACAGAGAAAGGAGAGGAGGCGTATTCTAAACGTGTGTGGACTTCAGTGTCATTCCTTCTCTTCAAAATGATCTTCCAGGTGTCTAGAGGGTGAGCTATGTCATTTACATGAAGATTAAGAATAAAAAAGAAAGTACCTCTGTGGTATTCTTAGTGGGGGTTTTTCCTCTGAAAAACTGTTGCCAGCATATTTGGGAATACATCCTTATTTTTTTTGAGACGGGGTCTCTGTCGCCAGGCTGGAGTGCAATGGCCCGATCTTGGCTCACTGCAGCCTCTGCCTCCTGGGTTCAAGCGATTCTCCTGCCTCAGCCTCCCGAGTAGCTGGGACTACAGGCGCCCGCCACCACGCCCGGCTAATTTTTTTTGTATTTTTAGTAGAGATGGGGTTTCACTGTGTTAGCCAGGATGACCTTGATCTCCTGACCTCGTGATCCGCCCGCCTCAGCCTCCCAAAGTGTTGGGATTACAGGCGTGAGCCCCCGCGCCTGGCCTATTTTTTTTTTTTTTTTTTTTTAAAGACAGTTCATTATTGTCTGTCTTAATATCATATTAGAAATCACTCAAAATAAAGTAGCTGTTTTAACAATAGCTCAGTGGAAAGAGTTAATTTGTTGAGAGTGTTTTACTTCCCAATAAGTGTTTTGATTTAGTTTTCTTAGCAAGAATAATGTTTGTCTGTTGTGGATGGACACATTTCCCCCCTTTCCCAGAACATGTGTGGTTTCCATTAACTTATTTTTCCATAGAACTTTTGTGGGTCACCTGTGCTATTAGGGTTAAATTGAGATCTTAAAGGACCTTTCTCCCCGCTACAGTCCGGAACGACATGGGTTTGGGATCAGACAAACTGATTGAAATCCCACCTTTGCCCGTCACCGGCTTTTTCATGCTGGATCGACTAGCTTGTCTAAGTCTCAGTTTCCTCACCTGTAAAACAGACTTCATGGGAGAACACTTTGCCCAGAGCTGCCCCTGGATCATGGGTCACAGACAGTAGTTATTAACATTACTGGGGAATGGGCTTTTCCAGTACTGTTTTCAGACTTAAAGTCATTTGTCATCTGTGGTGTGTTATGGGAACAGAAGATGCCCCTGAGAACTGATAGGACAGACCAGGAAGTGTAGCTGCAGGAAGAGTGGCGGTGAGGGCACGTTTGGAACATCAGTGTGGTGGATATGGACCAGCTGAAGTGTCCCCAGCATTAAGACTGGGAAAGCGGCCCAGTCACTTCTCTAGTGGGTCCCAGCCACAGGTGCAGAGGGCACCTGCCTCCCAGGCTGGCCCAGGAAGCTGCCCCATGGGGCCACTCTGCTCCAGTCAAATACTGCCTCAGGTTCTGTTGGAAGTTTCCAGTTGGCTCCTTCAAAGGGAGTTTCGGTTGAAGTCACCGGAGCTGTTTTATTGATTTTGGTTGACGTCTTTGTGAGCTCAATTTACAAAAAGTCTGGTTATCCACAAAAATGCTTGCTGATGTCCTGAGCAACTGAAGAATTCCAGAAAGCTTTCAACAACAAGTGTTGAGATCTCCCCTGACCCCCGCCTCCCAGCAACTACAGAGGTCCGAGTTTACAGTAACTATTATTCTTGTGTGGAATTGGCTCTGGATAGTTAATAAGTTTCCCTGAGCGCTGACTTACTAACAGAAACCCACTTAGTCACTGAAGAAATGGGTCCAGTGTTTGTCCCAGCTATGAGTAATGGGTTATGCATGATTTAAAAAGGCTTCTCAGAAAGGCCTTGCTTATGTAGTGAACGATCAATATTTTTGAAAAGAAGTTTTTATAGGTAAGCCATAACATTACTTGATAATCAGACATCATTTTCAAGTAGTTAAAAGGGTCATTGGATAAAGCCCAGTGGACCGATGCTGGCTTCCTAATTGCTAAGGGCTGAAACTCCACATGCCCTGTAAATTATGAGCATGCTTGAATTTTTTATGGGGAAAGACATTATGTTTTTATGTCGGATAATATTCATGTCAAATGTTAGATCAGCCAGCCGGCTCTATCATCCAGGCAGGTTGCTGTTTATCCCCACCTGATCCCCGCTTTTCCTTGCGAAGTTTATTTTAATTGGAGAGTCAGGAATGAGAGGAATGTAGGATGGGAATGAATCATCAGAAAAATGCCACCAGTCGTTTTTCTTATTCCATGTCCTTGTTGGGATATCCTTACCTTTGTCAACAGAGAGCAGCAGCTCAGCCGCAAGCTCGCGAGCAGCCACTGGCAGCACTGCCTCCGGGAGGCCTTGGGAACATGCTCATTGTTTTCTCCAGGCTGTGCTGTTCTTCCCCTCAGCCTTGAGAGTGACCAGGGATCTCCTAGGCCTAGGGAAACGCCACCTGGTCATTGGCCACAGCCGTTTCTAGATGGGGTATTTGTGTGACCCCTGTGCCACACAGAGTACCTGACCGCCCAAGAGATGGCAGTGGTTTTGTACTCTGGGCCTGAGCATGTGGCCCCATGTTCCATGAGGCCTTTGGCTGGTTTGTGTGCCAGAGTGTCTCTGAGAGGAGGGAGAATAATTTTATTGCTTTCTTCTCAAAATAAAGGAAATACTCAAGGGGATGGTGGGAGGGGAGGGGATAAATATAGCGTTTCCGATTTCCTGCTTCCTCTACTCTTCCACAGCGTTTCACTTTTCGTAAGGTTAGATTTTCATCCTATCGACTTCAGCTAAAAATAATTCCAACCATTTCTATCAGATTGGCCCTCTTATCATTTATGTACTTGTTACTATTTGGCTTTCCTATTCAAAACCTTTTTTTCCCCTTAGGCCAATGAACTGTTTTACTTTATTAGCTTCATGTTTATTTGTTGGTGCATAATAGATATACATAGTTTTAGGGTACATGTGATTTAGTACAATCATATAATTTATAAAAATCAAATCATTATATTTGGGATCTCCATCAACTTAAATCTTTTTTCTTTAAGCTAGAACCATTCTCAAAAGCTTTTCTACAGGGAGGAAAAGATGGTCTACGGCGCTCACCTGCTGCACCTGGTGTATGTGTCGTGGTCTTGTGGTTGGGGCACTCTTGGCGTCCTGGCTTTGGATGGTCAGAAATTCTGGCTTGTCCTTGCTCTCCTTCGCCCATGACCCATTTTCCCAGCCAAGGCCATTACATATGCTAGTGTCCCCTGCTCCTTCCAGCCTTCTGTTAACAGATACTGTCAACCCACAGCCACTGCAGACATGGCCCGTTGCTACTTCCTTGTCCACAGCAACAGTGCTGGATATGGCTCCGTGCCTTGTCAGACAGACAAGGGTGGTTGGTGGGCCTGTAGAGCAGACCTGGGAGGTTCGCTGCTAGAGCTGACCCCACTGAGTCAAGCAGTGAGTTTAGTAGGTACTTGGCAAGAGTTAATTCATCAGGAGTTGGGAGAAAAGGTGCAAGAAAGTTCGTCTTAGATTATTGGGCATGGGCTCCCTGCTTACCACATTGGTATTTTCATTTTGTGTAATTAAGTCGATAGTGACTTTAACAAATAAAACCTAACTTTAAAGTTGGGAGGTAAGTGACTTGTGTAAGGTTTTAGGTTACATGAGCTAAAGGTAAGAGTTTCTGTAGTGTCATTTTCTAATTGTTCAGAGTACCTATCATCATGCTTAGCCTAGGCGTCTGGCTTGGGTCTGCCCATTCTAAAAGTCCTGTGTTCCTAGGGCCATGGTCATGAGCCTCACTGGACTCTGCCGGTTCCCAGGCCCCAGCACTGCCCCCGCCGGCAGCAAGCAGTAATAAGTAAGCTCTGCGTGGTTAAGCCTAATAGGGCTGTGACCCAGTTTGAACTCTGTAATGAGGAAAGAGCAGATTTATTTGCTCCCCTGCATGCCTCCCTCCCCCGTGTTCCTTTATTATCTTTAAGAGGAAATTGAATAGCAAAATTCTGCATTCTCATAATGCTAATGGACTGATGTCATCTTTTCCATTCCGAAGTCAAGAAAGTAAAAGAAAACCGGAACATAGATTTAACACTTCATAGCTACCAAGGGCTTCAGCACACGTTCTTTTTGTATGTAAATATGTTTTTAACAACTGTAAGGCATAATTTACATGCCATAAACAATTCACTGATTTTAAATAAGTTAGCTAAGTTGTGCAACCATCACCACAATCTAGTTTTAAAACATTTCCATCATCCCAGAGAAACCCCTGGCATCCGTTGGTAATCACTGCCTATTTCCCCCTCTCCTCATCCCTAGGCAACCTGTAATCTACTTCTGGTTTCTGTAGATTTGCATTTTCTGGACATTTCGTGTCAGTGGAATCATAATACATGGTCTTACGTGTTTGTTTTTCTCACTTAGCGTAACGTTTCAAGGTCCATGCGTGTCGCAGTGTGTGTCGCTGTGTGTTCCCTTTGTTCCTGGACAGTATTCCATCTTACGGTTACACCACGTTTTCTCTCTCTGTCACTAGTTGATGCACGTTTGGGTTGTGTCCAGTTTAGGGCTGCCATGAATAATGCTGCAGTAAGTACAGGTGAGTTGTTAAAGGAACATGTGCTTTCAGCTCTCTCCAGTAGATGACCTAGGAGTCATATAAGTTGAGTAAGTTTATATGAGCAGCTGAGTAAATGGAATGATTTAAGAAGCCTAGGTTGTTTTCAGAGTGGCCATACCACATTACCTTCCCACCAGTGGTGAACAGGGGTCCCAGTTTCTCCACATCTTTGCCATGGACTGTAGGGAGTATCAACTTAACCATTGACTTGTTTTATATTCTTAGGTACAAAAGAAAGCTAGGAACTATTTTAAGGTATTTACAGTTTATCAAGTATTGTTAACACGTTAGTTAAAACTGTAGGCCGGGAGTGGTGGCTCCCGCTTGTAATCCCAGTACTTTGGGAGGCTGAGGTGGGTGGATTGCTTGAGCATAGGAGTTCGAGACCAGCCTGAGCAACGTGGAGAAACCCCATCTCTACAAAAAATACAAAAGTTAGCTGGGTATGATGGCATGCACCTGTGGTTCCAGCTACTTGGGAGGCTGAGGTGGGAGGATCGCTTGAGCCAGGAGTTCAGGGCTGCAGTGAGCTGTGACCACACCACTATACCCCAGTGTGGGTGACACAGCCAGAGTGAGACCCTGTCTGAAAAAAAAAGTGAAATGGAATAACAAAATAAATAAACTTGTGGTCTTTGATGCCTGTCCTCCCCAATCTCTAGGTTCTGCCACCACTCGTGCGTGCAACGGTTAACCACTCTCCATTTAATTATGTTTTTCTTGTGGACTTGATACAAACTATTGAGTTGATGTGTGTATGTGATGCTGTCTAAGTTTACTTTGAGAAATGATTTTTTTTTTGGTATTTTGAATTCTTTTTTTTAGTTCTGTTACTCAAACCAATGTTTGTCAGTTTGTATTTCTGATTGTAAACATTGTTTTAATATAGAAAAGACACACGTATCTGTAGAGCCATGTTTTGGGGTGCTTTAAATAATAGTGAAGTTCTAGGTGTTAGAATTGGGTAGCTTTTTAGGGTTCTTTATTAAAAATGCAACTAGCAGTATTTGTGTGAATCTAGGCGATCTTCAGAAGCCTTGCAGAAGCTGTGCAGAAAGCTTTTATCACATCATTTACATGGCAGGGATGACGATTGTCTTCAAGACCAAGTGACTAAACTTTCTCATTATTTTTGCTTATTCTAGGATTTGCAGGGATTTTTAATTTTGGCAGTGAGCAAATCAAGTGAACCTATTTTTCTAAATAAGTTCTATCAGTCATGACAGAGCATTCCGGTGAAATAGCCCTCTCATCGTGGGTGACGTTCAGGACCACCCTTTGGGTCTCAGCAGCATCATGAGCCTCAGAACACTCATTGCAGGCCTGTTTATCTTTCAAATTTGTGCTTGTCCAAATATTCTGAAGCGGGCCATGCAGTCTGTCAAGAGGAGAAGATGAGAGGCATTCCAGTTCACACCTAGCACCCAAGTGTACAGTGCCAGAAGTTCACGGGAGGAAAATAGTGGCAGAGATGATTTTCTTAGGGTCTGGTATCTGAATAAACCACCTCAACTGAACACAGTTTACTTCCATCATTTTGGCCTCCAGAGGCACTTTGTCATGTGGTGGCAGTTTGTGATAAAGGAACAGTTCTCATAGGGCAGAATCACCCTCCTGGGAGTGACGTGAGTGGCCCAGTGATCGGGGTGCTTTGGCCGTGGGTGGGTGGAGTCCAGGCGCACTATGCCTGTGGTGCACAGTGCATTCCAGCAGGGTGGAGAATTACGCCACTGCCCACACTCTTCAGGTGCCAACTGGAGAGCTGTACAGGTGAAAAACTGGTGTCTAATATTTGGACTTAGAACCTGTTTTTTGTGCACAGGTTTAATATTGGCTCAGGTTTCTGGGAATGAGTCTGAAGGGTAAATCTGGGAAGATTGTATTTTGTTGAATTTTTCCAAGAGTTACTTGCCATTTCAGAAAATCTCTTTTGCAGTGGGAATGCATTTGTGGTGTTTGAGTGACCACCTGGCACAGCTGCTTCAGTTTGCATTAATAGCTGTGTGTTAGTGGGGATTCTTCAGGCAGCCCATTGCTTCACTGTTGTATTTAATAGGGTACTCAGGCATCAGCTTGTAAATATTGACGTCCATATTAGTGCATTATAACTGACTTTTCCGTTAATTCTCCTTTCTATTATAGATAGGGCATTGTATTAGAATTTCCCTGCCCAATTGTGTATATTATTTGGGTTAGGTTATCCAGGAATTCTGTAAGAGCCATTGGCCCCAGATGCCCACAGTGTTTTTGGTCCATATTACTGAGATACTAGCCTGGTGTGTCTGGAAGGCAGTGCCAGCTGGTGAGGGATGCAGGTGGGGCAGAGCTTCCAGGGACCTGTGCGGGCAGGTGCTGTGTGGCATTGAGCTGTCCTCATTTGCTGAAAACTGATTCTCTCAGGGACTTGCCTGGGACTCCCTAGGATGTGGTCCTCTATACTTGCTGCCGTTACCAGCGTGACATCTCCTGTCACCGTGCTCCCTCTCAGGGAAACTGGGGGTGCCAGAAGACCAGCCACACATTTCTGAGAGGAGATGAGGGTGAGAGGCAATCAGGCTGGCAGGCCTTAGGCGGACATTACCGAATTCCTTATGGGCATTGTGTAGATGCACACATTAAATCATTCTACCAGGAAGTCTGAATCTTCCTGGCCTTTGTCCTTTTGTCCGCGTGTGTTACTGTTGAGGAGCCATGCCCTATAAACTGGTGTGGCCCCTTCCAAGGCCCGTGTTTTCTCAGCAGGGTAAAGTTATGTGAGACCCTCAAGTGTAAGTGCCATTCCTTTTTGTGTGCTGCGTGTCACCCTCCTGGGCCCTCACACCTGCCACCCATTCAGTGCCATGCTAGTCACTCCTTCACCCCCAGAATTTGAGAGACGCCATGTTTTAGCAGCTCATAACTGTTTCAACACTGATTGGAGTTTGTAAGTTTTCCAGTATTTGTTGTCCTCCTTTCATTTGTTATTATATTTTGGGCATTCCAGTGTTTTGTAAGCATCTTCTCCAGCAGCTTATCAGGGACGTGGTGAGGATTTAAAAAGGAAAGTTACTGAAGGGAAGGAGGTTGAAATTAATTTCAATTTAATTTGTCATAACTGAATCTGTTAATATGAAATCCAGGTGATAGTCTGGCCTCTCTTTTATAGTGCTTGTCCTGGGAGACGGGTGGCATTACCGATAGTGTGCCCAGCACTCCTAAGTGGGGAGGCCCCAGGAGTCCAGTTCATGTTGCTCAAGTTGTTGAAATCTGGATTTGAGAGCTGAGGTGACCATTGCAGCCGTGGTATGTCTCTGGTCTCTGCATAAAGCAACCAAGCTTTGTTTTCTAGGGGGGCACCTTTCCTGTATTTTTATTTCAGTTTAGCATATTTAGTTTCTTATTTTAAACCAACTCAAGGTAAGAAATTTAACTTTTTTTCCCTGAATATCAAAGTGATACTGTTAGAGAAAATTCTGAAAATATGGGAAGGTATAAAGAAGAAATTTCAAATTATCAGTAATCGTCACCCAGCAAGCTACTTTTAATGTTTTGATGTTTGTATTTTACGGAGAATAATCATTGAAGAAGAATGGGAGTGTGTTTTATATTTGTGACTTTCAACTTTGTGACTTCAAAGGTGCTTTCATGCAGGCTACTTTTTGGAAAAATAATTTAATTCAGTTATTTTGAAATACTGCTTTTTTGGAAAGATCTGTTATGTACATTTCATAAAAAGTAACTTCATTGACTGTGAATACTGGAATTCAGCATTTGACTGCAGCTGTAGTTCTGGGGACATGTATACCTTAACTCATTCCGTTTGATAACCATCTCCTGTGCACTGGAGTAAACGACTGTGAGTGCAGAGCAGCGTCTGAGCCTCATGAATGGATCGTGTAGGACTGTGAGAGGAAGGTTTGTGCATTCGTCCTTTACCTTTGGCTTTCTGCATGTGGCCAGTGATGTAAAAACCGGCAGCAGCCATCCTGTGTCTCTTCTTCCTCTCTGAACATGAATCAAACTGACATCCGTTTCAGAATCTGAGGGGATACTGCCAGCTCCCGATCGTGACGTGTATGTTTAGTTTGTAGGCACAATATGGAAATCATGGAAGATGAGCTTCAAGGTTCAGCAGTTAACTGTGGGGCTATTTCTGCTCAACTTTACGGGTTACCGTGAAATGGATACTCTCAACTTACTTCCAAAGAAATATGCAGTTACACAGCTGTCTCCTGCTCTCTGGCTCTTATTAAAATACAAATAGTCCTCACTTCAAAGTAGCATAATCAAATCCTGAAAAAGGTATAAGTGATACTTTGCCTCCTCTCTAGTATTTCCACTGTGTGGTCTGGCCTGGCTGGCTTTTCCGACCCTTCTCGGCTAGGCTTCATCCCAGGCTGGTGGAAAGTGTGGTGTTCACAGTGTGCCGTTGTACCCTGGGTGTGCAGTCACACACACCCCCAGACAACGTGAGCTCTGGTGGTGCTACGAGCGGAAAGTGTTACATAGAAGTATGTGTGGGCAAAGAGTGTTAATTATTTTGGCAGTTAATAGATTTCTCTGCATTTACCAGTATGTATTTAGTGACATGAAGTCATTGCATCGGTCTGCCTTTGTTCTTCACATAGCTACTCTTTTAGTGTAAAAAGAATGTCATGAAAGTGAAGTAGTTTCTCTTCTCTCCTAAACATCCAATCACAGAGCGTGTTCTGGGTGGGCATTCTTTACATGTACCCAGGATGCCAGAACACGACGTCATCTAGGTCTTCATTTTAGTGTGATTAGCAGCTAAGTCCCTCAGCATTTTTTAATAGAAACTGATACCTGATTGAAACGTCGCCATCTATCAAAGCACAAGAAAGCACAAGAGCCCAGCTCCATGCCAGTGCCCCGGCAGTGGCCGGCCGATGGGGAGCGAGGTCACTTTTGCAGATCAAAGGGGACTGTTGGATGTCACTGCTCTCCACGTAACCGATGAATTGCTGAAGCTCACCTGTGCACCTTAAATCCTGTTCAAGTCCAGTTCTCCGGGTAGGGGGAGTTAAAACATAAGCTCCCTCAGCTGCTGCTGGATCATGTCATTTCATGCTCCCTTTTGGAAATGTATCCCAGTTCAAACAAGTGAACACTGTTCGCTCCTCTTGTCTTTTGACTTGTCCCAGATATCTGGAGGATTATCCTGTTTGTGGACCATGTGCCACAACTGAGGGGCTTTGATGTTGCAGAGCCCCCGCCTCTTCTTTTGATTACATGTGTTTCTGTTAAAGACAGCTTTTTCCAGTGCTTACAGGGGCGTGAATAAGTGGCTCCGTGTCCTGTAGCTTTTTATACTTTGTGGTTTCTCTCATCCTGTTATAGTAACCATAACACGGAAAGGGGTACGATAAGAAGGTACATGTCCCAGGAAAGTCAACTAACTGGGGGGCCCTGAAACCCTCCAGCAGGACTTAGGGGGAGCCTGGAAACACACTTTATCGTGTGTGTCTGAGAAAAACCCCACTGCACCTGGCCAGCGGAGGCTACCTGCTTCTGGCCCTTCCTTTTTAGGCCACCCCACCTGGAGCGGTAGGTAGGCCTCCTGGCCTGAGTGCTGTGGCCAGCCAGGTGTCCACAGGTGCAGGGGAGCTGTTCTGGGCCAGACAGACAGTCAGACCTCCTGTGGCCCATCAGGAAGCCTGTCCACCCCCTAAGGAAATGAAGCAGATACTGCAGCACTGGTTTTCAAGTGAGCCTTTCAGATATGTTATCTGTTAAGTAAATTCTGCCGTTCAAAGGTGTTACTGAAACAAAAGCCGGAGAGTGAAATCTGAAAATGTTCTCCCCTGTCCTGTGGTGAGCCAGGGAAAGGTGGCCGTGTTCACTGCCAGAGGGTCGCTCACCTTGGGTGTCCAGTGGGCTAGTCGGAGAATGTTTCCCCTGAGGAGCTGATGTTCTCCCAGGCTACTCTTTGCTCTAGGCACAAGGCTTCACTTTGGAATACTTCACCTGCAGCAGAGCCTGTTTTACAGCTAGTAAATAATAGGTGTTACTTAGGAATACATAACCGGCACCCAAATCAGTAGGTAAATACATGACTGAATAAGTGAGGGGAGGGTGGTTTGGAGTTGTTTCCGCCTCTGTGCTTTTATTTTATGACAAAACAGCCTCATCAGTGATGTTACAGGATGTGCAGCCCTGAGAGAGCCCCAGAGCTCTTTTCTGACCAGGCTATGTGATAGGTGTGTGTAATGGGAATAAGGATTCTTCTAATACCGTGCCAAGTGCTAGAACACTAGAGTTCATTTTAGAATGGCTGTTTTTGTGATGGCCACGTATTGTTCAGGGAGATTGCAGTTGGAAGCACACCTGACATGGTTGGGGGAAGGTGCCTGCAGCTTCAGCCAGCACGGCCAGCTAAGAATAGCTCCTCTGCTGCGTGCTGTTAATCTTGGAGACAGTTCCTTACCACTAGTCCATGGAGTCTAGAGTTGGCCAAACAGATGTAAGTCCGCTGTGTCCTCGTTTCACCTGTTCTTTTGTTCTACACCTTTTTCTCCTGTACTTCTGTTCCTCTTTCTAGTGCTAACGTCTCCTCCACCTGTTCATTCCGGTGCCATGTGCCTGGCATGTCTCTCCATTCTCCTCTCTAAAACCCCACGTGGTGATTCCTTCCTTCCAGCAAAATGTACTCATTCAGTTTCCCTCTCCTCCCTCCCTATTGTGTTTCTCTGCTGTTCTTTGATAGGTGATACGATGAGCAGTAGAATCGATAGGCTCGTGTGTGTGTGGTTCTGTCTGTCTGTCAGTGTGATTCTTCAGGGTTACAACGGTTCACTGAAGCTACAGTTCCATAACTGAAGTTTCCTCCTTCGTAAAAACGAAATAGTAGGTTAATTCTGTGACATTATAATGAATAATAAATTTATTCTACTTAATATGCCCTTCATCCAAAAGGCCACATGGGGAATTTTTGACATTTAAAAATTATCTCTGAATTCCGTCTTTATCAAGGTTCAGCAAATCACAATACAGTGTTTTGTATTTACTTTCTTTTGTAACATTATAGAAATAAGAGTAGAGTATGAAATACATAAGAATTCTGCATATAGAAGTCGCAAAAATCATACTGTGTATTCAGAAGTTAGATATCCCCAATTTCATTTGTGAGCAGTTAAATTTGGGGATACTGTGAAAAATAAGTTTATAATATCAAATTATATTATGTGATTAACCCAGTGGGGATTTAAAAATCATATATTGTTTTCTCCCCTTGCTGTGCTGTCAGCTGTTAGTTCTGGGAGGTCACTGGCGATGACAATTGCTAAATGACATACTGAAGACAATGTCATCCCTGCCTTGTCTTCCATTAGAAGTTTGGTTCTGAGTCCTGACGTCAATATTGCTTTATTCCAGGGTACCTATTTGAAAACAAGGGAGTTTTCAGTTATATTTGAAACACAATGATATTCTTATTTCTTGCCTGAAGCCAAGATGTAGGTAGCGATTGCTTCCATTTTATTTTTACCGTACTTTTATATAGTAGCTTGAACAGGTGTCTTCATAAAGGAGATCCTTGACAAGGGAAAATAGACCCAGACACCCATGAAGACATATTTTCCCCCATTTTCTCCTTCCTTGCAGTATAGGTGGATTTGCTAGAATAGTATTAGGAAATACCAAAGAATCTACCAAATGGGTAAATGCTAAGTGTCTATCCAGGGCATTTCGATGGGCGGATTTCAGACTATGCTTGTTGTAATTTGAGAATTATACATGGGACAGGAATGGCATGAGGGCTGAGGTTGAAACAGTTTGAAAAGGTGAGATAATCTGGAAACTCTACTTGGATATTAGTAATTTTTCCCTTGAATCACACACAGTGGCCCGCAGGGCCTCATTTTGGCTCATCAGTTTTTATGTGGGCTAAAGGCGTTGGTTTGGAAGATGTAAATACCCTTGTGTTTTTAATGGGGAAGGGTTGGAACAAGTTCGCTCTCAATTCTGGTCAACTGACAGTCTTCGACTCAACATGAGGCTCTCTGAGATCAAGTGGATCCTGGTTTCCTGATACAGATCTCTCAGAAGAGGAGCTTGGGAAGCGGGCCTTGCTGGGATTTCCTTTAATTGCTGCATTGGATTGATTGATAGGATTCAGGTTTTGTTATGAACCTGGGAGAGAAGTGTCAGACATCTGATACACCCAGCATTTCATTTAATATTTGAAAGAAAACCATTTCTTTCCTTTTTTTTTTTTTTTTTTTTTTTTATACTTTTAAGTTCTAGGGTACCTGTGCAGGCTTGTTACATAGGTATACATATGCCGTGTTGGTTTGCTGCACCCATCAACCCGTCATTTACATTAGGTATTTCTCCTAATACCTCTGCCTCCCCCGAACCCCATGACAGGCTCCCGTGTGTGATGTACCCCTCCCTGTGTCCGTGTGTTCAGTTCCCACCTGTGAGTGAGACCGTGTAGTATTTGGTTGAAAGAAAACCATCTCGACATTGATGACATACCAGTTTTCTCCTGAACCTGGACATGAGTTGTTGGCATGTTGGGAAAGTCTGCTCGTGTGATGTGTCTCGTAGGAGCAGTCAGCGCCAGACCTAACAGTTTGATGCGTCAGGTTCAGGCCAGTTGGAGCATCCTGAAAGACCTAAGTAAAGGTATCTAAGGTGGGTAGTAAATCTCTAAGAAAATTCCTTTGTGTTAGTGATTTGCTGTTTTTTAAAATAAATCCCTTTGACACCAGCTTCAGATAATTTTTCTTTTTATTTTGAGATGGAGTTTCGCTGTCATTTTCCAGGCCAGAGTGCAATGGCACAATCTCAACTCACTGAAACCTCTGGCTCCTGGGTTCAAGCGATTCTTCTGCCTCAGCCTCCTGAGTAGCTGGGATTACAGGCATGCGCCACCATGCCCGGCTAATTTTTTTTTTTTTTTTTTTTTTTTTTTTTTTTTGAGACGGAGTCTCGCTCTGTCGCCCAGGCTGGAGTGCAGTGGCCGGATCTCAGCTCACTGCAAGCTCCGCCTCCCGGGTTCACGCCATTCTCCTGCCTCAGCCTCCCGAGTAGCTGGGACTACAGGCGCCCGCCAGGTCACCCGGCTAGTTTTTTGTATTTTTAGTAGAGACGGGGTTTCACCATGTTAGCCAGGATGGTCTTGATCTCCTGACCTCGTGATCCGCCCGTCTCGGCCTCCCAAAGTGCTGGGATTACAGGCTTGAGCCACCGCGCCCGGCCTAATTTTGTATTTTTTTAGTAGAGAGGAGGGTTCTCCATGTTGGTCAGGCTGGTCTTGAACTCCCAACCTTAGGTGATTCCTCCCACCTCAGCCTGCCAAAGTGCTGGGATTACAGGCGTGAGCCACGGCGCCCAGCCCAGATAATTTTTGTTTTTAAAGAAATTGCTGTGTGGCCTTACTTGCTTGTCAGTAAAAGCAGGCACCTGTCCCCAGTCATTCACTCAGTTACGACAGACTCCCCTCCTACCACGTGCTTTCAGTTGCTTTACCCAGAAAGTAGGTCTGAGGGTGGCCATTGTAGACCCCTGGGACAGGTTTCCATGATGGTGGTCACACTGAGTTTTCTTGAATAGAAAGGATTATGCAAATATTTGTGTTTTAAATCTCCCTGGATTTTTGCTGTCTAGTGATGTTGATGGCTTTAAGAATTTGTGTCCTGTTTACAGGTTCGTTTGTGAGGATGTGCATATGGTCTTGTGTGATCTCATTTTCCCTAAGCCTAGGCTTCAGGGCAGGTGGAATCTTCCACTGATCTCGCCCGCTTTTTAAAGATGTTACCGCTGATTTTTCAGGATATTTTAAAACATTTCATATTTGAAAGCATGAAAATAAAATGTTTTATTTCTTTAAGTTATAATTCATGAAGATGGAATTTATCTGATAGGTCTTACTTGATTTAAATTTTTGCCTTTGGAAAAAAATTCCAACTTTTAAACAAATTCCTAACAGTAGTTGCCCTTTAAATGACAAGAATCATCGTTGGGGGTTGGGGTGAGAGAAAATCTTTCATCTCGTTTAAAGGTATTTCATCTTTTTTGAAAGTTTCCTTTTTAATTATCTTCAAATATCTGCCATAAAATATGTGTTTACTTGCTCTTCATAAACAAGAGCAGCACTTCATTCCTTTCAGTAAATGTCAGAATGTTGGGTTTTGTTTTCTTTTTCCTCCTCCTCCCCCTCCTCTTCCTCCTCCTCCTTTTCTCCTTTCTTGTTCTTCTTTCTTCTTCTTACTTTTTGTGTGTGTGTTGGAGGGGGGGGCGGTGAATAAAACTATAGTTAGTTTCAGAGGTGGCCAGGCATAGCTCAGCTGAGAGATGGAGGGACAGCTGCTGCCTGGGCACCTGGGCTTAAAGTCACCTTGAAGGGACTGTGGGTTTTTAGAGCCCTGTGATCTTGTCAGTCTTCCAGCCTGGCCACAAGCTTGCCTTAGCAGTCCGCGGCCCGTGTACATCTTTTGACAATGTCATTGTCATGGGATGGATGCTCCCTGCGACGTGGCAGATCATGCAATCCAGTGTGCTACTTGCAGAAAGTGGCAACATTTCTGTGTACTTTTTATTCAGAAGCTAAGTTGCTAGTTAGTTGAACACCACAGATGTATGAGCTGTCTTCGGCCTAAGAGTGGGCATGAAAATTGTAGCAAACCCACAGAGGCCTTTAAATTCTAAAAAGACCTCACAGCAGTATTATTGATTTGGTTTTAAATAGCTGTTTTACGAAGTTTCAGGATAATATTTTTTTACCCCACCTTTTAGCCTTTATTTTGATTTTTTAAAGGGGGGTGTTTTTCCTTTATCAATCCCTAACCATTTTATCTTAAGAATTCTTCCTGAAGTCATTCTTTTTTTTTTTTTTTTTTTTTTTTTTTTTTTTTGAGACGGAGTCTTGCTCTGTCGCCAGGGCTGGAGTGCAGTGGCCGGACCTCAGCTCACTGCAAGCTCCGCCTCCTGGGTTTACGCCATTCTCCTGCCTCAGCCTCCGAAGTAGCTGGGACTACAGGCGCCCGCCACCTCGCCCGGCTAGTTTTTTGTATTTTTAGTAGAGACGGGGTTTCACCATGTTAGCCAGGATGGTCTCGATCTCCTGACCTCGTGATCCACCCGTCTCGGCCTCCCAAAGTGCTGGGATTACAGGCTTGAGCCACCGCGCCCGGCCTGAAGTCATTCTTTATTTCAGCCAGAAAACTGATTAGTGTTCATTGATAGAAAATGATAGGCTGTACAGTTAACCATGAAAAATATTTTTCTCCTTGGCACCTAAAAGTTGTCAAAAGTATTACCACATGCAATTCAAGAGAGTGGGTGGGATTTTATTGTCTGAGCTTATGGTATACAAGCACCAAAGCTCCATGAATTCAGGCATTTTCCAGGAAGTTTAACTTGCATTTTTTTCTCATAAGATATTCACATTTCTTTTCCACTCCTAATTTTGTGGCGTAAAATCAAACGTAACTTTTGTTCTGCACACAGTTTCCTATTGCTGAAGGACTTAGGAGAGAGCATTTCAGGAGTAGGAATGGTCCTGCTAGTGAAACTGAAGGGAAAGCCCTGGAGCACTATTTATTTCTCTTCAGCGGCTGTCTGCGGCCTTCAGCTGCTCCTGGGGAAGGGCCATGCTTATTCCTGAAGAACCGCGGGGACAGCAGAAGGGGCTTGTCTAAGTAGTACCTGTCAGTGCAAGTTAATACATTCCTGAGGGTTTATTTGGCTTCACTTCATAATTGACGGTGATCTTGTGGCTTTCTGCCTTGAGACCCTGAGTGTGATACCGTGGTGCTCAGGCTGGCACCTCAGGCACGTATGAGATGGTGTGGAGCTCCTCAGATGAAAGGTGCTCAGTGTGGGAAATACAGTAACGTGAGAAACCTTCCATCCCGCCCTCTGTCCATCCATGCTCCATGCAAGCAAGTTCTCGGCCTCTTGAGCCTGTGGCTCCCACACCAAAAGTTATATGTCCTGATGCAGGAGAAGAACCTACGTTTTCTTGGCGGGGGGGTGGTGGGGAACAGGCATTCAAGCAAGATGAAAAAATAAAAACACAATGCTTTCCTTCCAGTTATACCAAAAGTGATGATGTAACTGAACCAAACTCCCTGGAAAACTAGAATGACAGGGTAGATAGGAATGAGCCCAGCCCAGACTGCAGGTGAAGGAGCGTGCTGTTTCCCAGCAGCTGCAGTTTAGCATGCATTAGGTTGTGAATTCTGCACTTTGGTTTCTAGGCAACTTGCACACATTTTAAATCTGAATATAAACACACACATACGCCCAAAACTGAATGAAACAATAAAAAAAACTAAACCATGTTTGCCACAGTCTCAGTAACTATAGCAAACAAATCCAGGCCACGACCTGGCTAAGTAGAGATTCTGGTGGTTAGACCTAGGAAGTAAAGACACAGCAGCTATAAATAACGTCTTTTGTTGCACAGTGACTAATGTCTGTACAACGCAAGCACATCAGGTGTGCTCTGCCTCCAAGGTCCCCTGCAAGAGAAGGCATCTCCTCAAGGGAACAAGTTTTGTTGTTAAGGGAGATTTCATTTCTTTTCCTGTTCTTTTACTTAGTCTTACATTAAGATTCTTAGAAGCTGTACATCTTCTTAGTGCCAGCAGCAGGCTCTGTAAGTCCAGGTTACTTCCAGGTGGACGGGTCCGACCCAAAGGGTGCTCATCACTGCCTCCGTCGCCACCAGGTGGGAGGTGATAGGAGCAGTTCTGGGGTGTGGCTTCACATCTGTACTGGAAATTGGGACTTCTGGATAACCTCGATGAGTTCACAGATGAGGAAGGTTTAATAGGATTACCAGTAAATTTGGCAATCGAAATGATCCTGTTACACCAAGCACTGTTTAGATTCATGTGCAGAAGTGACCAGCTCTGGGTTTGAAAGAGGGTTATTGTGGGCCTTCTGGATGGACAGAAGTCAAATGGAATACATGTGAGCATGTGTTCAATGCCTTTAAATATTGAATAGCGTAATGGTGGAGTTAACATGGGATCGGCCCATGCTGTTGCAGTCTGCATCTTGAGCAACATGGATCAACTGAGAATGGTCCAAAGAAAAGTAATATTGCGGGCATGAGAAAAATAAGACCTATGGGAAAATTTTTTTACAACTGAAATTGTTGGCCAGGCACAGTGGCTCATGCCTGTATTCCCAGCACTTTGGGAGGCCCAGGTGGGCAGATCACTTAAGCCCAGCAATTGAGACAAGCCTGGGCAACGTAGTGAAATCCCATCTCTACAAAAAAAAAAAAAAAAAGGAAAAAATTAGGCAAGTGTGATGGCGCACACCTGTAGTCCCAGCAGCTTGGGAGGCTGAGGTGAGAAGATGACCCGAGCCCCAAGAGGTCCAGGCTACTGTGAGCTGTGTTCACGCCCCTGCACTCCAGCCTGGGTGACAGAGCGAGACCCTGTCTCACAAACAAAAAACTGGATCATAGTTTTAAGGAATTCCTATCCTATAATTAAATACATTTAACATAAGTAATATTTCTCTCAAAAGCTTTAGGCAGGCTGTATAAACAGAAACAACTTATAGCTTGCTAGTAAGGTCCCCTGCAAGAGAAGGCATCTCCTCAAGGGAACAAGTTTTGTTGTTAAGGGAGATTTCATTTCTTTTCCTGTTCTACATGTCCATCCCTACATATCCAACCCCCTACTATGGACATGTTTCTTCATTCATTCATTCATTCTTCATGTTAATTTTAAGAAATCTTTAAAATAGCCACTGGGGTTATTTATTGTCAAGAACAATGATTTGTGATGGCAGACGAAGATTGCTGACTTTTTATTTAGAGTTTGTAAAAACAGGTTCCAGGATGTTAAATTTTTATAGTTATTGCATGACTGATGTATTTCCTTTTCCCACAGAACTAAAGCATGTTAAAGATGCTATTGGAGTTTAATTCTGGGAACATAATAAAAATAGCATTGGGGCATTGAAGAAGAGCTCAGAGGCACAGGCCTCATCAGCCCTGCTTTAATACCTGGGCAGCAAGAGGTTACAGGTGGCGTCTCCTCCCTCCCAGGGGACCTCAGTAGGTAGAGGAGAGAAGAGGCACACCAGGGGATTCTGCTGCCCCAGTCCCTTCCCACAGGCTTGTTCGTCCGTTGACAGGAACAGTTGCACATACAAAATCAACTTTGCTTTCCCATCCTCTGTAAACTGTAGTGCCCAGCCTCTTTATTACGTATTTTACGACTCCCATTTAGAATTATATTGCTACCAGGAATGGTTTCTTCAGAACTGGAGCAGAAGAAAGGCTGTGTACCACAGTGTGTGATCCTGCTAATAAAGTGGATGATCAGACACAAAGCCAAGTTCATCTTTCCACCTTAGGGCCACCACAGAGCCACGTGGTAACCCCCTTTTTCTGAAGGAACGGCGTTGAGGCCCAGGCCACGTGCATTTCCCCCGGGCTGCCTCCCCTGACCCCAGGATTCCAGCTCTTCCTCAGAAGTTGTCTCCGCCTCTGCGATGAAAGAGGAGAGCAGGGACCTTTCGCCCTCCCCTCCTGTATGTCTTTCTGACCGGGTGCCCCCAGGATGCCTATTGCTGATGGGCACAGGCATTCCCCGTTCCCTCCTGGCCCAAGCTCCTGGAGGTGGGGCCACACATGAGAGAGCTACACCCAGCTCGTCCTTCCTCTTGCAAAGTGCAGGATCAGAAGTTTGGATTTTCCTAGCTCCTCCCATGTTTTTGCAGCTCCAGTGACAGCAATGCCAAATGATACCCAAAGATAAAAATATTGTTCCAAGTGCAGATGAGCTGCAAACATTCCTTTTCTGATAGAAAACACGGTAAACAGTCTCCCTTCCTCAAAGATTGTGCCTGGAAAGCTATGGCTGGCTAATTGTTTCCCTTTAGAAAACATAACAATGTGAACTTCAGAAAATACCATAATCAGGGAGTTCCATGACAGAGTTAAGTCTCCACACCAAAAAAAAAAAAAAAAAAAGAGGCAAGTAATGACTGTTGATCTTGTGGATATATGAATTGCAATAAATAACAGGCTCTCACGTTTTACCAGTTCTTTTTACTACTTAGACATTTTGTCAGGCTTCTCAAACCAAAAGGCTCTGTGCCATTCAGGAACTTAGCCAGTTTTCATGTATGTGAGTGAAACATTTGGGGGCAAAGAAAGACTCCTTTGTAGCAAGAGTGACTTGCACTTTAATCAGTGTAGGAAATGGCCTTATGAGAAGATGGATTTGTGCTAGAAAAATTGAGAATAAGGAAAACTATTCAGAAATAAGATTTAAAAAAAAATATTCTTTGTGGTAATGTGAAATTGTGATATTGCCAGATTGAGATTGTGAACTGTGTACTCAGAGTCCTTGGGAGGGTGTGTGGGTGGGGGGCGGAGAGGGAGAGACACTAAAAAAGTACAGTCAGCCAGTCTGTGATCTCACCATATGTGCTGAATTGAACACAACTCTTCTCACTTAATGAAGACTTTAGCCTTTAGGGGTAAATAAAACATCACTAAACAGGGATGGCTTGAATATTTCTTACCGGCCGTAATAATTAAAGCCATGAAAAAGGTGGTGGAGTTATGTTACTCATTAACTGGAATCGCTCTGAGATTTGATCAGGACGCGATGGCCTCTGGCGCTTTGTTTCATGTTTGTGCTTTGTTTCATTGACACGCTCTGCCCCGGCCTCCATGGCCCTATAAAAGCAGCAGGGCAGTTCAAGAACCAGACCCAGAAGGCCCGTAGACCTCCTGTGTAGCCGCCTTTTCTCCTCTCCCCTCAAACCCAGCAAACTCTTCCACCTCCAGAACTGAGCCTGAAACCATCTATAAAGCAGCACACTTGGGGATCGGGGAGGGACTGGAAAGAAACCTTCCTCTTTTGAAAGGAAGCTGATGAATTAGGTGTAGCTGAGAGCTTTTAAAGGATGTCATTGGCCGGGCGCGGTGGCTCACGCCTGTAATCCCAGCACTTTGGGACGCCGAGGCAGGTGGATCACGAGGTCAGGAGATCCAGACTATCCTGGCTAACACGGTGAAACCCCATCTCCACTAAAAATATAAAAAATTAGCCAGGCGAGGTGGCGGGCGCCTGTTGTCCCAGCTACTCGGGAGGCTGAGGCAGGAGAATGGCGTGAACCCGGGAGGCAGAGCTTGCAGTGAGGAGATTGCGCCACTGCACTCCAGCCTGGGCGACAGAGCAAGACTCGTCTCAAAAAATAAATAAAGGATGTCATTGTCTTTAGGTGTTGCACCAAACAGGCTAAGAAGCAATGATATCGATTATGAGGAACTTGGAACTCAGATGTATTAATTTCCTATTGTGCTGTAACAAATTACCACAAATATTGTGACTTAAAACAAATTTATTATAGTATCTGGAGGCCAGAAGTCCAATATCAGCCTTCATTGGCTAATGTCAGGGTGTCCGCAGCACTTTTTTCCTGTAGACTGTAGGAGAGAACCTAGTTCCTGGCCTTGTCCAGCTTTTAGGGTTGCCTATATTCCTTGGTTCATGGCCCCTTCCTCCATCTTTAAAGCTGGCACGGTTTGGTCAAGTCCTTCTCACGCTGCTGTCCTGTTGGTTCTCTTTCTTGCCTGCCTTTTCTACTTACAAGGACCCTTATGGTTACATTGAGCCCACCTGTATAATCCAGGGTACTCTCATAGTTGATGAGCAGCCTTAATCCATCTGGAATTTTAATTCCCTTTTGCCAGGTAATGTGGCCATTATCCTGCCTATAACCTCAGAGGATGTTGATAATGTAAAGGGCAGTGAATTGGGGAGTTTATAGGGTCGGATAGTTGACAAATACAGAGTGTAGTATTAGATATGAGTTTTTTGGCTGGGTGCAGTGGCTCATACCTGTAATGTCAGCACTTTGGGAGATCAAGGCAGGAGGATCTCTTTAGTCTAGGAGTTCGAGACCAGCTTAGGCAACAAAGTAAGCCACCACCCCCCACATCTACACAAAAATTTCAAAAAGGTAGGGGGTAGTTAATGGCTTTGTAGTTTTCTTACAGCTTCTCATAACTACCATAGGAAAAATAATGTATGTGCATACACAGATATATGCTATTATAGTAGAAAAAGTCATTTGTACTTTTGATTAAATGAAGTTTCTGTTATACTGTAATATCTAACATGCCCACTACTGACTATAAAGAGAAATTTTCAGTGTGACATAAAACTATAGTTTTAGTTTGAGGGAAATTGGCATTTCTATTTAAAAGAATGATTCAGTTATAGTTTTATTGACTTGTGAATAATTGAGTTAATCATTTGCTTTGTCTTGTGACATTTTTTATTTTATAATTTGTACTAACACTTTGTAGGAAAACTTCCAGTTAAAATGATACTCCAGTTTTAACACTGTAAGCATCCTTTTTTGTGCACACATCTGTATAATTTTTAGGTTTGTTTTGTTTTGTTTTTGAGACAGGATCTCAGTTTGTCACCCAGGCTGGAGTACAGGTGGCAAGATGAGGGCGCAATGCAGCCTTAACCTTGCGGACTCAAGCAATCCTCCCACCTCAGCCTCCCAAGTAACTGGGAGTACAGGTGCATGCCATCATGCCTGGCCAATTTTTGTATGTTTTGTGGAGACAGTTTTGACCCAGTTTGATCTCGAACTCCTGGGCCCACGTGATCCACCAGCCTCGGCCTCCAAGTGCTGGGATTGCAGATGTGAGCCATGGTGCCCAGCCCAAAATTTTTGCATAGTTGTAACCACTGTGTACATATTGTGTATTAAGTGGCTTGACCTTCCGTGTTCTCTTTCCCCAGTCATCTTAAGACTGGGGGTAATGTGTGCTGCTGTCTACAAGGCCATTGCAAAGTCAGCTGAGATAACACATGCCAAGTTCTCTGGGAGAAAACACCATCTGCATTTGCATAAAGCAGAACTGCCCTGGTTAAGCTGTCAAGGGCTTCCTAGGGAAAATGCCCCCGAAATTGACATGACATTTACCTGTAATGGTTTTCTTTGCTTGTGAAATTAATGGTGCAAGGCTTAAAAAGTATTATCTTTGAATTTCTCTTTTAAAGTTGATTCTCTTTTAACATATTTTCTTCATTTAGTTGCTAAGAATCACTGCTAATGGGCACAAATGGAAACTTTGATCCTGCTACAAGACTGGTTACATTAATTCACAACTGGCTCCTCTGGATGCAGGTGGGGGTGAGAGTGAGGAGGGATTAAAAGTAAAGACATCCCAGGCCTGCAAGGAGCTCAGAAATGGGAGCATCATGCGCAGCAGCACTCCGATAAATCTGCTGTATGGCAGAAAAGCGTCACAGCCCACGTGGAAATGAATGAGAGTAAAACCCGTGAAGCAAATCCTTCCTCTGGAAGGGTAAGATTGGTGAAGGGTTCTTGAAAAACGTGACCCCTTGAATAGTGATTTGAGTAGAGGGCATTCCAGGCAGAGGGCTGAGTAGGCTGCAGAAAGGTTTGTGGAAGAGCTGAGGAGTGGATTGGGACTGGAAATGAGCATAGTGACCTGCACACATAGGGCATACGTGTGTCACTCTTTCAGTCCCCAGCGGGAGAGGAGTGCAGGGTGGGCGTCAGGGAACCCACCTGGTGGTAAGGCAGGCCTGGTGCTCCTCTGGGGCCTGCACTAGACAGGCGCTGGCAGTAGGGGAGGGGGGAGAGGGGAGCGCTTACTTGGCACCTGCAGTTTACATTTGGCGGTTACCTTTGGTAGGTCATGGGTTGCCTCAGTCCCTCGCGGCACACATCTCAGGCTGTGCAGAGTTGGTGTGGAAGGAACATGGGGAAGAGGGTGGGCCATTTTACATTCATGCTCAGAAACGGGTCTTTAGCCAGGAAGGGCGTGCCAAGGACGGTGCTGTTTCCTGACACCCTGGAGAGCTGGGCTTCCCAGAGCTTGTGCCGAGGTCACAAGATGAGTAGCCAGGCGGGATTAGACCCTGGCCCGGGTTACTCCCCAGCCGACGGCGCCCCTAGCGTCTGCGAAATCACTGTGCTTGGAGGAAAGGAGACAGGTTTGAAAGAGGGAGTGTCATCGCCTGCAGCGGGCGGACCCGCGTCCTGGCAGTGCAGCTCCGCAGCGGCACGGGAGGGACGCGGGCTTGCGCTTGCCGGGGCCGGGGACGCTGTGGGGCGGCTCAGGCTGGGGCGCGCCCCTGCACCCGGCGGGCCTCCGCTGTGTGTGCTGCTGACGGGAGTCGGTGAGAGGCCCCAGGTCCAGCGCGACCTGCCTTGGTTAAAACCTCCGTGTGATAGGTGTGCTCCCAGCTTTGGAGCCAGGCTTTTGGACATGCCTGAGTTTTTCTAAAGCCTTCTCGTCCCAGTCTTCCCTCACCTTGCAGTGCGGTCAGGGATGCTGGTGGCTGGGTCCTCTCCGCGGAGGGCGCTGGTTCAGGCCGTTGCACCCACCCTGGGGCCTCGGCTTCAGAACCAGAGTTACTCGTGTCAAGGATTGCTGTAGAGCGGCTGCCGCTCCTAAGGGCCAGATCTTTTCTTTTTTTTCTGTGGATAATCGTCCTCGTAGTTTGCCTTCACAGAGGTGCTCCAGGGACGGATGTCCGTGTAGCGTAGCTCCCCTAACCCTCGTTAAACGAACACAAGGCCCGTTGAGAGGGGAGCAGTACCAGTAGACTTCAGGCAGCATCGTGCAGCCGGCCCCTGCAGAATGGAGAGTGGTGTTCGGGGATTTGCCGCCACCCCCACTTTGAACAACGGTAGGAATGCAGGGTGGGTGCTCAGGTGGCCCGAGCACTGCTGGCCAGCAGAGGACTGCGCTGGGCTTAGAAAGGAAGATACGAGTTCCCAGATACGGGTTTTTTTAAAAAAATATAGGACTAGGGCCACTAATTCAGCTTCCAAAAAGCGAAATGCTGATTATAAAAATAGCGCGAACAAATAGTATTGGAATCACTTGATAAGTTAAATCTGTGATGTTAGTGAGACCTGCTTATCTGAAGTGGAAATACTCTCAAGACCTTTCGTGGCTTATCCCAAGGCTTACTCTCTACCCTTTAGTTGAAAGCAGAATTGCAAATTTGACCAACTTAATCGGCAGTGGCTTTTTGCTTTTAAAAGTACATGCTAAAATGTGTGAGCGATGAGGCTGATAGCGAAGGTACCTGAAGTGGAGGTTTACTTTTGCCAAGAATGTTTTCGTGTATTTTGTGAAACTTCTTTATTCTGTCTCTCATTAAAGAATGTTTGTTTTTTAAAGGTATATAAGAATTTTTCAAACGGACATAATTTTTAAGGGAATTATGTTTAATTTTAATGTTCTTACGCTTTTGAAAACATGCATAAAGCTTATCAGTGTTCTTAACATTTGAAGGGGAGTGTTCTGTGCTGTACACAAAGAGATCGACCCAGCTAACAATGACTTCTAGATCTGAGAGTGTGGGGAATATAGGGAGGGATAAGTGTTATGGGAATATTACAGTTTCTCCGAAGGAGTTTTCTCCCTATATTCTCAATTGCTCACCATGTTTATTTCATTTGCAGAACAAGTGTTTGGGAGTCCTTTCTATATTTTTACTTCCCAGACACCTGATTTTCTTAGTTTTAAGTATTTAAAAATGTCATCTTACTTTCAGGGAACTGAAGTTGTAAGTTCAGGTAGACATATTAGCATTTGCAAGTGCTCACTTTAAAAAAAATTGTTTCTTATTGTTTGTTTTAACTTAAAATCAGTTGATTTTCTTGTTTATAAAATGATTAACTTTTAAAGTGGTTATTACAATTTAAATTGTATTCAGCTATTTGTCATATTAATATTTAGAGAGGCAAATTTAGTTACCAGACGTGGCATTTGTAAGAATATAAGGTGCTACGTTTTCTATTACATGAACAGTTAAGGATTTCCTTGACTTATATATGAAGATATTTTAGCTCACATTTTATAAATGCATGGAGTGGGACTGAAAGCCATACTTACCTGAAATGTTTTAAAAATTAAAATCTGCTTTTGAAAAAAGAAATACAGTTTGAAAGTGGAAGACTCTCAGCCTATTTAATGCAAAGTTTTTATAGTGGTGGGGTTTTAATATTCCTCCACTCAGTAGTTCATTGCCTGATTTTCTTTTTAACCTTTCACATAAACTTTGTTCAGTAATTCTTTAAAATGGATGCAGATTATTTAAAGATCAAATCTGTACTGGCAAAGTAGGCTTTGTTGTTGATGTTTTATTTTTCTAAGCCCGTTTTAGTTACAATTTTTCTCATCTACAACATTCTAATGTACATTTAAAATTAGAATGAAGAGTTTAACATGCAGAACTTGTGAATGGAGTATTACAGTTTTCTAGGGAAAACGGCCCTGATCAGTTCCCTTCCTGAGGTGGGTCCCTATCCTGTGGTTTGGGGCCACATCTTTCTGGTTTCATTGTGACGTGCACTCTCGGAATGCCTACCTCTCACTTATTCTCAGTAAATCACATTCCTCATAATCCTTGTTGGAAGTTTTGATTTTGTCGTTGGGGTCGATTCTGGCGACTTTCATCTCCTGAGATTGCTGCAGGATTGGAAATGAGACGGATTTCTTGTTTGCCATGCAAATGTTCTGGTTGTTTAGGATGAAGACACCAGTAATTAACCATGAAAGCCATCCTTGCACACAGAAAACTTATCTCTGGCATTTTGTTTTTTCTGATTTTAGTGTGAACAATTAGCAGCCTCCACCAGTGCTGATTACGAATTGTATAGAGTGTTTATTCTTACAGAAAGCGGCCCTGGGTGGTTTGTTGCTCTTTTATTCACATGATCTATAAGCTATAAGAAAACAGTCTTCTCACACCTCAGCATGTTGCCGATTTCCACCAGGTGGTCCAGGAACATTTGTTCTGCAGGAGGGACCAAACTTGAAAGTTTATGTATTTATTGGTAAGAAATTTTTTTTTTTTTTAATTGAAGCCGGCCAGGTCTGGTGTTTTTCCACGTAATACTAATACCCTTGTGAAATGGCATGTATGCTACAGTTTTAAACTTTTTTTCTTAAATACCATATACAAAGAGAGAAAATCCTCACATTGTGTAAATGAGAGGAGAAATTGCTACAGCTGTGACTGCCTTTGTTCTCAAAGCCATTTGAATTGCCGGCTGTGTTGGGGCTGGTTTGTACCTTGTTGAAGTGCTGAGATGAGAACTTCTCATGAGAGTAATTGCCGGGTGGGAGCGGCCCATCCGGGGCGGGGCGGGGCGGGGCGGGGCCTGGGGCGCAGGGGCGGGGCGAGGTGCGGGCAGCCGAGATACTCGCGGGCGCGGGGCCTGGCCTGCAGACTGACCGCGCGGGGACCGAGCGCGGCCCAGCCCGCCGGCCGGGACCAGAGGGACCAGAGGGACCAGAGCAGCGCGGGCTCCCCGCCCTCGGCCTCGCGCCGCAGGGGCGCGCGGGGACCGCGGACTGGTCCTCGCGCGGCCCCCACGCCTGCCCTCGGCTCCTAGCCCGTGCTGCCGCCGCCAGGTGACGCGGAGGGTGGGAGCGGGGCTGCTGTGTCCCTCGGGCGCGCTGTGGGAGGTTGCTGAGTGGCTGCTGCTGCTTGTGCTTTCTTCCAAGCTGGCGGGGAACCTTTTAAATTCAGAGTGCATTCGAGGGCATAGGCGTCGGAGTTGTGAGTTCGCGCGTGTGTTATTTACCAGGCTTTCAAATCAAAACGGCCAGGCACACGCACGTTCTGGGGCGCTCAGGAACGTTCACACGAAGCAGAAATCCAGCAGGGAGCTAGTGACATACCTTGCAGGTCAGGCTTGGGATTTCTGCAGCCACGCGCGTCAGCCCGACTCTCGGGCCCTCCTGCCTTCCTGTTGCCCAGGCCGGCTCCGCGCTCTCCCAGACGGGGCCTCGCCTGCGCCGCCGCCGGTGGAGCCTGCTGTAGACTCCGGCTCTAGGGGACAGGGCTGGGCTGCCCAGAGAGGGGCAGCTTGTGAGGTTTCAGACATTTCTCTGTCAGAGTTAGCTCTTCCTTGTGAAATTCCTAGATGAGGATCTGTACCGTGAAATCAGAAGAAAAGTGGTTCTTAGAACATTTAGAGTTTGTTTATCCACTTCACTTTTTGAGGATCTGTGCTCACTGGTTTTTCAAGCCGGTTTGTTTTAAAGGAGTCAAGCTTCACTTTGGAGTATAAGGTGGAGGTTATAGTTGCTGCGTTGGAACTCTGATATGTTAAAGGAAAATTCTGTAAAAATGCGGGATGCAAGCAGTAGCCACAGGAGCATTTTAAAAGTTTTGCTTCTTTTTCAGCTTAATGTATATAAGAAAAACAATTAAAAGCCTATGTTTCATTTTAGCCTCTTTTTTAAAGATAAATTCTTAATTTCTGCAGATAAATAGGAATACTGAGGGGAGGGAGAGAAAGTATGGTTTTCTATAGACTGTTTTCCGTTAAAATTTAAATAATCAGAAAGCTTAGAAATGTTATTCCTGTAACTTCTGGAAGTTATAGAAAATGTTACATTTTAACATCAAAGTAAAATTCCAATAAAATACTTTTTCTTGTAGAAGCACATTTTACATATGTAAAGGAAGATACAGAAATACTAGAAGTGTTGAAACTTAACCATTTTTGCGAAATTTGTCTGAAAAAAATTTCCTACAGTGTTGCATACATTTGAGAATTTAGATTATTGCTAGAAAGCACATCTTAGGTTTTAATCATGTTCATACCAACGCCTATGAAAAGACCTACCAGGATTTTACATCCATAGTTAACCACCACTTGTAAGTATCTATTTTGCATTTTTGAAGACTCGTTGATTGACTTTCAAGTACTTGAAATTATGTAAGAGAATACTTTCTTGGCAGCAAAGTCTCATTTCAGATCCCCTGCTCCTCTAACAACTTCAGGCTACTCCAGGCTCTGGGTCCAGGCTGGAACTCACAGTAGACCTAAGATTATGTCTAAACTCATAGCAGTAAGGTGACGTTTTGACATAGAAGAACACTTTTATAACACTGTTTCTGTCTGTTTCCTTGAAAATAGTTTCTGTCGTGATAGGCAGTACCTTAGTTTATGAATTATTCAGCTATTTGTGCAAATGTGTAACTTCAGGGCAGACAGATTCGATGTTCGCATCACCCTCTCACAGAATACACATCGGCAAGGCAGCCTTTTCTGTCCTATGGAATGTAGGAAAGTTAAACATGTCTGGAAAATCTGAGACTTCTGCCCTTGTTCTCCTGAAATTAAATTCATTTTATCTTCAATAGCGTGAATTTCCCTACATGTCCAAGAGGCTGTTAAGGAATTAATCCTTTGCTCTATTCCTCATAACACTTTTCACAGTTAATCTAGTGTGTAAACTGTCTGGACGAGAATCCAAAACTGTGCAGAATTTGGAGGAAATGTGACTCCTATGCCTTGTAGACATTAAATCATTCTGTGAAATAAAACTGAAACTTTGGATAGGAGATTGTACAGTACTCGCAACACATTTTTATTAAATGAAAACAAGTTCCATTATTTTTCCAGCAATCCTTCATGTAGTTGGACTCACCATGCTCCCTATCTCCCCCCTGCTCCTTAGTTGTGATTGGCTGTCCCTACAAATGGACAGGTTGCTTTGTCAACTTGATGGCAGAAACCACCTGACAAATTGTAGACATGCAGCTGAAATTTATGCTTAGTTTGGATTTGATAGAAAATAAAGAATATTAGAAAATAAAATGTGACCAAAAAGATATTTATGTTGTCTTGACTGTGTGTCTACGCACAAGAAAGGACGGGAACTGAGAGTAATGGAATGTTAGTGTTTCCCACTCCAGAATCAATACCCGAGAGTGAAATTAATTGATAAATTATGTTTCCTGCTTCAGGATTTGCTAAGAGTGTGTGTGTGTGTCCGTACTTGAATCACTTGTCTAACCTGAGGATCGGAGTGGTTGACTTGGTTTCTCTGTCCTTTTGTTGCTGTTCTTTTTCTCACTTAGCAACTGTTATGTCATTATCTCTAAAATGTTTTCGTGGCTTACTTTTTTTTTTTTTTTTTTTTGAGACGGAGTCTCGCTCTGTTGCCCATGCGGAAGTGCAATGGGGTGATCTCCACTTACTGCAAACTCCGCCTCCCAGGTTCAAGCGGTTCTCCTGCCGCAGCCTCCCAAGTAGCTGGGACTACAGGCACACGCCACCACACCCAGCTAATTTTTGTATTTTTAGTAGAGATGAGGTTTCACCGTGTTGACCAGGATGGTCTTGATCTCTTGACCTTATGATCCATGTGCCTCGGCCTCCCAAAGTGTTGGGATTACAGGCTTGGGCCACTGTGCCCAGCCATATTTTTTTTTAACTGTGAGTTTTGATTTTAAAAAACCCTTAATCCTTAATAGTAAATTTTAACAAGGAGACTATGGAAGGCAAAGGGAGAGATCTCTCTGAGACATACAGTTGAGTTTTTGCACAATAAAGCAAACTAGACTGTTAATAACTCCTCATACAACCCGTCTGTTTGCTCTCTAAAAACACTGCAGAGCTATCATTTCATTAATTACAGTTTGTTACATTTAAAGAGGCATTTCAGTCATTTTACCATTAGCTTTTTAAAGATGAAGAATCATCAACCAGATCTGTACTGTAAAGGATGTTTATGAAACTTTAAGTTGATGAATTTATATTTTTTAGATATGTTCTTGTTGAGGAATGAGAATCACTCCTGGTCTGAATTTTCGTGTGTTGCTGTATAAATTTGCTTTTAATAAATTACTTTAAATCACCAGATTGTTCATTGGCAGCTCTCCTTGCAGGCGACATTGTTACCTCATTATTTCTTCTTACTATATTGGGCATCAAGTCCTTTATTTCAATGTGATGAGCATTTGACTATCAAGGATGTGGGTAGATAGCACATGAAATGAGCAAAATCTGGTTCCAATATTTAAGACACACCTTAAAAATGTACATTCTTTTTATAGAAGTTAAAATATAGTTTTCTTTGAATTCAGTGATTCCTGTTTAAACTCAAAGGAGAGGATCCTATTTTCTGTACATGAAATTCTGAAGATAGGTATTTTCTGTGAGAGCTGAGTTTTTCCCCCCTATTTGCTAATCCCTTCTAATTTAGAGGAAAAACTGTATTATCACACTGAATGGTAGGATGATTGCCTGTTTGTCCATATGAACACAGTAATTTTGTGCATTGTATAGATTACTGTTCACCAGGAATACAGGGCCGTATAAAAAGCATTTAACCAAGGAAGAATCATGTCGATATAATTATTAACTAAAATCACTAAATTTGTAATAAATAATCCTACACCATCTGATTTTGATTTTTGACATACTGGAGTAATGTAGGAAGTTATAGAAAGGAGGAAATTCTGGGTTTGGATGAAATTACTGATTTTTTCCCTTGGGAAAAAAATCTGAAGGTATTTTATAATTTATTAGTATTCTAAGTGACAGCGTAAAAACCTGAGCATGTGACTGATGCTGTGCTTCCTATGTATCTATTTACAGAATATTTGGAAATTTTAAAATTCTTCCACTTTTTGATTGCTGCTTGCACAGAACCAATGTTAAAATGTTATGACTAAGACTGGAGAGACAATGATAGGTTTCTCGGTGCACACTTAGTGCTAGAAGGTCCATAACTACCGGACCAGCTTTAGAGAAATGCCTGGTTTCTGGTTGCCTGGTTCAGCACTTGGTTACAGCACATGCTCCAATCACTTTCAGTGTTCTTAGGTTTAGTTGTGGTAATGAATTTCTTCATAAGGTAGAGCTCTCTTTTAAGTGAATTATTAGGAAATACTTGTAGCATGATTTCAGAAAAATATTTCAGCTTGAGCTGGAAGCAGAAAAATGGACAGAGGAGAGGGCAGAGAGTTCAGGTAGGTTACTCAGAGAAACAGTTGACACAAAGCATTCCTTATTTTCTTATTATGTGTCTTTAGAATGTAATTTACACAAATTCAACCATAGTCTACATTTTATTCTGAACCTTTTTTTTTTTTTTTTGAGACAGAGTCTCGCTCTGTCACCCAGGCTGGAGTGCAGTGGCCAGATCTCAGCTCACTGCAAGCTCCGCCTCCCGGGTTCACGCCATTCTCCTGCCTCAGCCTCCCGAGTAGCTGGGACTACAGGCGCTGCCACCTCGCCCGGCTAGTTTTTTGTATTTTTAGTAGAGACGGGGTTTCGCCGTGTTAGCCAGGATGGTCTTGATCTGACCTTGTGATCCGCCCGTCTCGGTCTCCCAAAGTGATGGGATTACAGGCTTGAGCCACCGCGCCCGGCCAATTCTGAACCTTTTTTCTAAAAACATTTCTTGCCATCTTCCCATATTACAAAAATAATTCCATCTCATTCTTTTTAATAGCTACGTAGTATTCCATTTCATGGCTACATACCATGTAGGATGTTTTGATTCATAGACTCAGCCAACCGTTTTTTTTACAGTAAAGGTATATTCATATGCTGGGCTAACTGGAGTTAGCAAGTGTCACTGTTTGTAAATTAGGAACTCAGAATTATAAAATGTATACTCTCCTTCAAGATAAATACATCAAGTATTAAGTACACCGTTATTAATTTAGGTAAGAGCATTAATTCTTTTTGTTGTTGTTGTTGTTGGATACAGAGTCTTGCTCTGTTGCCCAGACTGAAGTCTACTGGATTAATCGTAGCTCACCACAGCCTCCAACTGCTGGGCTCAGATGATCCTCCCTCCTCAGCCTCCCAAATAGCTGTGATTACAGACGCATACCACCACACCTAATTTTGGGGGTGGGTAGGGGGCGAAATCTCACTGTGTTGCTCAGGCTGGTCTGAAACTCCTGGGCTCAAGCCATTCTCCTGTCTAGGCCTTCCAGAGTGCTGGGATTACTGGCATGAGCTACCACTTGTGGCAAAAGCATAAATTCTAAGGAAACAAAAAGAAGGAATTTTTATGAAAATGTGAATGCAAGAAGAGTTAGAAATATACTTTAAAGTATTCCAATTTCTTTAGGAATATTAAACAAGCCGTATATTAAACATGCCATTGTTGTCGTGGCAGGGTGAATAGACGGAATCACTTAGGAGTTTACAGTTTCTGTTTCGTGAGTGATGATTTTCTTGAGAAGCATGAAATTCAGATCAGGAATGTTTTCCCTTTGGCCCCTTGTAATTGGTCTGGCAGGATCTGGGGTCAGAGAGGTAGACACAAGGATCCCACGCATCTCTTGTGAAATACTTGGACATTTTCAGTTTGAGTGTTTATGATGCTTCCAACATATATAATAACATAAAATATTAAGGTACACATGGTTGTACGAGATCCAGTTGACCAGAGGAGTGCATATCTTGTCATTTAAATAATATGTTTTGTGTTAGATTGCGTATAGTATATGCTTTTAGCAAGAGTTAGGGGAATGATAGCACGGCAACATTTGACCCTTACAATCTGGAAACATGAGAATTATGCCAATAAATTATTTCAGATAGTATTTGCTAATGATGATATGTATCTGTTTTAGGTTCTGTGGTGCCACTTTTAGAAACTTCACAAGCAAACCATGGCTCAAAATTTGCAGTAATCTTCTTGAACTGTAACTATTAGAATTTCCCAAAAATCTAATGAATATGGTTTTCTCTGTATAAAATGAGCTGTATGAATATTTGCTGCTACATGAATTTTCTTTCCAAAATTTGTTTATAGATATACTCCCTAACGATGTTTGGTAATCAGAAATAACTGATTCTGCTGGACAAATATGCACCAATTGATTGATTTTCTTTATTTTGAAGAAAATTTTTTTTCTCTTAATTATTTGGTGACTTCCTTTGCTGGCAAATCCAATTTTATGCCACACAAATAATGTGAACAGTAGATACTTCTATTTGTAAGTTTTGGCAGTTCTTTAAAATATGTTAAGTTTTTGCTTCAACATATAGAGGTTTTTCTTTTCTGAATTGTGTTTTCAGCAGCAGTTCAAACCAGTTGTATGTTTCCATTATACAAATTACTAATTTAGAATAAATACATTTCAGTTCTGTCATGATATCCTAGTAGGCAGGCTCTTGGGCAGACACCCTGGTATGTGTACATATTACTAAATTGTCTACTTTTGTTTCTTAGAAATGTTTATCATTTAAAAAGTAACAGATGGAAGAAGACCATTTATTGAAGACTGTGGCCTGGCTAGTGTGTGGGCAGTAAAGGCTGACTGCACCTGGGTTCTGTGGCTCTGAACATTTTCTGTTTCTTTTTGGGTTATGAGGAGGGAGAACTCTTGGTTTTGTTTTGAGGAACTTCATTGATTATATCTTAATTTTGCCTTATTGTCGAAACGCACCACGTGAAAATTTATGCAGCGTAGAGATTTTCTCTGTGTTTTATTTGGTTCAGAGCCGAGTCTGGAAGGTGACTTAGTTTATAAGTTCTGTCTCGTGTCCTGTAGCCAAGCTTTCCGCCTCCTTTAATGAGGGCACCGTGAGTGGATGCTGTTTCCTCCTATACCTGTGGACTGGAGGGGCAACCTGAGGGTCTGCTAAGGTGGTGGGTGTGTTTTCTGGGAAGAGTGAAAGGGGATTTGTCTGACTTTGGGGGAACTCTATAAAAATGAAAGATATTTTATGTCAGTGGGATCACCTTTTTAATCCAGGGGGCAAAAGAAAACTGGTTTCTATTGTGCTTCTGCCCGAAGGCCTTCTGCATGTGACTTTCAAAGGACCCTGCTTGTGTTGAATTTCAGCCAGCAAGTCTCCAGCATACAGAATTTGAGATTTCCCCCTCCCCACCGTTTCTTCTGTTTTTGTTCCATGTAAACAGTTCCCTGCATAGTAACATAGACAAATATAGCAGAGAATGCTTTTCTGGAAGAAGAATGCTCCCTAAGCATTTTTTAACCATTTTTGGGAAGAATTGATCTTTCTGTGTGTTTCAGACAGACTGGAGAGGGGGAGGCCATGGCTGTAAATTGAAGTGACATCATATGTATTGCCCCCATTGATCCGCTTTTAGTCTCCAGCCAGGATAAAAGGAAATGGCATCAGGGAGGAAGCATGCTTCATTTAGGCACAGATCCCAGAGTGATAATGGGGTAATAATAGAACTCACGCCACTGTCAGCCCGTGGCTGCCTTAGTCCCAGGCTTATTCTCTGTCTGGGGAGTTGCGCAGTGACTTTCTTGGTGTGAGGCAGCGGCACACCAGCTGGGCCGCGCCGGGAGGTGCTCTCCTCTGCTGTCGGAGGGCTGCAGGCGGTGGGGCTTGGAGGTTCCATTCGCTGGTCTCTTGTCACAGGCCCTGCCTCTGCAAGGTCAGCCGTGAGACATGTCCGATGCAGGAGGTGAGCTGACCTGTTCTGATCATGCTGATGGAAGACGTGGTGGCGGGACCTCAGTTGCGTGGGTGGTCTTCTGGGAGCGCAGAGTGAGTGATGCCCCCATGACAGCAGTAAGAGGCTTTTGGGAGAGTCAGGGTTTTTTTTTTTTTTGTTGAGCTGCCTCTAGTTTAGGAGGGTGGGTTTGGAAAATTCATGTTTTCTTTCCAAGAGCATGCATGAAAACTCTCCCAAACCATTGTAAGTCGTACAGCCTGCGTCGACTCTGAAGTTGGGAAAAACATGCGGTGGACTTTTTTCTTTGTACAGTTCTTAGTATTTAGCAACTATTGAAATCTTCCATGTTTAGAGTAGAACACAGACTTCTAAAATCCTTAACAAGCAGCGTTTGTACTTGACTGACCTCGTGTAGCATTTTATTTCTTGTATTCATTTCAGTAAGTTTTATAGTTCTGTGAAGTTCTCTTGCAAATACCCACACCACTTTGGCACCTTGTAGTCCTATTTTGTGTAAATTTCCGAGGCAGATGCATTTTAAAAATATTGAGCTGGTCTCCATATGGAAAAAATAACCCCATCATGAATTTCTTGTTTATGCAAAGGAAAGGACTTTTGCATTCCTGTCACTGTTGAACTGTGGGTGTGAGCACTGTTAGGCCCCTAGAAATAAAGGCAAGTTGTTTTTATAATGTTTGAAGAAGGAGCTACTTTCTTAGGTGGTGATGCTCGGAGGTGAGGTCCTTTATTTTTCACGATCACTCTGTGGTACGACCAAAGCCTTATTTCTCTCCTGCCAGTGCTGCTGTGTTACACACAGCTGGCCTTTCAGTCTAAAATTTAGTTAATCTTAAAATGAGTAAATAAACGCAGTTGGCCTAGAAGTCATGTGAAGTTTGCTCTGATTTCCACGTGGGTGGAAGTGGAGTGGTCCACATAGCATGTCCCACTCCCCCGTGCCTGCCCTGGGCTCCTCGCACCACCCCACGCGGTGCTGCCTGCCTTGAGCACGTCTGCTGATACGTGGTCTCTTTCGGTTGCTTTACAAACATTTTGGTTGATTACATTACCACTACCTTTTCATTTGTAGGGTGGCTTTACGGGGAGCAAATGTTTATTTTACAAAGAGAAATGTATTGAAGCTATTTAACTACATTTTTGCTTCAATATCCTCTTTTTAAGGTCTATTATCTCATCCTTTAAAAATGTTGTAATGTGTATTTTGCAAATAAAAGATGCTTTATCAGTTTTATTATCTGTGTCCCAAAATAGCATTTGTTCACTGATTTTTTTTTTTCCCCACTTTTTTCAGAAACTACATTCCCCGCTACGAGTTAGAATAGTTACAACTAAAAGCCGGATGGCTCCAGGTTGTTTACTAAGTGAGAGTCATTTCACATCTATTCAGAAGAATGGGACTCAGAGAAACCTGGGAGCACGAAGCTGCTGTGGTCAGGGCCTTGTTTTAAGGGGAGCAGATGCTTGAGGGGAGTGTCCACCCTTGCTCCTCACCTCTCTCAAATTAGAGTCAGGGTGCTCCCTCCCTTCCGTCTCATGGTCTTAAGTCCGGGAGCATAGCTTTAAAGGTTTTCATTGTGTAAAAGTTGGAGAGGACAAAAGCTTCCATTGATCCTTTTGGTTCTGTTTCTGTGTAGAGATGCGTGAGCTTTCAGCTTAAAAGAAAGCTCAGATATACAAGTATGAATGCAGGTATTTTTATAGGTTCATGTATTGGTAATTGTTGGATTTTAAACTGGAGCTGTATCTGTTGGTTAAACCTAGTTGGGGTAAGTTGAGGACCAAGCTAGTTGTCTTAGTCAGAGTTTCTTTGCTCAGTGTGTCTCTTTAGTTTAACCCAAATCCCAAATGAGAGTTCTGACAGGAGGCTTTTTTGTAAGCACAAGTGTATCACATGGGGATATGCTTTTCTTTCTACTCTCCCCCTCCCTGTAATTCTGCAGTTTGGCAGGACTGGTTCCTTCTGTATTTAGTTAGCAAATGAGGCCCCTCTTCTGGCAAAGGGTGTTCTGCTGGTCGAGGTGCTGGTGGTGCCGAGAATCGCTTCTCTGTGAGGCTGAGCCCGTTCCCCGCCTGCCTTTGTCTGGAGGGGTCTCGATGCCAGGCTCCTGTTGTCCTCGGACTGTCTGTCTTGAGAAACGCTGCTTACCAGTTTTGAGTGTCTGTGGACTAGAGCAGGTCTCCATCCTGTGGTGGCCTGGCCTGGGTACCCCTGGTGGAGCTGCTGTTTGACAGCAGCACAACAAAGGGTAGTAGTGAGATGAAGCGGGGAGAGCCCACGACTGGGGTGAAAAGGAAGGCACTGGGAAGAGGGCTCAAGGGCTGGAGGGCATTCAGTCAGCAGCCCCAGGAGACAGGTTAGGGGTGCTTGAGGCCATGGGTTGAAGGCTCAGCCTCCTGCAGAAAAGCACCTCTCTTGGAACATCATAGGAGGCTGAGGGATGAGATGAACAGCAAGGAGGAGGAGGAGGGCAGAGGGAGAAAGGAACCAGTCTCACTGGGCTGCCTGGGCAGAAGTGCTAGATACCACACGCACGCGGCAGTGTTCACGGTGTGAATGGTGAGGGGGCTTGCCAGAGGCTGGGGCCTGGGTTTGGCCTCTTCTGTAAAACAGATTTCCTTTTAATATCGTATGGTAGATGGGTGATTTTGTTACAAGTAGTTATGTAGTAATTTGATATCTTTAAAACATGCTGCAATTACTTGACTTCTTATGAAAAGAAATGGAGCGTTAGTAATTCCTTGGGTTGGAGTCAATGCTGGTTGTACTGCAGTTTTGCTGAAGGCGCCCTGTTTCTCCTGAGAGAACAGCCACAGCATGCCTTTCAGATGAAGCGATGTTATGAAGTACAGAATATACCCAAGAACCAAGTGATTGCATCGGTGCCTGTCTCCCTTCTTTCTGCCTCTGTCTGTAGGCAAGTGGGGCTTTCTTAGAACTTAGAAGGGTGAGGTGAGAAAACAGGTAACTTGTGGAATGGTGCAGTGGGTGTGGTGTTTGCAGTACTTGCTGTCTACCTGTTGCCCCCTGCATACCTTTTGGAAAAATGTAAGTGTGTGTGTGAATGAGTGAGGGGGTAAGGGATAGGGAGGGTCAGGCAGAGTGCACACTTGGGGGCAGAAAGATGAGGAGCAGGAAGGGAAACCAGTACTTTTAAAAAATTGTTTTAGAGCATCAGAAAGTGGCAGTTAAAATCCAGGTGTTCTTATGAATGTACTATTGATGTGATACCAGCTTCCAGACCTGTAATTTGGATTGACGGGAATGATCTGCACATACACAGGGATGGAGAGAAGCTCGACAGAGAGAGCCATGGAATTCATAGGGTAAATTTTAAAATCTTGATTTTAGAATAAATATGTTTCACTTCCTACAAGGCATATCTCAAATTGATTATTCCTCCAGTGCACCACAGGGCCCATCTCACAGGGCCACCAGTCCTGGCCCTGCTGCCCCATAGCGAGTAACACGGATGAAGTCTTACGCATGCTTCTCTTCATTTCTTGTATTTCACATACATTGTGTTTTATTTTTGTACCATGTAAAGACTACCTCCTCTTTTTGCCTTCAACTTGTAACATCACTTTTGACCATTCCTGTATGAGAACTCAGGAATATGGGTGACCTGGTGTGTCTGTGTATACAGCGGCACATATAGTTGCATGCGGCCTTTTTAGCTTTTTAATGGATCATAAGTTTATGATTTTTGTAATGGAGGGAAGACAGTTCTTTCAATATGTACTCTTTATTTCTCAGTGTGCAGCAGGTGTATTTACAGAGCTTATGTGGTGAAAAGGGGAATGAATGCCCCATCTTGTTTCTGTGAAATTTCCAGGTGTTTGCCTATAATTGGATGGCTCCTTGAATCTTTGTCTAGGCTAAATTACATTTTCTGGTATATGCGTGCTGTAAAGGAAGAGATCCAGTAAACCACGATAATGTTTTTTTAAGATAAGCACAGTTTTGATCTGCTCTAAGTGTAAAACTGAAATGATTAGTCATGGAAAACGGGGCCTAATCAGACCCCGGAATGCAGTGTCTTTGGGAATACAGACAATATACACCCTGAGGAATCACAAAAGTCAGCTTCACAGCCTTCCCACGTTGCCGACATACGCTGAAAGCACCCAGGTTACCCTGGGTATGCGGTCTTCAGTCTGAACATTTCGGTTTACTTTCTCATCAGCTGAATAGCATTTTCATAGGCTGTTTGGTTTTGTCTTTAGCTTCTTCCAGACCAGCTGGTCTTGCTTCTGGAGCATCTGTTGGAGCAGAAGACCCTGAGCCCCCGAACTCTGCAAAGCCTCCAGAGGACATACCACCTCCAGGATCAGGATGCAGAGGTAACCAGGAACACCCTCGGAGTTTAACCAGCAGATCCCACTGTTGGTGAAGAATGGTGATCCCATTGCAGCCCCAAACTATTGAAACCACCTTTCTATTAGCAAAATCCCATGTGTCTGCTGTGTGAGTGAAGAACTAAGTGCGTTAATCTGATTGTACTTACGCTTCTAACCAGAGTATTTTGAGGTCTTCAAGTGTTTCCCTCTTCTTAAATCATAAAGATGGACATAAGTCTCCTAAAGGAATGAGTGGAATGCTTTTGAGTTGTAAACCTGGGTGGGTCATTGTGTGACTGACGGTGGTGCCGTTCTGTTGCCCATGAAGGAGACTTGGCTCTGATGTGTCAGAGCTTCTTGGTTGTGTTCAGTCAGGGCAGGAAAGGAGCCATGTGTAAAGGAAACGAAAACTAAATCTAGCAGCTGTAGTTGGAAAAGTCAACTGGATGCTTGCGAGAAAGCAATGTGATCTAGTCCTTAATATCTTCTGCCTTATTGTGAGGAATGCAGTGTGAATCCTAAGACAAATTCCAGGGTTTTAAAAAAGTACGAAATAGTAAATAATGTATTCAGACATCTTAAGTAAAAACAAGAGCTTAAACAGAAAACCTCTTTTATGTAAGACTCCCAACATGCAGAAAGGTAAGTTTGGTTTTGAACATTTTAAAGCTGTGCAGTCTAGTGTAGCAGCCATTAGCCATGTGTGGCTGTTAAACACTTAAATGCAGCTATTTTGAGTTGAGATGTGCTGTGAGTATAAAATGCACAATGAATAGTGAAGACATTGAATGAAGAAAGACAAAATAGCTTAGTGTCTCCCGATTGATTATAGTGTTAGTGATATTTGGGATATATTAGGTTAAATATTACTGTAGTGAATTTTATAATCATTAAAATGGAGTAATTGAGAAAAGCCCCGTTCCTTATTAACCGAAAGGTAAGATGGCCATTGTTAGGCATTTTAAAACCCCATAAACTCAAGAGTGATGGAAAAACTCCAGAGGAGACGTGTAGCTTTTTACCCACCTGAGCATAGACCAGATTTGCAACTGTTGCTGTTTATTTCAGCTCTTACATTTTTGTTTATAGGAGTTTTCAAATGCCAGACTGTTATTTTTAATTAGTGCTTAAAAGACTTTGCTATATATAGGTCATTAGGCTGTGTTTTGATCAGGGTGGAATACCGCCGAACCGCCAGGGCCTGTGATGGGGATGGACAGACCAGAGGGGAGGATCAGAGCAGGCTCCGGGCACCTGTCACTTGATGTCCGGAAGCCAGGAGGTGGTCCCTTCCGTTTAGCATAAAACATGTCCTGTTCTTAACTTACAGCTCAACTTACTTGTTATGTATAACCTCTTAGAACCTTTGAGAAGTATAACAGGTTTTATTTAGTTGCTTGTTTTATACTGCGCAAACTATGTCCTGGTGCTAGACAAGGCAGTCTCTTCAGCTGGAGCCCTGGTGATGAGGTGCTGGGGTCTCATTACCTCTCTGCTCAGTTTATGTGACTAGGGTGGTCTGTGTTCATGTGATTCACAAATATTCCACTGTTCCACTCGGCATCAGGAATATAGAAATGACAGGCAAGGTTAGCTACCCTCAGGAAGCTTACATTCTTCTGAAAAGACAGTTCCTAAGTAAATGGACAAGACAGCTTGAGACGAGAGTGGTGAAGGAGAGAGACAGGACAAAGTCGGGCAAGGCTTCCCTAGATGGGGGTCCAGGCCACTCAGAGCGACCTGAAGGCAGGAAGGAGCTGACCACAGAGAGCGCAGGTGTGAACTCGGTGTGTGCCGGCACAGGGCCAGCAAGCCTTTTCCATAAACGACCAGGCAGTTAATATTTCAGACCGTACACTTTCTGTGGCAGCTCTTCAGCCTTGTGGCTGTAGCATGAAGCTGCCATAAGTAGTATAGCAGACGTGGCTGTGTGCCAGTAAAACTTGTACGGACCTGAAACTTAAATTTGATGTAATTAGCCCATCTCCAGATAATTGTTGTTTTTTTTTTCCCTGCCTTTCTTCTTTATTTATTTGGAGATAGTTCTCACTGTTTTGCTCAGCCTGGAATGCAGCAGTGTGATAATAGCTCACTGCAGCCTTGAACTCCTGGGCTCAGGCAATCCTCCTGCTTCAGCCACCCAAGTAACTGGGACTACAAGCATGTGTCACCACGTGTGCTAATTTAGAAAAAGAATTTTTTTTTTTTGGAGAGACAGGGTCTCACTATGTTGCCCAGGCTTTTCTCGTACTCCTGGCCTGGAACAGTCCTTTTGCCTCAGCCTCCCAGAGTGCTGGGATTATAGGTGTGAACCACCATGCCTGGCCCTTTTTCCTTTTTAAAATGATTTGGAAACATATACACCATTCCTGGCTGTAGTCCCCATCCGTGGTTTTCTGACCCCTGTGCCGGGCCTGCAGGGTTGAGGTCGGGGATGAGCAGGAGCCAAATCAAGTGGAGAGAGAGGGGGGTTAGACCCTGGTGTGTGTCTAAAAAAAGTGCCTATACCCAAACTCTGGAGGTCCTGGCATGTAGTTAATTATACTGACAGCTTATCTCATTGTGAAGTTTCCTTGAAATGTCACTCAGAACCAAAAAAGCAACAGGATTTTGGCCAACCAGGGTGTTTTCTAGAAACTTTATTAGTGAAGTGTGATTTATTATAATACTAATTAGCGGGAATTTCGTTGAATAATCATCTGCCTTTAAGTGACAGGACATTTCATGGGAGAAAGAATTGTTACTTGGTAGAAAAAGTCTCAGGGATGCCTGCTGAATTCTTGGTGCTTCTCCTTGACTAAACGAGTGAGGCGAGTCCCTTGCAGTTGCTCTCAGGGCTCTTATATACGGAATAAGTGGCAACCATTTGAGAGCGGGCCAGAGATTCTGGAGTGAGGCAGGCTGTGTACTGAGCACACTGTGGAGAGTGGCTGTGGGCGCTGGGGCCCGTGTTGAATTAGGTGGCTGGTGCAGAAACCCCTGCCCAGGCTGATGGGGCAGGTCTCTGGTACAGTGCAGGGGTGTTTCGGACCTGGTGGGGGCAGATTCTTCACCTGCTGTGCCCCCTGTATTTTCGAGCTATGCGGAAGGGCTTCCCTTGCTCTACCTGTGACCGAGGTGCGTATGTAAAGCTGCCTTTCCAGAAGGTAAGCTTGCTGCCTCCAGCTGCTGCTGCTCCTCATGGCAGAGTGCACGGAGGAGTTTTGTTGGCTGAGCAGCGTGTTCGGGATGTAGCGGCTGGAAGGGTCTCTGCTGTGAGAACCCTGTTCCATGGTTGCTTTAGCTCCTGGGCTGCCATCCCCGTCTGTCCCTCGCTGCCTGCATGTGGACGGGCCGGGACGGGCCCACCCACAGAGAGAAGGAAGAAAGGAGGGACGAGATTACTATTAACCATTCTGTGTGTGTTGCTTCTGTGTATGGGCTGTGTTCACAGAGCGCCTGATCTGTTGTTCTGATTTTCTGAGTGTAGCACTGAGTCTGCTGTGGCTACTTGCCAAGGGCTTTCACGTCGAGGGGTTGTGGGGCCAGGGTTCTGAATACCGTCTCGGGTTTTGCACACCCTGCCTGCCCTCCGTGTGCCTGCATCACGTGATGTGAAGCCCCAGGTGTATGCTCTTCAGAGAGGCAGTGTCCCTGTGTTCAGAGTGTGAAAGGAAAAGGGCTCAGGGACAGACAGAGTGAGAGCGTGGGTGGAGTAGGCAGACCACCCCAGGCCACCTCCTGCCTTGGCACCCTCTGCAGGGCGGGCACAGGCGGTGCTCCTTGGTGCTCCTTGGCCTGGAGAGTGAAGCTGACCTCAAAGTCAGCCATCTCGTATGTAGCAAGCCTCAGGCCTGTTAGTTTTTCGCTGGGCCACTGCAGCCAGCACGGAAAATGAGCCGAAGGGCAATCCAGTCCACAGAAGCACCTTGTCTCTCTGCAGTTTCTGAGTATATTTCTCATATGGCCATAAAAGTTTAAAAAATGTATTTGACAGCTAACTCTGGGAACAAAAGAGGTTATCTAAGATCCCTTTTTAAGTAACACATTTCCTGCCTGCCTTAGCGGGTCTCTTAAGCTGTAAAAACAGCTACCCATGGCAGTGAGGTGAAGATCCTGGACCTTGGCTCTCTGACCTCTTTCCCCAGGAGCTCCGTGACGGACCTTCAGGCAGCAGCATCTCTGCAGACCCCACCCAGCGCCTTCAGACTAGGGCTGCGCCTCAGGGGAGGGGCTTCCCCAGCATGGTTTTGCTGGTGGCCACGATTCCGAAAGGCCCGTGCTGCAGCCTGCTTTGCTTTGAGTTTGGTTGATATGCTGAGTGAGAACATGAGTTTTCTGGGAGAAGTCGTTAGTAGCACCCATTCTTCCCTTCCCTGTGTGGGGGAAATAGTGTCGATTGAAAGGAAGAGGACTCCTGGATTGGATTGGAGCAAGGAAGTGTGGGTGTCATGTGTTGTGACTGTCTTCCCCGGGGTGCCACCTCACTGGAGGTCTCCCTTCATGGTCTGGCCTCGTGCCTGGACCCACGTGCTCGTGTGCACAGGAGCGGCTCTTTCTGCTGACTGGCAGCAGCTAATTGACAAAAGGCAGTTTCAAAAAAAAAATCTCATTTAGTAAGGTGTCTGCATAGAGTGGAGTGGCTAGGAAAAGATTGTTAACATTCAGAGGCCACGCTGAGCCAGCGGTACTCTCCCGAAGTGCCAAAGAATGTAACCTTGGGAGGCTCTACCCTTTTGTGTAGAATTGCAGACTAAACTAGTGGGAGCAAGTGAATGTGAGGAACCAGATTGTAAGAACATACCTGTTTCAGCACTCCGGCTGCCTTCCAGGAGGGAAAGAACACAAGGTTGATTGGAAATGGAAAAAACGTCCAGCATCACAGGCCCGTCCCGTAGCAGGGGAGGTAGCTGAAGAGGCCCTGCAGACTCTGTCTGATGGCTCTGGGTCTCCTCTACCTCCTTTTTGTTTGTTTGTTTGAGATGGAGTCTCGCTCTGTCGCCCAGACTGGAGTGCAGTGGCACAATCTCGGCTCACTGCAACCTCCACCTCCCAGGTTGAAGCAATTCTGCCTCAGCCTCCCGAGTAGCTGGGATTACAGGTGCCCGCCACCGCACCCAGCTAAGTTTTTGTATTTTTAATAGAGACAGGGTTTCACCATCTTGGCCAGGCTAGTCTCGAACTCCTGACCTTGTGATCCACCTGCCTTGGCTTCCCAAAGTGCTGGGATTACAGGCGTGAGCCACCGCGCTTGGCCTCCTCTGCCTCTTTTGATGCACTGTACACAAGCTGGTATTTATCTTAATATGTTGTTACTAATACATTGTTACTCATTGTTTACTTGGGAAGAAAAAACCGTAGCATTTATTTGCAGTCCAGAGGTGAAAGTTGTGACTCCAGCAACACAATCGTATGACAGCTTTAATGCTCACTTCTGAATTTCATTTGGGCCAAAAGCGTCGTTCTGTGGTTCGAGCACTTAATGATTAATGGAGCTCTAGAGGGACTTACCAGAGGGCAAGGATTGAAGGTTTAACGGTTGTTACATCTCCAGATTCCAAAATGGATCCATCGCTGTGGTTTTGTACCTGCCCTGTCGGTGCTCACACTCTGTCCAGTAGAGATGACTTGGGTCTTCTGCTTGGAGATGAGAAGTGTTCTGGAGCATCTTTTCCCTTTTCCTCTCCTCCGCTTCTCCTGCTGGCTGCCCTTGGTGCAGGCGAATCCAGGGTCTCATCACTCAGCCAGCTGGCTCACCACATCGTCGTCCAGCATTGTCAGGAGGCACCGGTGGAACAGAGCCCTACAAGGCAGGGTTTCAGATTGAACATGAAAAGGGACACCATTGTGGAGTGTCGGAGTCGTGTGTGCAATTAGTGAAGTGCTTTTATGGGGTAAAATACAAGGAACCAGGTCCCCCGGGGGGTCCCGAGAGGGCAAGTTGACACCTCCACCTGGCAACCCACAGAAACTCAGCATTAGGCTGTTTCTCACAGTATCGTTACAGGTACAGGGGTCTGGCTTAATTGGCCCCTTGACACCATCAACCTTAGGTTGCAGATCAAGAGGCCAGATACCGATGAATCTGAACTTTAGCACATGGCCTGTGAACAGTGTGACTTCAGGTTTTTAGAAAGCTGAGACCATGCTTGTGAGGGTCTCCCTTTGACAGCATTATTTGACAGGCTGTCCCTTTGACAGAGCATTATTCTTTTTCTAGAGTTTAAAAGGTGGCTGGGTATAGATTGAGAAAAGGGATTAGGGTAATTGTCTTTAGTTGCTTTAGACCTATCTTTTTAAACCATCTACTTTTTATGATAGGAGAAAGAATAGAATTCTTACGTGACTCTGGTTTTGTGTATTTTTTCTTTGTCGTGTTTGGTTTATGAAACATTTAATCGATGCTTCAGAACTTCCCTTAAGAGTCAGAACGGTCTGTCTCTCGGTACATCTTTCTTAGGGTGTTCTCTCTGGTGTTCAGTTCAGTGCCTCTGGAACTTTCCTGTGGGAAGCCTGCAACAGCATCTCCCCTGTTACACTGTCATAAAGGGATTTTTTTTTTTTTAATCTGATCTAAAATCACAAAGAACTTTCTTTTTTAGATTAATAATTTCCTGTGTTATTCCTGAAGCTAGGGATTGTGTTTTGTTTACCGTGAATTTATAGCAAATGAAAGTAAAGAGAAAAGCGAGCCATGGACAGCATAATCTGGCTACTTTTTCTTAAATGGTTAGCTTAGCATTTATCTGTTAAAAGAGGGAGGGCATTTAATAGGCGGTTTTTAGCTGCAGGTTCAGCCAGACTTTGTTAGAAAAGTCAGTGGTTGCAGAGTGTCCCTGCTGTCTGGCACAGGGTTCAGCAGCAGGTCCACTGGTACAACGATCTCTGAGGATGGGAGGGCCTCTGCGTTTGCTCCATGGGACGCTCTCCAGTCTGTATAGATTTTCTCAGAAAGATGGAGATGGAGATTGACATATTTTCTGGGGTCTAAGTAGCAGTGCCCTGATACTCTTCTTCCTGTATGGCCAGGAAAACAGCAGCATCTCAATTCGTTTTGTGTCCAGAGGTTTCTCAAGTGGTATTAGTGCATTGGGCTTTAATTGGTGCTTCTGGGTTCTTTACAGTTCAGTCAGTAGTTTACATACGTTTGTATTAGATTTCTGTTCTGAAGGCCACACTAAAAACCACACAATTTTCTTTGAACACTGCCGTCTCTTTACAATTGTAAACTGAGCCATAGTCACATTTAAAGTATACCTTAAATACCCTGAAAGAGAGGGCTCACTTTGCCATAGCTCTCAGCATAGCTTTCCAGGTGGCTTTTCTTCCTTCTGGTGCCTTTCCTGTACACCGTCTTTGCTGTCTAGAACGGTGGCACACCAGGATGGGAGAGGTGGATCTCTGGCCTTCAGGCTGTGAGGACCTCAGAGCACAGATAGGGTGTGGGCTCTACACCTTGTGTTCGGGCGGCTCGCATGGAGTCAGCTTGCGGGGCACGTTCCCAGGCCCACTCTGCATGTAAATGGTGGAATTTGGTGTGGATGGGAGAGATGAAATGTAGAACATAAACACAGTAGAGATCAGCTAAACTTCGTAGGGTGGCACTAAAAATGATCTTTAGGCTGTTCAGTCTCTGCATATTGCTTTGCTGCAACCTTGAACCACATGGAGCTGTGTTCTGTAGACCACCTGGTTTTGTCCATCCGTGGGTGGAAGCAGATGCCCAGGCTGGGCACAGGAAGTTCCCAGGCGCTGAGGGAACCAGCCACCAGGAGCAGCCCACAACTGACCCTCCCCCATGGCCTCGGCTCTCCGGGTGGCTTTTCTCGAGCAGACCGGTGTGGAATTGTGCCTTTCGCCAAAACAGCCATTCTCAACTCGGCTCTTCGGGTGAGGGGTCATTGTTTTTAGTGACTTTTGAGCTATACGTCACATACCGTGAAGTTCACCCATTTTAAAGTATACAATTCAGTCGTTTTTAATATATTCACAGAGTTGCACAACCATCACCTCAATTGCTTGTAGAACATTTTATCATCCCCAGAAGAAACCCAGTACCCTCTGGCTGCCTCCCCAGTCTTAGGCAAGCACTTGTTCTTCTGTCTCTGTAGATTTGCCGGTTCTGGGCCTTCACATAAATGGAATTATATGTAATATTTGGTCTTTCGTGACTGGCTTCTTTTGACTTAGCATAATGTTTTTGGGGATCATCCTTCTTTGTAGCATATGTCATTACTTCATTCCTCTTTACTGCCAAATATTCTGAGTCGTGTGGACGGACAGCATTTGTTTCTCCATGCGTCAGCTGATGGACATGGAGGGTGTTTCCACTGTGAACTGCTGTGAGCACGTGTGTGTAAGGTTCTGTGTGGACATATGCCTTCACTTCTCTTAGGCATATTCCTAGGAGTAGAATTGCTGGATTATGTGGTAACCCTTGTTTAACCTTTTGAGAAACTGCCAGTGTGTTTGCTACTATGGCTAGACCATCTTCCATTTTCTCTAGCAGTGAGTATGGGTTCGGGCTCCACCAGCACTTGCTATGGTCCGTCTTTGTGATTTTAGCCACCCTGTTGGGTGTGACTTGGACCCACTGTCATCGTCATTGCTTTTTTTCCCCCTGTTGACCATTTGCATATCTTCTTTGGAGAAAGGTCTGGTAAGACCTTTTGCTCATTTTTAAATTGGTTTGTCTTTGTATTACTGAGTTATAATAGTTCTTTATATAGTCTAGATACAAGTTCCTTATCAAATACAATTTGCAAAAATATTCTCTTATTCTTTGGGTTGTCTTTTCACTTTGATGATGGTAACCCTTGAGGTCTAAAGACTTTAACTTTTTTTTTTGGGGGGGGGATGGAGTCTCGCTCTGCCGCCCAGGCTGGGGTGCTGTGGCCGGATCTCCGCTCACTGCAAGCTCCGCCTCCCGGGTTCCCGCCATTCTCCTGCCTCAGCCTCCCGGGTAGCTGGGACTACAGGCGCCCGCCACCTCGCCCGGCTAGTTTTTCTTTTTTTTTTTTTTTTTGTATTTTTTAGTGGAGACGGGGTTTCACCGTGTTAGCCAGGATGGTCTCGATCTCTTGACCTCGTGAACTGCCCGTCTCGGCCTCCAAAAGTGCTGGGATTACAGGCTTGAGCCACCGTGCCCGGCCTTAAAGATTTTAACTTTAATGAAGTCCAGTGTATCTCCTTTGTTTTGTTGAAAATTATTGCCAGGGTCATGAAAATTTATGCCTGTGTCTTTCCAAAAAGTTGTGTAGTTTTAGTTCTTTGGTCTCTGGAGTTTATTTTTAAGAGCCTGTTTCTCTAGCTCTTGAAGAGAAGGGTATCAGAAGAAATGGCCACTGAGAAGAGAAGGGGCGGGAGGCTGAGTTTCTTTCATGGATGGAACGTGGTTTGGCTGGAAGCTGGCGGGCTCAGGATGCCGCGTGGGTTTCTTCTCCTCCTTTAGGCCTCAGTGTGCAGTGGCCCTTCTTAGGGAGCTCGTTCACTCCCTGCGCCTCATGCACCCTTTCCTGGCATTTGTCACCAACACGAGTCTACACTTGCTGGTTTACTGGATTTTTCTTAAACTTCCTACTGAACTGTAAGCCTCTAGAGGGCAAGTGCTTCTCTGTTTTAGTCACTATTTTATCCTCAATGCCCAGTCGACTGACTTGTTGGAGAATGATGTTTCCTGGATTTCATGTCTGACACAGCAAGGTGCTGGGAGAGAGTCAGCCATCCCTCAGACTTGGGGAGGCCCTCCAGGCTGAATTCACCTCCAGGGAAAGCGAGGGAAGGGGACACATGTCCCCAGAGCTTATCAGAGGGGGTAACCATGGTCATTGTTTCTGCCAGCAGTAAAAGTCCTTTTCAGCTGTGAGTTACATGTCAACAGATTGAAGAAGGAAGGTGGAGTGTGTTATTTTCTAATTTCAGAATTACATATTGAGATGGATAGCCATTCAGTGAGCAGTCTCAGTATGGAAGGAAGGCAAACTGTGCCATATTTCAAAGTGGACCCCATGTGGGCTCCCACGTTGTACTTTTTGGAGCCTTTAATAGCACCACTGTTATTTAAAAGAGCCTATTTGGAGGAAAATAAGAAGCATTCCAAGTTTTCAAAAGTAGTTAAGATTTGTCCAAGACCACACAAGTGAGCAAGGTCGCCTCCTTTGTCATACTTGACGACAGTGTTTGATGCTTGGGTCACTCTTGACCCTCACCATGATCTCCATGTGCATGTCGAGTGTGATGGCCCTGGCAGCACTTGAGATGCCCCCCATTTTGCACATTGCTGCTGCTTTCGCTCTAACCGGTGAGATGTAGACAAGAGCTATAGGAACTGACGCCAGCAAGGGCAGTAAGAGCCGCCAGTGCTTCATTTGTCCTCTTAACCCTGTGCCTAGGAATTGACTAACCTGGCTTTATGGCAGCAAATAAAGTAACTTTTAATTTCCTTTAGTTTAAAAAATAACATTCAGATTGCAGCCCTTCAGAAATAAGGAGCAGAAAAGGGTGAGAGAGAAAAGAAAAGAATGAAAACACAAATGTGGACAGCTCTGATGTGATCACCGCACAGCAAGAGGTTCTTTTCGTCCTTCCGCGAGACCGCTCCCGAAGCCCCCAGGGCAGTGCCCCACTGGAATGCCGTCTGCCTTGTGGCTGCTCTGCAGAGACCCCTTACCAGCCAGTCAACCCACTGTAAAGCCAAGTTAAATCTAATTTAAGGACACAAATTGACAAAGCAGGTTTGTTTATTGCAGGGTAGACTTATTAACTTAGAAAAGCCATGAGCCCTGGTCTTTCTGTTTACAGAAATAAAATGGAACTCTAAATGAGGTTTAATGGGCTTCCCAGATCATGTTCCCTGGACAGATTTTTTTTTTTCCTTCTTCAACAGTAAATTTGAAAATCAAAAGGACTGAAAAGAAAGGGGAGTGCTTCCTGTTATAAATAGGACTGGCGGCATTCTTCACAGCATTTTATAGCCTCTCACTGTGCATTATAATTTCAGAGTAGCTGAAAAGCATTCCAAGTTTTCAAAAGTGGTACATTCACTCAGAAGCATTTATCAAGCATGTGCTATGTGCTGGGCATTGGACAGGCCCAAAGATGGCCCAGAGGCCCACGCGCTCCCCAGACTTGCATGATACGGTAAATAAATAGAACAGACTAGCGGAGAAGGACATGGCAGTGCAGAGAGCAGTGGGAGCTGGGAAGGCTGCGAGCCCAACTCTGAGAGTGGCCGGTGGGGGCACCTTGGGAGCTGATCTCTGGGCTGCAGAGGTGAGCTGGGAGATGTGGGCGCATCAGATCACTCAGAGTGAACCTGGGTCTGCTGGATGAGCTATGGCCACAGCAATGCCATCTAGTGTCACAGCAGATTTCCTTGTGCCCCCCTGTCTGCTGACCCCAGCATAACTTTCTTGTTAAAAGGCTGAAGGCTACTCGGACATACTTGAGACTTTGTAGTGTCATCAGAAGACGGACAGACAGCTGTAGTGTATGAACAGAAGGGCACCATGCCAGTAAATGCAACAGTGGCAAGCAGAGAGAAGGAAAAACCCAAAGTAATATACAGGTCAAGCCTCCCTTACCCAAGATGCTTGAGACCAGAAATGTTTCAGATTTCAGATTTTTTTTCAGTTATTAGGATATTTGTATTATACTTAACTGGTTGTTTCCCAAATCTGAAAATCCAAACTCTGAAATGCTTCAATATCCCAAACTTTTTGAGTGCTGACATGACCTGCCCACGCCGCCCTCCCCCCGTGCGTGCACACGCACACACATGCACACACAGGCGCACACACACAAAATGCTCACTGGAGCAGTTCAGATTTTGGATTTTTGAATTTGAGATACTGAATAAGTATCTGTATTGATTGTCACTGTTGGAAAGATCAAAATTGAATTTGACATGATTGGCTAGAATTTCATGTACACTGGATTCCGTATTTGTGTATAGTCATCTGCTTATAATTTTTAAATGTTTAAAAATAAAGCAAGGAAAGCAGCTACTAGAAGGAGCCCTATGTGCTTTTGTAAGCGTGGTGACGAGCGTGCACCAAACTGAATCCTGGCTCCAGGACTGCCGTGGAAGACAGCGGGGGCCGTTCCTGTCTTTGGTCTTGATGGTCTTTGGTGGTGGCACTGCGGCTCCCAGAACCAAGTTGGGTGGACTGGCTGAGTTCCTAGAGCTCATCCGCTCTGTCTCGCGCCTGTAGCCACGTCTGCTCAGGCCCTCGTGAATGCTGCTGATTTTTCAGGCAGAGTGATTTTTTCTTTAAGACACTGGTTTTCAGACTCTGTCTCCACTGTTGGGGTACTCTAAAGACATAGTACCCCTTTTTAATGAGTCTGACTCAAGATGAATGCCAGAGCATGTTTCTTTGTATAGGGGAATTTGACCTGCAGAGGGAGGAATAAGGCCCAGGGTGTGAGGACCAGCGTTTAGGAGCACCCCGGATTTTCTGGTGGGGCTGTGCTAAAGCTGGCCCACACCCACTCACAGGGCCATGGTTCACCTTTTGCCTCATCTCTGTGTTCAGCGACATGGTGTTGGTGGATGCTGGGGGGCAAACACCAGTGTACCACCGTGTATGCTGTGCTCTGGGAGCCATAGCTTTGACACTCGTCTAGAGCAAGGATCAGACAACACCAGCCTGAGCCTCTGCAGCCCACTGCCTGTTCTTGTAAATAATGTTTTATCCAAAGGCAGCCATGCCGTGCCCACGTATTTACATGTTATCTAAAGCTGCTTTGACCAAAAAGCCAAAAATGCTCAACATCTGGCTCTTGAAAGAAAAAATTTACCAGCCTGTCTTCTAGAGTTAACTAGGAATCTGGTTCTGAAACATGAAGATATCTTGGGTTAAAAAGAGATTAGGGGCCAGGCTCATGCCTGTAATCCCAGCACTTTGGGAGGCTGAGCCTAGGAGTTTTTCTATTTTTTTATAGAGACAGGGTGCCACTATTATCCAGGCATAGTGGCACGCACCTGTAGTTCCAAGTACTTGAGGGGCTGAGGTGGAAGGATCACTTGACCCCAGGATTTGGAAGCTGCAGTGTGCCACGATCATGCCATTGCACTGCAGCCAGAGTGGCAGAGTGAGACTCTGTCTTAAAAAAGATTATTTTTAAGAAGAGATTAGAGTGGTTCAGGTTGTGAGGAAGCTTCAGCAGCTTTTCTATTTCCAAGAAAAAAGCAATCAAATAACGGGGAGCCCCCTTCACCATCTCCTAGTTAAAATTATGGACATACAGACGTGCCCATCGTCATGGGCCCTGTGTCCCGAATCCAAGATGTGGTTTCTGAGCGGCCCTCCTGGGCGTGTGCGTTTTTCTAGCGTTGCAGGAAGTCCGAGGAGCAGGCTTCCCTCCGCACTGTGTTTCTAAGCCTTCTGGAGTTCAGCTCCATGGAACCCCTTGGGCAGCGTGTGGTAAGTTTCCTGCAAAGGCAGAAGTGGCGTCTGGCTGGGGCTGAGGCTGGGGCAAGGCTCAGGGAGCCATCTTTACAAATGGTTTGCGAGATTCCCCGGTGCCTGTCCCTGGGAGACTCTTACTGCTCCTGGGACTCCCCTGCTCCCTCTGCTGTCCTGCTGCGAGTCTCAGACCCGGCCCAGGCTTTTCCTCAGCCGTGTGGCTCCTGCCTCCTGTCTGGTGCCAGCCCAGCCTGTCTGTGGCGCTCCCTGCATGCTGGCGCTCTTCTAACCCCCATCCTGGGGAGCTGGAGCTGGAGTGGGGTCTGGTCAGAGCAGCTTGCCTGAGCCGACGAGGGTCCAGCCTGGAGCATCGGGCTCTGGAAGCCGAGCTGGTGTGCAGGTTTTCACCCTGTGGGGGAGTCAGGACACAGTAGGTCATGAAATCCATCTAGTAGGTCACCAAGCAGCATTTTAAAAAAGGAAAGAAGAGGCCAGGCGCGGTGGCTCACGCCTGTAATCCCAGCAGTGTGGGAGGCCGAGGCACGTGGACCATTTGAGGTCAGGAGATCAAGACCAGCCAGGCCGACATGGTGAAACCGTCTCTACCAAAAACACAAAAATTAGCTGGGCCTGGTGGCACATGTCTGTGTTGCCAGCTACTCGGGAGGCTGAGGAAGGAGAATTGCTTGAACCCGGGAGGCAGAGGTTGCCGTGAGCCGAGATCGCGCCACTACACTCCAGCCTGGACGACAGAGTGAGACTCGGTCTCAAAAAACAAAACGAAAAGAATAAAAATACCAGACTGCATTGCGTGTAGTGAGGGAAAGCGTTGGAAAAGAACACTTTGAATTCAGTGTGTGTCTGTATGTTCTACACATACACATTTGTGGATACGTCTGCACACATAAGTATGCGCACGTGTTTGTACTGACCATCCCTCTGCCCTGCACCATTTCCCAGAGCCTGTCGTGCAGTTGGCTGCCATGAGCATGCTTGGGATCAGTGAGCCCCATCCTCATAGCCAGCGTCTGTGTGTGCTTCCTTCCACGTGCCTTTTGGATACCCAGACTGCATGTCTGCTCAAGCCTCCCAGGTGGCTCAGGCCTGTACCACAGACATACCCCGTTCTCCCTGTGGTGGTCTCTCACTGGGGTAGGGTCCACAATCCTGGAACCATTACTTGGATTCCTTGAGAATTTTAATTCTCTACGTCAGATATGTGCCTACTGTGAATGGGCCTCCACATACCTGCCCTTCATTCTCACCCTGGATTCTAAGACCCTCCCACCTGCACCCAACCTCAAAGATCCAGTCTTGTGGAGCACTCCTGGGAGAACGTTGAAATCTTTGCTGTCATTACCCTGTGTTCATGGAGGCTTTGGAAACCTGAAAAGTGCTGCAGTCCCTTTCCAGCAGTGTAAATGGCACCTCTGTGTTAAACCACACCTGTACACTGAGTGAGGGCAGCACCCTCATTTTTTTCTGTTTAGCGTGTCCCATAAGCAGAAAACTTTGAAAAGCAGATTTTCAAAGTAATTTTTATTGGATTAAAGTATTCAGGAGTGCACACCTGTGTGTTGTGCAAGTCAGCTTCACTGTGATGACATGGAAAGGATCCAGAGACCCAGATGCCCCTTCTTGCGAGAGCTGTGCTAATTTATTCCATATGTGAGCTCTCGCCCATTTCCGGCAGGCCAGCCAGGCCCAGGCCGCACCTGCTCTTCCCCGTCCCAGGCCACCTGCTTGTCTGCCACCCAGCGTCAGCACCAGCAGCAGCAGAGGGAAGAGATGAGCAGATGAGCACGTCCTTAGTAGGCGAGGTGTCGGGTGCTTGAGAGGCTGGCACCAAGGCAGAGGCGTGGGTGCTGCAGGTGTCCAGGACCCTGTGCTCATACTGCCCCGGGCAGCTCTGGTCTCACGTCTCCGTGCCATGTCCCTGTTTCCCTTCTGCTGTCTTGTTCTTTCTCCATTTGCCCACTCTCCTTCCCTCCCACACCTACCTGATCTTTCCTCCCTCGCCCCGTTGGTCAGGGTCTGGGGTCTGGGTCTGTGTAAGGCTGAAATATGTGCCGACCCTAGGCTCTTGGTGATTCCTGGCATGCATTTGGAGTGACTTGATGAATTTTAGTCACAGTTTTAAAGGTCCTTAAATTTTTCAACTATATTTTAAAATGTGAGTATTTAAAGTGTACCATTTGATTACTTCTGGCATATGTACCCATGAAACATTAAACATAAATGAAGAGAACTGAGAAGCTATAGGAAGAAGAAAATAGATAAAGTCAACTGTATGCAATTAAGAAATACAAGCAAAACCACCATGAACAAAGTCAGAAAGACAGATTAACCTGGAAAAAGCTGCAGTTTCATCAGAGACGAGCTAATTTCCCTAGTACTCAGAAACACTCAACAGATTAACTAGAAAAAGCCAGTGATCCAATAGGAAAAACATGGGAAAGAATATAAATAGACAGTTACTAGAAAGGATTTTATGTGCATGAAAAAAATGCTGGGGTGTGGTGACTCACGCCTATAATCCAAGCACTTTGGGAAACTTAAGGTGGGAGGATGGCTTGAGCCCAGGAGTTTGAGACCCACCTGGGCAGAGAGACCCCATTTCTGCAAAAAGTAATTAAAAAAAAAATCAGCTGGGTGTGGTGGTACATGCCTGTCGTTCTAGCTACTTGGGAGGCTGAAGCCAAAGGATCGCTTGAGCCTTGGAGGTGGAGTCTGCGGTGAGCCACTGCAACCTGGATGACAGAACAAGACCCTACCTCAAACAAACAAAAAAAAAAGAAAAGAAAATAGCCATACTCAACTGGTAATAGAATGCCTAAGCTGCCCCGACGGGGATGGGGGCTCTCTCACTGCTCCTGTAGGCTGGCAGCCCCTCCCAGGCTCTAGCTCTCTCTGTTCCAGAAACAGCCTCCATCTCTTCAGGCCAGTGGGTAGCTACCGCTTGCATGGTCTCTGGTACTTCACCGTACCTGGCTGGTGTCCATAATACTGTCCCCACCTTTCTAATGAGTCCCTTCCTTAAGTTCTCTCTTCATTAAAAAACGAAGGACCTCATGGACACCATTTTTCACTTATCAAAAGTTTGGTGATTCAGTAGTGGTGATGGTACAGGAAAGTGAGGTCTCACATCGATTTTGGCAGGACTGTAAATTGCTACACCCTCATGGAAGGCAATTCAGCAGTCTCTCAAAGTGAAGACGTGCCTGATCCGGACACCCCACATCTGGGAAGTAGCACACAGCTACTCTCGGGGCACGGGGTGACCGCACCTCGTGTTACATTGCATCAGAGGTGGCTTGTCTTCCTGTTAGGATGTGAACAGTGTCTGTCTGTCAGGGTCTCGCTAATCATAGAAATATTTGGAGTATCATAGACGACCCTGCAACCATTAATACAGGGAATGGGACGTCTCTTCCTGCACTCAGGAGAATCATTAAGTCAAGATATTCTATTAAATATCAGTGTAATTGTATAAAGTAAATCTATATTTTTATCAGGGTACAGAGGAATGCAATCCATGAAGTTATCTTTGTTAGAAGGAAAAGGAAAAACACATGGTGTGTAAAACACATTGGCACAGTGGCCACTTCCACAGTAGGGACTGAAGACAGTCTCTGGGGACAGGGATGAGGGGAAGGCCTTACAGTATATTGTACATTAATCTAGAAAAAAGAATTCTAAAAAGCTGGGAAATAGAAATGGACTTGTTTGGGGGTGTGATTCATTTGCTGATCGATGTCTGGTTGGGTCTAAAATGAAAGTTACGTTTTTCCCCCATCCCTATCCCCAGCTGCACTTGGTCCAGTCTCCTAGGGAGCCAAGCCCTTACCCTGATTTCAGATTTAAAGCTCAGATCTCCAGTGCAGTCTAGGCTTGGGGTGGCCTGTGGCTGGGGAAGGGTCTGATCAGGTTCTCCTGCCGCCTTCCAGGCCTGGGGAGGAGTGGGGGAGGGGACGCTCTTTCTTAGTAGGTCCCTCTGACCCTCACAGCCCCTCACCTGCAGGCGGCCCCGTGTTCTTCGTGGGGAGCGGCCACAGCTGGCTCTCCCCCGGAGCCCGGGTCACGTGTTCCTCCTGCCAGCATCTGCTTTCCTGGGCACGGGACGGCACAGTGCGGTGGCTCTGGGGGAGCCTGGGCCAGCCTCCAGCACTCCCCTGGCTCCCAGACAGGGTGGGAGCAGAGAGGCAGCCAGGGAGTGTGGCTTCACCCCTGAAAAGCAAACTCCTTCCTAATTGTTCAGAGAAGACAACTGCTCGGGTCCACAGGGAGGCCGGTCTCCCCGCCAGGTGCTGTGGGGAGGCTGGGGACCGGAAGAGACAGTGAGGGGTGCCCGCTGGTGCCAGGCACTGTCCTGGGAGCCTGCAGTGTTCCTGTTTATTTTTATTCTGACTGAGGAAATTACAGAAAGACACGTTGACCAGCCTCGTTAATAAATTCAGACCTCTAGACTGGACCGCTGTCCTCTGGCGGGTGCTGTGGAGCTCTGTGGCCCCGGCTCCCTGGCCGTAGGGCTCTCCTGCCTTCTCGCTGTGGAGGAGCTTGCCGTGGGAGGGCGGGGCTTGCCGTAGGGAGGGCGGGGCTTGCCGTAGGAGGGCGGAGCTTGCCGTAGGAGGGCGGAGCTTGCCGTAGGAGGGCGGGGCTTGCCGTGGGAGGGCGGAGCGTCCTTCACGACCATGAAGCCCTCGGTGGTCTGGAGACGGATCTTCTGTCAGGGCGCCTTCGGAAATCCTGCCGGGCTTCAGTGAGACTGATCATCCCCACTCCCTGTGGTGACGAATGGCGTGTGAATTGTGGGTCCTTGAGAGTCTGGGGGAGAAAAATAAGGATTTTCTTTGTTTCTCAAAGGAGCGAAGAGAAGTGAAGATTGCGCGTGAGCAGGAACTCTCCGGCCCGCCCGGCCTTCTGCAGCATTTCTGCGATGTCTTCTCAGCATCCTGTCGCCGAAATATTGACATACACTTAGCTCTTTGTAATGAAAGGACTTGTTTTTGTCTTCTCTTCGTGGGGTGGGAAAGGGAGTGGGGCTGGGAGGCTGGGCTTGGTCTGCCCTTCCTGGTTGCTGTTAGCCTCCAGGGGTCACAAGCCTGGGTCTCTTATTAATCTTGACAACAAACTATTTCTAACAGTAAGAAAAGTGGAAATAGTGACTTCAGATTCGCGGTGAAAGAGCGTCTTTCACCCGCCATCTCCTGGACCTGCACCAGCTGTGGGCTGCGCTGCCCCCCGCCCCCACCGAGGGCCTTGTTCTACTAGGAAATAAGCTCCAGTTTATGCTTTGTTGTTTCTGTGTGTGTAAATAATATGAAGGAAAGCACAGAAAGAAAAGGAGAGGCGAAACCCTCCATTCTCACAATCAAATTTATACACGTCCTCCAAGCTTTAGAATGACCGCGGTCGTGGTGGTGTGGCCAGATCAGACAAGCATCGGTGGTTAGAACACTTAAAGAATACTTAGAAGCTGACAGGTCTCGCCTAAGGGACCCTCCCTAGAAGCTGCCACAAGTAGGGTTTCTCTTGTGCCGTTAAGAAAATGAGGCTCTCTCCCTGAGTCTCAGAGCAGCAGCCCCTGTCCTCAGCTGTCCCTCCCGTCCATATGTGGCCATCTCTCCAGATCAGACCAGCTTGCCCGAAAGCCCCTTCCACCTTGGGTTGCTGGCTGCCCGTCTTCACAAAGCTCACAGCAGATGCACCTCTGCTGGTGTGTGGACCTGGCAGAGGGCACATTAGGTGGCTGTGAGTTGGAAGAGAGATGAGGGATGGAGGCGTCCAAGGGACAGTTTGGGCATAGCTGGGCGTGGTTTCTTCCAGTGGCTTCCTCTGGCATGTGATGGTGAGCTGGCTTCTTTGAGCTCTGGTCACTTGTTGTTGCTGTTGGGGAGTGGAGGGCTCTTCCTTGTATAGTCTGGTGTTCATTTCTGTTGGCTGTACAGGAAAGCACATTTTGTTGAAGGTGGAAAGATTTTGCCGCCCCAGCCTCCTTCCCGTTTGCTCTGAGGGCAGAGGCTATCAGCCCCTCCCAGAGGCCTGCCACTTCAGTTCTTCAAAGGGCCTGGCTGCCTCCAAGCCCAGGGCCGCCCAGCAGAATTCCTGAGTTAACACCGTCCCAGAGGGCACTGTGGCTTGGGGGAAGGATTCCTTCCAAAAGATTGGTTTCTCTCCTTCAGTCTTAACTGTTTGCATGTGAACCTCTTTAGGGTAGATTAAAGGAGAGATCCGGCTAGGTCAGTGGATAATGATGTCCTTTACAGGGACCCTCGCCCAAATGTTGACGTTGCATACATTTTATTATTGCCGCAAATATGTCACTATAGAGTATCTCCCTCTTTCACAGTCAGTAAAAACAAGGCGTGATAGAAGGAGGCTCTTCTAAAATACACGTAATCACTTCCATGTATGGCTGAGGTTGGTTCAGTAATGGAGTAAAAAATGGGTGACTTGGTATAACTGAGAGGGCTTTGATGCAGCGGAAAAAGGCAGGGGACTGGATTCTGGGAAACAAATTGTAGGTGTATCTTCTTGTAGAGAATGAGCCTGCAGCACCGAGAGATGCCGCCTGCTCCCGGGTGTGGGGAATACCTTATGCAGGGGGCTGTGCCCGTGTCCAGAGGGCGGCCGGGGCTGGCATCGGACTCTTCCACTGTGTCTGGAGGTTCGAAGAGGGTGGGAGTGGGGTTCCCTCCGAATTCCTGCAGGTGAGCTTCTGATGAAATCTATGTTTTACAGGAATGGCATCCACCTTTAGCTTGTCCGTTTGCAATACGTTGTGCAGACCTGCACGCTTGTGGATACGCAGCAGGAACTGTCCACCTCAGGGGTGTCCTGGGCTCACTCCTTCCCCAGACTCTCAGAAGGGAGCGCTGCCGCTTCCGGGGAATGGGAGAGCAGTGTCTCTGCCTCTTGCTGTGTCTGTCACAGATGAGCAGCACTGAGCGACATCTGCTATGGGAACTTAGGGAGTGGTGGTTTGAAAGGGAACGCTGACTCTCAGCACCCTGCAGCACCAGCAGCACAGTCGGAATGTGTGTGGAATTTCCTCGTTACGCTTTGCGTTTAGTATCTGTCATCTTGCAAAATCATGTTTAAAACAGTGAAACACCTGCTTTTCCCTCTGAAGTTGACTGGCAGCTGTAATTAGCACTGTGGTTTCTTCCTTTAAAAAGTAAACTGACTGTGCGCAGTGGCTCACGCCTGTAATCCCAGCACTTTGGGAGGCTGGGGTGGGTGGCTCCCGAGGTCAGGAGATCGAGACCAGCCTGGCCAACATAGTGAAACCCCGTCTCTACAAAATTTAGTGAGGTGTGATGGCAGGCGCCTGTAATCCCAGCTACTCGGGAGGCTGAGGCAGGAGAATTGCTTGGACCCAGGAGGTGGAGGTTACAGTGAGCCAGATCGTGCCATTACACTCCAGCCTGGGTGACAGAGCGAGTCTCTTTCTCAAAGAAAATAAAAAGTAAAAAAAAAAACTAAAAGAAAATGTAAACCTAAGTGTGTCAACAATGCCAGTCCATTTGAAAGCACAGCTTTCTGGAATACAGAGGCTGCCGGTCACTGGGCCCGGTGGCTGGGGTGCCTGCCCGCCTGTTTCTCACTGGGCGCTCTCTTGTTCCTTCAGGTTCGCCATCGCTGGTGTGAACTCATTGTTAAGCACAAGTTCACAAAAGCCTACAAAAGTGTGGAGAGGTTCCTTCAGGAGGATCAGGTAGGTGTCATCTTGCAGCGGATGGGGGTTCGTTCGGTAAAGGCTGTCCCCTGCACTTCACACAGGAACCCACGTTCTCAGTATCTCTTTCATAACAAATAAATAATCTGTCCCAGGGATTCTTAAGGACTGGTAGGATCTTACCTAACGCTGATACTTCTGAGCTGCTTTTTTCCTCTCTCAGTGTCTTTGAAGAATTGAGTTAGGCACCTTCAATGCTGCCTTGTGGCCTACATGTCATCCGATGCTGCGTGCTCACACTTCACGGCGTCTCCAGCACCTGCTAGGCCATGCTTGTCGCTTGGTGATGCCATGCGGTTGATCCCTGATCAGTGGCCCTCATAGAAAGTACACGTGCAAGTCAGACTGGGAGAACCCTGACAGGACAGTCTCGGTCTGTACCTGCACCTGCTGTGCTGTGCTAGGCAGGTTTCCTTCCTGTGAGAGCTTTTCTCACTGTTCACCAGGGACAGCCGTCCCCTTCGAGGAGCTCACAGGCAGTGCGTGTGCGGGAGCGGATCTGGGGAGACCTTCATCGGCTGCCTCTCATGTCCGCAGTTTGTCAGGTCACCAACAGGTGTGTCCTGTGACACGTCACAGCCTCCCACACCCACCCCATTTCCCCACTCTCCACTCCCTCAGCCTCTGAGTGAGTGGCCTGCCAAGCGCTGTGGGTGACAGCGTGGAGCTGCCTTCCAGCTGGGGTGGAGAGTGGGAGTGAGGCAAACAAAAGGTCTCAGTGTGGGGACAGCCAGCCAGTGAGGCCTGAGGCCTCATTATTCCCACAAAGAAAAGTACATGCCTTTGTACCAGAAGAAATGTCACATTTGCACAGCAGAGCAAGAGGTGTCTCGAAAAACATACCAAGAGTGTAAGGACAGAATTTAAGAGCAACTTTAAGGTCTCTTCTGAAGACCAGAAATCACTGCAGTATATTTAGAATCATGATCTTTGACAAATAAGGATCACTATGTCTGGGCTTTTTTAGGTCAGCGCTTTTGAACCCTTCACTGCGGAGTTTAGCTCTTGCGCTGTCTTTGAGGTCCTTCGTTTAGTTGTTGAGTCGGAATGTGACTCACGGCGTAGCTAAGCCTGGCACGAGGGAGTAGGCAGATCCAGAGGGGTCCCTGGGTCTTCCAGAACGTCCTTGGCTATTTTAAAAATACAGGTGTGTTTGCAGCATCGTTCCCACGCAACAGAGTCGGTGCGGGCTGCGGTGCAGGGCCGCGGAGGAACGGGCACGGGCAGGGCGGTATCTGCAGGCCTCGTCATGTGTCTGCGGCTGCTCTGCGCTTGTTTCCCTGGCAGGTGAGGGACTTGCTGGATGAACTCAGACCAGCTACTCCTAGGGACACACTTTGCGGGGCAGGAGTCCCACGTCTCTGTCAGGCCACACAGGCCTTCCACGTGGTAATTCTGGGAATTACCATACTCTGTCTCTGTTCAGAGCATTCCTGACACGGCCATCATGGTGGGAATGCTGGCTCATCGTTCTGTCACCAGCGAAATCATCGGAGTCTGTGGAGAGAATTGGGAGCTGAGGATTCCTTGGGGTTTTGAGAACCAGGAGGAGACAGGGATTGCAGACTGCAGCTTCCAAAAGCACAGTCACCCCGCAGTCTCCGTCTTCTCTGGGGTCTTTGCAGTTTCTAGACCAGCAAGTGTGTGTGGAACAAGCACAGACTGAGGTCATGTGTGCGTGTATGTGTGTGGGTGCCCACGCCTTCGCCTGATGCCCTCTGGCCTCTGTGCCCTGCAGGCCATGGGCGTGTACCTCTATGGGGAGCTGATGGTGAGTGAGGACGCCAGACAGCAGCAGCTCGCCCGCAGGTGCTTCGAGCGGACCAGGGAGCAGATGGATAGGTCCTCAGCCCAGGTGGTGGCCGACATGTTATTTTAACAAGGTGATTCTTTCCCTTTCTTTTTCTGTCATTTAGTTCTAACCAGATACTCCTGTTAGGAGCCAGCTAAATAAAAAAGCCGAATAGTTAGCCAAGACCACCCGCAGCATCAGTAGTTGGCTCCCTGGCCGGGGGCCTGGAGAGTAACTGGCCAAGTGGGTGCTGGGCTGGTGTGGGAGCCCAGGGTCCCCGGAGCACCTCGTCTGACTGGGGCGGTCACCGGGAGGCAGAGGCTGTCCACCTGGAGGCACAGTGGCGCTCCTTGGCCCTATTTTGGCCACTTCAGCTTTTAAAATCTGTAGGAACAAAAATTGTAGGGGAACATCTTGAGTAGGTTTAGAGATGGAATGGGAAGCCTGGTGGAAGCGCTGGTCCAGTCTTCAAGGTCAGGGCTCACACAGGAGTTTACGCGGCCATGTGACTCCAAAGCCTAGCTTCTGCGAGCAGATGTTTTCTTCTAGCCATGTGTGAGCTGGAGGTTCCTTGGGCTGTCCACGCCTGGTCATGGGCTGGCGGGAGGCTCTCCAGGCACAGGCACACACAGCACATGCACCACATGCAGCACACACACCACACACAGCACACGCAGCACACACAGGCATGCACCACACAGAGCAGCCGCGGCACACACACCACACGTGGCATATGCACTCCATGACCCTGTGTCTTAAGGGCAAGTCCTACTTTTTGCTTTGTTGTGTTGGAGCGGAATTTCTACCGTGGCTTATATTGGAGTTCTGGATTATTTAAATCACTTTCTCTGTTAATTGTGTCTGGAATTAACCTGTTAGATTTACTTCCTAGCAGTGAGTTGCTCAGTATGGGTTTCTACACTATTAAAGCAACCTCGCAGTGGTGCGTGAAGTTTTGCTAGGACAACTGGGATTTCTTTTCTCGAACAGTCATTATCATGATATTAATAGGGGATGTCTAATTTTGTGTCTTTAAAAAGACTTTATCAGATCTGAAGCATTTTTCATGTTATAGCTTCTCTGTAATTTTTCATGGACATTGAATATTTGGTGTTGATATTCTTCGCTCAGTTTTGAACATTGAGTTTGCTTCTAATGTTTTGTGCTTACGAAAACCATTTCTGTGTAATGTGTTTAAGTAGCTTATTTATCTGAAAGAACTCTAATAATGAAAAGAAATAAAAAGTTTTTCCGAAGCATGATCATATTCCAGAAGAGTCAGGAACCACGTGTGCCAGGAAAGGGAAACAGGGAACGAACTACCGAGTGTCATGTAGCGAAATGCCTGCGGCAGACATGACCCGGCTCCCCTCCAGGACGGGCCGGCGGCACACAGACTGCGCACTTACCTCACTCCCGGCCTCGTATAGTCATCAGTATAAACAGTGTTTCTCTTTCATTTTGTTATTTCGTGGCATTTGTGTTAAAGTGTGTGAAGCTACAAAGCCAGCTAGTCCTGTCGCCATTCCCGCCGGTTTGGGGCAGCACCGCGGGGCTCACCCTTTGCCAGTCTTTGTGGGGGATTTTTGCCCGAGCAGGCAAAGGAGCCATCTTGGTCACAGGTCTCCCCTTTCCCCCCTCCCCGACATCTTGTTGCTGTCCCCACCCCTCAAGGTGAATCCAGGGGTTGCCAGCCTCCCTCCCAGCCAGTTGCTGTGAGGAACAGTGGCCGGGGCTGCTCCCAGGGCCCTTCCAGCAAGCGGACCTCCTGACCTGAGAGTCCCCAAAGGCTTCCCAGGGCAGCTAGACTCTGCCTGGAGAGAAGAGATCTTGTCCCCAAGGGTTAGAAGCAGTAAACTAACAGCAAGGACAGCTGCCTTTAACAATTCTGTGTGTCACGTGCTTGGTCCCTGCATTTTTCATCAATTCCAAAGCTGCACTGGCATTTTTATGGTCATCTCTTGAGTCCCTTTGATTCACAAAATTATACCTCTAGGATGCCAACTAAATGAACAGCAAACAGAAACTCCACCTGTTTGCCTGTGTAACAGGCGTGAAGGTGGCCGTGTCGCCGGCGTCCTTCCGCGGAAGCCCGGTGCGTGCAGACGGGGGCACGGGGCGGCGTTGCTCTCAGGTGCTCTGGCTGCTTGGGTTCCTGGCATGCTGATTTGTGACTTAAGATTAAAATCACATTGCCAGGGATTACCACGCAACCACGACCTTGGCTGCTGCTCCAGAAGTCGTGGTCGCACTCGCTGCAGATTGGAGGATAGGTGCATCTCATAAATCTTCTTTGGAAACAAAAGAAGCCACCAGCTGAGGAAGATGCTCACCGGTCACCGTCCCTTTATTTGTGCCCAGCGACGACCTCTCTGACAAGGTGCAGAGCTTAGCTGATTGGTGAACAGTGATTGGTTTCCGCTTTGTTCACAGTGGCTAAGTTCTGCACCTGAAGAGAAGGTGAGATGGGGACAGTTAAGTTGGAGCCGCTGGGGCAGAGGCTGTTGCTGACGGGCGGGCCGCTGCTGCACAGTCAGCTTGGGTGCCGAGCGCGATCCTGGAGGATGAGAGACCACTTGGCCCAAAGGATGCACTATCTCCTGCCAGGAATGCTAGCCGCGTACTCAGTCCTTAAGTCTGTCCACAGAAGCATCCACTAATCTGTCTGAAAGGTCAAATGTATTGAAAGTTGCAAAAATTTTTCTTACAAAAAACTGAAACCAAATGCATCCCATCAGTCGAGTGAAACCACGTGGTGGTTCATGCTGTGAGAGGGGCGGGTGGGGCTTTCGGAGGCGCTCCTGTTCTGGGCGCGGTGAACTCTCTCTTGTATTTGCAGTCCAGGCCTCCGCATCTCCTGCGCCACGGACGGTGCCCACGGAGCTCCCAGCTGAGGCGCCGCTTCTCCGGGCTGTCGATTGGACCCGCCCTCCGGTGCCTACTGAGCTGATATCAGTTCTCATTTTACACACTGGCTCAGTTCAGCAGGAACAGGAGTCGAGCCCTTGAGCAAAAAGCCTTCGTGTCTGTAAGTGCCCGAGGCTCAGGAGAGCTGGGGCTCCCACTCGCAGCAGACAGGCCGCGTCCTCCCTGGCCCGGCGGCAGCACGGTGCCAGTCATCTGTATGTGCTCCTGTGGCATGGGGATTTGTAGACTCAGAAAACTCTGCTGGCAGAAAGTTAAGAGCTCCCAGGCCTGAAGGCGGGACACAGTGCCAGCAGGGGGGCGTTTGCCCCCATGTGTGAGGGAGCCAGGGCCCAGCTCTCCCACGGCAAGGTGAGCGGAGACTCTCTGAGAGCAGTTAGAGTGGGTGCGGGTCTGAAATGGGGACTCCTAGCAGCTATGGTGTACGCGAAGCCTGAGTACAGCCTGCTGGTGTCAACGGCCACGTGTGAGCAGGCCAGCATCACACAGCTCGCTGTGACCCGTCCTTGTCCTGTGATTAAAGTCCTCTCCTGAAAGTGGAGAGCAAAGGCACACAGAGGTGCGCGCTCACAAGAATTCCTCTTGGCGACTGGGTAATCAGTTACTGCTGTTTCCTTTGCAGGAAAGATCCCAGCGAGATTCTTTCATTCACCTCCTCCTAGCCTGGGGGACTGACCCTGGACATCAAAGGAGGGATTATGTGGCTGCTAAAGCCATCAGCCCACAGCCCTGTTCAAGTCTCGGTGCTTCTCTTTCCCAGAGGCTGGTCCCAGCCAGGCACGCACAAAAGGCAGATTCTCGTAAACGCGGCCTCCCGCCCTGGATCTGGAGTGGAGCTGCTCTGGGATTTCGAGTTCTTCTGCACAGATGATTAAATATATCCGAGAGATGCTGGGAAACCTGCTGAACGTTTTACGTTGGGCTGCCCAGCACATGGCTGGATGTGGATATTTCTGTAATTCCAGGAAGTCACACAGCTCCTGTGTACCAAGACCAGTGGGCGCCGTTTGATGTAAAAGAGCAGGATGAGACTCTAAGATTATTCTTAATAAATGTAGTGGTTTTTTTTTGTATATGTGTTTGCTTCTGAATTTCATACTGTTTAAAAATAACAAAGGCCGGGTGTGGTGACTCACGCCTATAATCCCAGCAATTTGGGAGGCCGAGGCGGGTGGATCACGAGGTCAGGAATTTGAGACCATCCTGACCAACATGGTGAAACCCCATCTGTACTAAAATACAAAGAGGTAGCTGGGTGTGGTGGTGGGCACCTATAGTCCCAGCTGCTCGGGAGGCTGAGGCAGGGGACTCGCTTGAACCCGGGAGGTGGAGGTTGCAGTGAGCCAAGATCGTGGCACTGCACTCCAGCCTGGGCGACAGAGCAAGACTCTATCTCAAAAAAAAAATAAAAAGCACATACAAGAAAAAGGTATTCTTCACATTCTGGTGTTCCTCTCCCACCACCCTAGTTTATTTGTTGTTTTCAAGGTAGTGTTAGTTCTCTTAGAAGCCTGAAAACAAAAGAAATTTGGCTGGGTGTGGGGCATGCTCTTCTGATAAAATGGAGAGCCTGGGCATATTCGGGCACCGTGGGAGTCTGGTGGTGTGGTTTTTCTTTCTCCCCAAGGTTTAGGGTATAGAGAGAAGCTGGGCGCTGACCTTCCTGGGCGCTGTCCATGGGCAGAATGTTTGACAATGCCTGGAGAAGGCCGTAGGAACAGGTGCAGCCACGGGCCCCATGTGGGGCTGGGCTGAGCCTGAGTGCACTTGAACACACCCACAGTCTCCTCTGCCTGGCTCCGGGGGCACCACACATTCTGGCCTATTTGGGGTGAAGCAGGGGCTCTACCTGTGGATTTCTGTTAGAAGTTTTGGACTGAGAGGCCGTGGTCTCCAGAACTCTGTTTTCTTGTGCCAGTGACTGATTCCAGAAGGTTCTTAGGATTTGCTGTCTGCTGTCACATGCCTTTGCGTGGGGCTGTATGGCTGGCTGTGCCATCGTGGAGACAACTTGCAACCTGGCTGTTTGTGTAGTTGAATAAACAACAACCGCTGCGTCCTGTGGAAACAGAATGAATGAATGAACAATGCTTTCTCTCTGCACTGCCTTTTTTTTTTGGAGACAGAGTTTTGCTCTTGTCACCCAGGCTGGAGTGCACTGGCACGATCTCGGCTCACTGCAACCTCCGTCTCCCGGGTTCAAGCGACTCTCCTGCCTCACGCTCCCGCCACCATGTCCAGCCAGTTTTGTATTTTTAGTAGAGACAGGGTTTCACCACTTTGGTCAGGCTAGTCTTGAACTCCCGACCTCAGGTGATCCTCCCGCCTCGGCCTCCCAAAGTGCTGGGATGACAGGCGTGAGCCCCCGCGCCCAGCCCTCCCTCTCTCTCGTCTTTCTCTCTGCGCTTTCTGAGTGTGTTTAGCTTTCACTGAGGCGAAGCCGGGAAGGACCCTGGGCGCAGCAGCCAAACTGCCCTGCGAGGCTCCCACTCCCGCTGTGTGCAGACGCTTGGCACCTGGGCCTCTCGAGAGCTGCGGGCGGCTTCACCGGCCCAGTGGTTTGGGGTGATCCTGCTTTTCCAATAATTGAAAGCCATGCTTTGTCTTCTTTAGAAAGCACTAAAGCAAAGCTGAACTGCTGAATGGGTGGGCTCCGCACAGACCGCTAATCCCTGGCTCCTCTGAGTCACCGGGTCTTGTGACTGAGTCACCGGGTCTTGTGACTTGCTTTGACCACCGGAGATCTGACCCATGGGTGGCATAGATTCGGTGGACCTCATCAGAACCAGACACTGGTGTCACGGCTTTGGCCGAGGTCCTGCCAGGAGAGTTGGTCTTTGCTGCCTCCAGACCTGGGGGCACCCTTCCCGGGCTGGGGCTGCCGCTGGAGGTGAGGGAGGGAGGAAGCCGTAGAGCAGCACCTCTGCTCTATCCAGGCAGGAGGCTCCCTGAGACTGCGACTGCCCTCGCCGGCGTTCTCCACCTGTGCCTCAGCCGACTGTGAGTGGGTTCTGCCAGCCGCTCCTCTGGCATCTCCTAAGAGACTTGAGAGACCCTCCAGCCAGGGCCTGGCAGAGAGGCCTCGAGATTCCAGCTTGAGGGCAAACCAGGGTCTCGGGGTCAGTAGGCGACAGACGTGACCAGTACTCTTCCATTTTTCAGTGAAGTGTCACATCAGAAACCAGCTCACATCAAAGGGCGTGTGACAGGACTGAGGCTAGAAAGCTCACTGCCTTAGCCCGGCCATAGCGCCTTCGGAGAGCAGGCGTGTCTGCGCGGGGCACGGTAGTCCTGGATGATGAAGAGGAGCTGTCTGGGAGAGCAGGATGTGGGTGTGCCGGGGAACCAGAGTTTCCACTGTGGGTTCACCTGCCACATGGCAGGGTTTGAACTGCAGGTCCACATGGCTCGGAGCTTTCCTCCACGCCACGATGCCTCCCCAGCCATGGGCCCTTTGACATCTGCTGAGGCCTCCATGTCCAGGCACTCCCAGGACACCCCCTTGGGACACCCCCTTGTCACACTCAGCAGCCAGGACTTGAGAGGCCCCTGGGCCTTCACGCCTACTCCAGTGTGGTGGAAAGGCGGGCTGGGTGGGGCACGGGCTGCTCTGGAAAACATGGAAACCTGAATTTGAATCCGCTAGTTGCGTGCTGTTTCCCGGCCTCAGCTCAGCAGCTCCCCCGCGGCCGACCCATGGGCGGGACCTGTCACGGGTCCTGGGTTAAGCTGATGTGAAGGTATTAGCTCTCCCCACCCCGCAACAGGCTGTAAGAAATAAACTGATAGGAACAACCTGCTTTACCTGACAAGCTGACGCCTCCACTGAGCAGACAGACCCAGGACTGGAGGGTCCCCACAAGACACCGTCAGTTCCGTGTCTGGGTAGAAGCCAAGAAACACCTGCTCACATGGGCTTTCTCAGGCTCTAAAATGACTTGGAGATGCCACGGGGTGGGGGGGCCCATGGCTGTGCCCTGAGGCTGCGTGGGACTAAACGGCACTGAAGGAGCACTGAGGGGCCAGAGGGCAGATGCTGCAACATGTTGCCCTGGCCCCTGTGGCCTGCAGCCACTAGCAACGTCACAGGGCCACCTGTCCCCCGAGTGGTAGGCACGAACAATTAACTGGGTTTGCCAGGTTTCATAAAAGATCAGGGAGAGGCAGCAAGTGAATGGGTTAATTGCCACTGTCCTCCAGGAGAACAAATGGCTGTGGGGTTCAGCCCTTCCCCCTGAGGCCGAGGCGATGCCAGTGTTTCAGCCCACAGGAGCCGGGCAGCCCAGCGCAGGGCACTTCTCCAGAGGCCAGCATGTTTGAAACAAGTGTCCCCTGCTGTGGCCTCCGGCCGTCTGAACACAGGCTGTGCCAGTCTGTGGCTGAGCCTGGGCCTGGGGCCTGCTGCAGGAGAGGAGGTAGCCAGGCCATCTGAGGGTGACCCCAGCCCGGAGGGCCCCCCACGAAAGGAATAAGCAGCAGTGACCACAGCCTGCACTCGGTTGCCTGCAGGCCTCGCCAGCACCCCGGGGCCGGCCTGGAAGGGCAGCTCCCCGCCTCCCTGCCGGGGCTGAGGGGACAGGAGGACCTCCCCGGCCTGGGGCTCTGGGCCACAGCCAGGGGAGAAGGGCTGGGAATTCTGGCCGGACAAAGGCAAAAAGTGGGGCGAGGGAGGACACAGGAAAGAAACACCAGGGAAGACGGTCAGGTCCCAGCTCAGCTTCCTTTTGAGGATTAAAGGATTTTAAAGCATTTATTTTTATTGGAATTTCAAACCAAAACACTGAAGTAATAGCCTCCATCCTCGGCAAGGTGACCTTCCCTGCAGCATGGAGGGAGGCCAGCCATACCCAAGACAGGCCTGACGGAAAACCTGCCCTCGATGGTAGAGGGTCCAGGACGCTGCGGCGTCCCTCCACCTCCATTCAGCCTGCAGCAGCCGGTGGCCAGGCCTGGGGGAGGCCGAGGGGAGGGACCTGTGGTGCAGTGACCTCACCAAGGGGAATTGTGACCCAGAGCAACTGAAAGCAAGGCCAAGGGCTGCTTTCAAGGGACAGTTTGTTTAGGGTTTCAAGTTGTAGGCCAGGCACCTCCTTGTTCTATAGATGGGCCAGCGGAGGACTTGCGTGGGTCGTGGGTGGGGGTGAGGAGACGTGCTGGCAGGGAAGGGGGTCTCCTCAGCAAGGCAGTCTCACCCGGCGGGGGGCCACAGTCTGTCCTGAAGGCTCCTTCCAAGCAGAACTCGGGGTGCGCAGGGGCCCCCACACCCCATTCCCCAGAAGAAGAGGGGTGCTGCCTGGCACTTTGTCAGGGGTTGACATTGAAGTGTGGCGGCTCTTTGGTTAGTTGGTGCCTTGGGCTGAGCCACAGTAGGCTCACTCTGTGCAGGGCCCAGCCATGGCAGGCACTCCCTATAGGAGCATGGAGACGGTGGCCACCTGAGAGGTTTGGGGGGCCTGGAGGTTGAAGGGGCTGCCTGGACCGCCCAGGGTCGTTCCCAGCACCCGCGGACAGTGACCTTGGCCTCGCTGCTTGGGCTCTGGAGGTTTACAAGGTGGAAGGGAGGAGAGGCCGGTTGTGACTATTCAGTGGCAGGTTTTATAGATCTCTTCCCACCCTCCCTGCTGTCCGGGAGACTGATCGCCTGATAGGCATTTCTGTTCCAGTCGGATAACCAGACAGTGTGAGAAAGGCCAGCAGCCGAGCCTGGAGTGGAAGGAAGTCACCATAAAGCCACAGATGTCCCAAGACCAACTTGGCACGTGTGCATCCGCGTGCCCCCCCAACAGCTCCCCATGGGACGCCTAGCCTTAGGGGGTTGATGTCCCCTGGTTCTCACAGATGCAGAAGAGAGGAGAGGCTGAGAGCTTTGGTCACCAGGGTGTGGCCTGAGACAGTTGCTGATGGCACCAGCGCCTGTTCAAGGCTGTGTGTGTGTGTGTGTGTGTGCATATGTGCGCGCACACACTTGTGGGCAGGGGCAGTGCAGGGCTAAATGCAGAGAAAGACCTCTGGCCACACAGTTCTGTCGAGTCCCAGCAGCTTACAAGGAACCAATCTGGTCCCTACAGTGTTGGCTGAGATAAAATAAGGTCAAGTTTGGCTTCTCAGCCCCAGGACTTGAAGGGAGTGGGCCCAGGGGGAGCTGCTGTAAAGACCAGACCCTCCCACCCCTGCCTGGGCCCACCCAGCGTCTGGCTACTCCGCCACCCCTACCTAACCCTGGCAGTCGCTGCTGAGTGGGGCCTGGGGCGGGCTTGGGGCTGCTCCCCGGGGAACTGTCCATTCTGAGTCTCCCGCGGGCTCCCCTCCTGGGAGAGGAGTGCCCAGCTCTGGTCCTGCCGGGGGCCGCCTGCCCAGACAGCTCCTCTGTGGCTTCGGCTGGGGCACGGAGGCGACTGGGTGTGCACCCTGCGGTTTCCGTTTTCTTAAGCTTTCTTTGTGCTCCTTCTGCCTGTGATTTCTCTCAGCCCGGGCTTTGTGGAGTCCGTCCGCCGCTTTAAAGCCCAGCCGAGGAGGTGCTTTTGCCAGCAGGGGGTGGGTGGGGTGCTGAAGCTGCCCACAGTCAGCCCTGGACTCGCTGCCAAGAGTCCCGAGTTCCAGAAAGTTCTTTTCTGCTCTCATAGTCCTCCCTTGTCACACGAGGTCTGGCAGAACAGAACTGCGTGTCCTGAAGACTGGACTGGATGCTCATGGTGAGCTCTGCAAGGCAGGAGTCAAGGAAGCCCCTCTGGCTAAGACACCACAGTCTTCACCCCCGGTGCCCAGGGTTTCCGCATCCTGACCCTATGAGTTAAGTCCCCAGGGACTTTCAGCTGCAGTTATGTTTAGGGAGGGAGGCTCAGGAAGGACTGTGAATTATGGGCCTAGCTCAGAGATGAAGCCGGAGTCCGTTTCAGTGATTGCCGATGCAACGGAACGAGTGTGCGTTTATGTTGGGTTGTAAAGAAAAGACAGATAATTTGCGGGGAAGGAACTGTAGTTGGATGATTGTATGTGCTTTACTAAGTTAAATGCTGTGGAGGAAGCGACTGCAGAAACTTGGTTTTGGCACAGCTGGGGCAGAGGCCTTGCTACAGGAGGAAAGCCGTGATGAGCACAGGGCCCTGCAGGTGGAGGATGGGTCTTTGGAAAGCTGGGTCTTGGCCCATAACCAAGCTTGGGGGCACCCAAGAAGCCCAAGTCATCAGGGGTACATGTCAGGGCCCATGCGTCCAGCCGTAGTGTAGCAGGACGAGCCGCAGACAAAACTCCTCAGACACCGGATTAAAGAAGGAAGAGGTTTTTTATTCGGCCGGGAGCGTCGGCAGACTCACGTCTTAAGAGCCGAGCTCCCCGAAAAAGAAAGTGGATTTTTTCTAGAAAATTCTGTCCAATGGTAGAACATAAGTCCTGTGAATAAGAAACAAAAGCACCACCATGCTAACTACGGTGCAGGGATCGCAGATGGCGCTGTCTCCTTTTAAAGCTGCAGGTGGTGCCTGGCCTCCTTCCCTTCAGGGCAGCGTTTAACAGCAGCCCTCTCTTAGGGTAAACAAGAGTCTTCCTTTGCATACTTGATAACGACAACTTATTTTTCTCATAGATCACACATTCAAACAAATATAGGTAATATGTAAACAAAAAGTAAGTTTTCTCTGCCTTTTCACCTCGTCTCTTCCCCAGGTCACTATAATAAAGTTGATGACCGACTGCAACCTGGCACCAGCAAGCATGTGTGCAGGCCTTGCTTTATACACAGAGGGTGGCACAGTGTGCACACGGGTCTAGATTGGCACGTACATGATGCTTGCTTCTCTGTCAATGGCCACATTGCGTGGACACCCTGTAACTCGAGAGGCCGTGACACCCAGCCTTCCGTGGGCTTCGTTCAAGTCCCAGCCCTGCTAGATGGCCTCAGTGTAACCTTGGGCAAGTTATTCAGCCTCTCTGTGTCTGCATTTCCTCCTCTGTAAACTTCAGCTGACTTTGTTGGGTGAGTGAGCATGACGCGGACAGCAGGCCCAGCCTCGAGGGGAAGAGCGTGCGCTTGCTGGCACGCAGGCTTTTCCTTTCTTTTCTTCTCGTCTCTCTCTCTCTCTCTCTCCTTTCTTGCTCTTCTCCTTTCTCTCCCTTTCCTCCCTCTCCGTTTCCTCTTTCATTTATGTCTTTACAGGAACCTCTGAGTTGCCCAGTTGTTGGCTGTGGCATCCTGCACACACACAGGCGCCGGCTTCTCCGCGGGGAAGCCTTCGATGGATTCCTGCAGTCTGCAGTGGAGGGAGTGGGGTCGGGAGAACTGGGCGTCTGCTTCTTGGAGAAAGCATATACAATCTTTTTCGATCTTAGTGCTTTTATTCCAGCAGAATACACATAAGATTGACCAGTATAACCACGTGTGAGGACCCAGCTCAGCAGCCTCGGTGTCTTCATTGCTGTGCAGCTCACCACCGTCCGCGGCAGCGCTCCATCTTCCCCAGTGAAACGGGGCCCGTTCAACACTCGCCCCCCCAGGTCCCTGGGGGCAGCATACGGCTTCCTGTCTGTGAGGTTTGCCTGGGTAAGGGAGCTAACATGAGAGGAGTCATAAAATCTTCGTCCTTCTATGTCTGGCCGATTTCATTTAACATGAAGTCTTCCAGGTTCCTCCATGCTGTGGCATGCTCAGGATCTCTGCCTCTTTTTTTTTTTTTTTGAAACGGGGTCTCACTCTGCTGCCCAAGCTGGAGTGCAGTGGTGCGATCTCGGCTCACTTCAGCCTCCACCTCCTGGGTTCAAGCAATTCTCCTGCCTCAGCCTCCCGAGTAGCTGGGACTACAAGTGTGCACCACCATGCCCAGCTAATTTTCGTATTTTCAGTAGCGATGGGGTTTTACCATATTGGCCAGGCTGGTCTTGAACTCCTGATCTTGTGATCCGCCTGCCTGGGCCTCCAAAAGTGCAGGATCTCTGCCTTCTAAGGCTGAAGACCATCCTGCCGTGCACGCAGACCGCGTTTCCTTTCTGCACTGGCTGGGCTGCTGGCGGATGCAGCTATCTCTGCCTCTTGGCTGTCGAGGAGAGCACTGCTGGGAACATGGCGTCCAGGATTTCCTCAGCCGTTACTTTACATTCTTTGGGGTAAACATCTAGAGGCAGAATGGATAGATCAGAGTTCTAGGCTACCATACTGTCTCCAGGGTGAATTTTTTACTTTGATTTTTTTTCACCCTACCTTATGGTTCTGATCAATTTGGATATTTGACAAGCTGCCCTCCGAAAAGGTGGTACCAGTTTCCCATCCCTTCCTCTGCCTGTTCTGCACTCTGTGACCAGCACGGGGAGCATCAGCCTTGAGTGTTTCCAGGCTGCTGTGGAGATGGTCAGGAGCACCTGGGCTTCTGCCACGCCGTGGAAAGGTCCCTGCCGTCCTGTTCACTGTGGCGCGTGTCCCTGCCCGTGCGTCTCGAGCTGGCAGCCGTTTCCTTACTGATGTGTAGAAGAGCTCTAGAAGTTAGGAAATTCGCTCTTTGTGTGCTGCAAATACTTCTTCCCTCAGTTTACCACGTGTATTCAGATACTTTGTTTAGTTGCTTTTAATTTCTGTATGGCCAGTTTTATCAGCCTTTTCTCCTGTGGTTTCTTGCTTTTGCGTTGGGCATGGAAAGGGCTCCCCTGTGGCAGACACAGCCAAGGGAGATGCGTGGGGGTCCCCGTGGCCTGGCCTGAAAGGAGGCGTGGAAGTCCACAGGGATGCGCCGGAGCCTTGGGTCCTGCCTCCACCTCGGCGAGCAGCATCCTCTCCACTCCCCTTCCTCCCTCCACAGGGCTGGGGGGTCTGCCCTGAAGCAGTGACCTGTGGGCAGGGGTGTGGGTGTGCTGGGAGGGCGAGGCTGGGGCTGGACAGGGTGTGACCATCTGCAAACCACTGAGGAACAAGAAGTTCTAAATGAAAGATCAGAAAACACTTTCTGCATTTTGGGAGGAGGGAAGCTTCAATTTTATAAGCTAAATCCTTATTTATCTAAGGAATACAGCATCTCGACCCAGAGTGGCTGCAGCCTCCCTGCCTCTCCCACGCAGGGGAACTGCTAGAGGCTTCTCAGAACACACAGATCCCGGAACGAGCCGTGCTCCAGGTGCCGAAGCTGGAGAGAGGCAGAGGGCTGGGGAGCTTATCTGTCACAGTTCTACTCCTGATACCATCTTTTCCCCATCGATGGCAATGTCTTCATCTTATATGAAATTCTGTACATGTACATGTGATTTACTAGGCGGGAGATGATGTCTGAAACCTAGGCAATGAGTAGCGGGGAGTGACAGAGGGCCAGCTTCCCGGCTCCCCAACGGGCTGGATGGGGAGGTGGGAGAAGGGGAGGGGTCGAGTAGCTTCAGAACTCGCCCTGAGTCCCTGGCAGGATGGAGTGGCCATCGGCAACATGGGGAGCCGGTGGGTACGGGACATGGGTGGGGCAGGTGGGCCCGCCTGGGGTGTGGTAAGCAGAGGCGTCCTCACACCACCAGTGGGGATGCGCGGCAGGCAGTGGGCTCTCCGGGCCGGCGGTCCAGTGGCAGGTGTGGCTCCTCTGCCCAGAGTTGCCACGTGAGGCCGTGGGCAGGACAGGGTCCAGCCTCTGGGTAGAGTCCGGGGGCGCCCACCAGGAGGGGGACAGGAGAAGAGGAGGAACGTGAGCTGGGAGGAGGTCGGCCCAGGAGGCCTGAGAGCTGGTCGCTGGCTGCAGCCGTGGAGGCCCTTTCAGCCCCACCCATGTTTCCCTTCACGAGAAGCTCACACCGAATGTGTGTCAGTGCGCGGTACGCTTCATGACGCGTCACTTTCGGAGCTTGCCTGGTTGTTCATGAGTGTTTACTGTCCATTTGAACGTTGGAATCAGGTTGTCTGTTCTCTAATTCTGTCTACAACCGTTAGTGTCTGTGTCCAGGATGTCGTTCCAGAGGGAGCAGCCAGCAGTTACAGCAGTGCCCTTGGTTGGAAGGGGACTGGGCAATGTCTGGAGAAAGTTTTGTCCCCACTGCTGGAAGGGGTGCACCGGCACCTAGTGGTGGAGGCCAGGATGCTGCCAACACCTTGCAGTGCACAGGACACCCCCCCAACAGGGAGGCATCTGGTCCCAAGTGTTCATGGTGCTGTATTTGAGAAACCCAGATTTAGGTGCCTACAAAACGTCTTTCTGAAAAGGCTCGTCTCTGCCTGTTCTGTTGCTGGCTGCTGGGCTGTTTCATGGGACGCGACCCTCTAAAATGCTCTTGCATAGGCTACAGTATAGATGCTGTATGCAACTGGAGACGTTTTTATTGTCTCCATCTGCCCAGTGTCCGGCCCCTTCCTGCAGTTGGGTGGTGCCTATGGTGGTATCCAAGGTACCCAAGAACGTTACAGAAGCTGAAGCCAGATGCTTTCCCAGCATCCCTGGCAGGCCTCTGACCCAGGCTCCTCCATCTGATGCACCTGGGCGGGAGCATGGAAAGGAGTGGGCACGAGGGCCTTTCTCCTGGCTGGAGTGGGGTCCGGAAGGGCTGGGCAGCAGGACTGGCCTTGCCAGAGCATCTGAAGCAAGGCTGGGACTGCTGCTGGCTGGCTCACACCAGGCCTCGCCGGCCCAACATCTTTTTCATCCGTTCCCTTTACTTTCAGCGTTCAGTGCACATTTCTGTTGCTTGCCACCAAAAGTCCTGGGTGTACAAATTCCCTGCCGAGAACAGCTAAGTGCGGTAAGACACCATGACGGGAGCAGGGGGGAAGGCCTCTGCTGTGAGCTCTCTGTTATCAGTTTGGGCTTGAGGGGTGTGATTTGGACCCATGGTATAAAAAAATGGTGGAACTGGATTTTAGGAGGCGGCTTGAAGACACATTATACACTTACTGTAGCTTAATTTTCGTGTTTTGGTTGTAAAATGGCTTAGTGATGATTAATGACTTAGGACTTTTGGACAAAATTCCCAACGTCTGGCAGAGGGAAGAACTTTAGCACCAGGCCCGGGGCTGGGGGAGGTGGTCCTGGGCTGGAAAGAGGAAGAAAAGGAGGGGAGAAGCTTGGAAAGCAAAACAATTTTGGATTCCTTGTTGAATAAGGAGAACATTCCTCACATTTGCTGCCACCGTGCAAATCCTCCAGCGTGTCTGCCGTCCTCTGGGCAGTGTACGGCCAGGCTCGGTTTTGACTTTCCTGTGTTTCGGGTGGATTCACTCTGCCAGGCTTACCAAGGTCCCTTCTTCTCCAGCTTCCCTGTCAAGGCCCTGTTCAAAACTTCTCCACTTCAACGGAAAACTCACTCGGCTTCCTCCCATCCCCTGGGCTAGCTCCCATTTCCATCCCAGTACCTTGTCCCACCAGTTAAGACACTGGGCAGGACAGGGTGAAGGACGAACCACAAAACCCGCCAACCATGGCTGCTCCAGCGAGAGGCTCCTCAGGGGGCCCTAGCATTTCCTGTCGGCTCCCTCAGGCGCCCTCCTGACCCCGGGAGGGGCCCCCGTGTCCCACGTCCGGAAGCACAGGGAGCGCCGGAAACCCCACTGGAGCAGGGGTCCTGGTGGTGGCCACAGGGCTGCTCGCCTTGGCCATGTCACTTATGCCTCCAAGAGGGACCTGTGGGTCTGGAGGGCAAGGGGACAGCAGCCTGTGAACCAACAGACTGAGCAAGAGTGGGTGGGCTGTGCTGGCGGGACGAGGCCTTCAGCCTCAGGGATCGGGGAAGGGACAGGACAATTCAAGTGAGGCTTATGGTCAAGCCTGGCTTAGAGAAGAAACATATGAAGCGCAAGTAACCTGATTTCAGCAGGCCCTGCCGGATGCCTACCCTCGTCCTCCCTCTTCCTCCGTGGTGACAGGCCCCTTAGTTTTTAGGTATTTGGTAGCAATGTTTCCAGGCCAGAGGCTAAGCCATCCTCGGTCTTCTCCGGGCACATCTAGGTTTTGCGAGGCCTGAAGGTTCCACTGTTTGGGGCCATCGGAGGAGCTTTCTCCTGAGAGAGAGAATGTTAATATTTAATGGACACAACATTAGCTGCAAATTGAAGTTTTATTTAGAATGAAAAAATAGACAAGTTACAGATTTTAAAGAGCTTACAAATTCCACAGATGTCCTGGAGCCCAGGTGAGTAACAGCCTGGTTGGAGGGGTTCTCACTGAGGGTAGTGGTTTTACCAACATGCTTTATCAAAACTATCAGGGAGAGTCTAGGAAAGGTCAGATTCTGGGCCCCGTCGCGCCTCTGCAGACCTCGATCAGTTCCTTCCACGGTGGCTCCAGGCCTTGGCATCCCTGCCTCCCCACGGCTGCCCGTGTCCAGGCCCCGCCAGCAATGTCAAGGCCCCCTCAGCCGCGCCGTGCCCAGCATCTCGGACGCCGTTCCTTCCCGGTGGCACCTGCCCAGACTTGGCCGAAAATCGAAGGCGACAGGAGGAGGAGGTGGGCTTAGGAGCGAAGCCTCGGCCCTCACCTGCCCACACCTGCCTGGCTGCCACCTGTCCCAGAGGTGGCGGGAACAGCCGAGGGGTGGCTCCCCTGGCTCCCCACCTTTGAGTGTCTCTCAGGCCGGGAAAGGGCAAAGGGCCACATGAAGCCAGCAGGCACTTCGGTGCCACAGCCCCAGCGGGACAGTCCTATCCGGGAACCCCCGGCTGCCCGGAAAGCGCTACCCGCAAGGCCGCCTCCACCGTGCCCACGAGAGGACTCGGCAGCTGTGAAGGAACTGGGGAGATTCTACAGACAGGCCGGGGTCAGGGCTTCCAGGCCAGGAAGGAGGCTTCCAGACGCCTGGCGTCACGAGTCCCAGGTGGAGAAGACGGAAGGGGCATGGTCAGAGGCCTGGCAGGGGAGGAGGGAAGGCCAACCCCGTAAACAGGACCACGGGACAGGGTGAGGACTGTCCCAGGAAGCCCCTGGACAACAGACGGCCTGGTCCCAGTGACCCCTCTCTCTAGGGGTTCCCTGCTGCCACCATGTCCACAGTGGCGTCAGAGCTTCCATGGCCAGCCACAAGTTCTGGCTCCAAGTCAGAACAGGAGAGAGTCCCTCAACTCCAGTGAAGCATGCAGCTCCTTTTTCAACCCCGACACCTCTGACGAAGTGTGTGTGTTATATGAGGGTAAGGGTCGTGATGGCACAGAGCGTGTTACATGAAAACAATGATCATGAAGGCAGCTGCCACCAAAACATTTTACCAGCACACCCTTCTGACTGCAGCATTTCTCAGAAGAAAAGCTCGGGTGAAAAGTTCCTGGAATTTTCCAGATCTTCAGGTGGCTCTATTAGCATTGCCACATACCGAGAAAAGGAATTTCCCTAAAGGTTAACCTCTAATCCAGCGAAACTCTGCTCGTGCCTCAAAACGGAGCCAAGACTCAGCCTAATACACATAAATCAAAGTGGACAAAAGCAAGTCTTGACTCACTTGACAAACAGAACAGGCACAAAAGAACGTACAATCAATACAATTCCAGAACGTCTCTGAAAGGAAAAAGCATCCTCTACCGACATGAAATAAACGGTAACCTTGAGATGACACCAACGCCTTTTTTTTTTTTTTAAGACAGGGTCTCACTCTGGTGCCCAAGCTGGAGTGCAATGGTGTGATCTCGGCTCACTGCAACTCCTGCCTCCCAGGTTCAAGGGATCCTCATGCCTCAGCCTCCCGAATAGCTGGGATATAGGCGCCCACCACTGCACTCCAATAGTTTTTGTATTTTTTAGTAGAGAGGGAGTTTCGCCACGTTGGCCAGGCCGGTCTGGAGCTCCTGGGCTGAAGTGATCCCCCTGCCTCAGCCTCCCAAAGTGCTGGGATCACAGGTGTGAGCTACTGCGCCCAGCCAGGTCAATTCTTTATCAGGAATTTCCAATTCCCATCTCCATTTAACAAGAGAACTAACTGATATGAATCCTGCCTTTGAATGTTTCTGAACACGTCCTCCACCTTCACCTGCCAGCTCCTCTCACGTCCCAGGAGCTCTCTGGTGGCAGTCAGCATTTAGCAAATAGAGTGGAAAGCATGTGCAGGAGACCCAGGCTTGGGTGAGCTCTGTCTGCTCCTGTGGTCTATCAGGCAGGTCCAGGGAGACACAAGGGAAGCCTGAGGGACCCTGACTCCCCTTGGAGAATTTCTCCATACAGCAAGACAGCGTGGCTTTATCTCAGATCCCTGACTCCTGAAAAGAGTCTAAAAAGAGCTGAGTTCTCTCTCAATTCTTCAATGGTTCATCACCAAATTCTTGGTTCTAAGGTTCTGAATCTTTAAATAATAGATGTGCATCTAGACTTGGGTAAAAACTAGAAACCTGTTCTCCCACCCAAGCCTTTGCTTTAGTAATTCTCCAGCTGACGGTCTGGCCGGGTGGACACCAGGAGTGCTGAAGGCTCACTCAAGTCATTGGTGAATATGTCCGACTGAGTCTGGGCTGAGGGACCTGGCTCTGCATTTTGTAAAACAGATACTAGCAGATCTTCCCAAGACGTGTATGGCTCATTCTCACAGCCCAAAGAGGGCACTTACTCCACAAACGCATGGCCACAGGTCATCATCTGTCCTGTGACCCTGGCGAGCCTGATCCCTCATGCCGGGCACCCACACGGCCTGCGTGCCTTCTAGACTTGAGTTCGCAGCTCTTTAAGGAGCTCTCGGGCCAGTTTTCCTGATCTAGGGCTTTCAATGCCAAGACGATCCCATCTGTACAAGGTCTGGTCAAGAAAGCCAATGATCTCGTAAGTTATCTCAGCAGTGTGCGCCATCTGCAATCAGGACAGAAGAGAAGGCAAATTAAAACACTTTCCAGTTTGTCCCTTTGTCCAGGGATGGACCATAGCCACCCAGTCCCTGAGAGACGCCCTATCCAGCATTTCCATCAGTTCCAAAGTAAAGCACGGGGAGCTCTTGTTTTCAAGGTGATTGGCACAGCAAGTCTGTCTCCAAGGCTGGCTACACAGTGTGCGGTGCCGCTTCCTAACGAGCCTCCTTGCATTGAGCTCAGCTGCCAACAGCGTTAGACTCATAAAGGCCACAGACAAGAGCTGCAATCAGAAGTGCTTCTCAGAATGCCAGTCACAGGTTGTGGGACGGTGGGCTGTGGGGAACAGAGGCACATGAGCATGCTGTGGCTTGACTTTCTGCACAAGGCTCACATGAATGTGAGAGTTGGGAAATGCCACCTGGTTCCACACAAACAGCCCAGGAATCTGGCAGCCCTGGGCAACCAGACCGACTTGCTTTTTAATAGGCCTCTAAGGTTTTAACACCTGATTCTTGCGGGAGAGCAGGAGACACAGCCTCAAGGCGTTTGTACTTGTTAATGCCTGTATTTTCTACAGACTTCGGTTAAGAAAAAAGGGAAGGGCAAGGATCTTACAATTTAGCTGTGGGGAATTTATGGTTTTAAAGCACAGCAGTATTAAGAAAGCTTAAGTCTTTGAAAGAGTAACCGATATATTCATTTAGTGTGTGTCAGTTTGTACAGAACCTGCAAATGTTTAGCCAGAGCAGCCCAAGGTCAGCTTCCTCTGGAAGGGGTGGGACGTTCTGGGAGGATGAACAACTGCCTTGGTTTTCCCAGGACTATTCTGGTTTTACTGCCTCAGGTCTGACAGCCCAGGACACCCTTCAGAACTGGGCTTCCACCTCCTGACCACCAGTAAAGGGAGCCTCTTGTCGCATGCACACTGTGTGAACGGCAGCATGGGGACGCAGAGCTAAGAGTAAACGACGTGGGGCAGACGGTGACGGTTGCTCTCCTCGGCCCCCGCTGGTAGCACCCAGGGCCTGCAGCCCGCCCGCCAGGGCCAGTGCAGCCAGCACGGGGCTCCAGCTGTGGCCCCAGCGTGTGCCAGTGTGTCCCTGGGTGTATCACCATCATTTGGATTTTACTCAGAAATGACAGGCACATAATGCTGATGGCCTTCGGCAGATGCAGCCCATCCTTCATCAAGGAAACACTGTGCGCCTGCTGTGGACCCCTTTCAGAGTTAACATACCACCCAGACCCTGAGTGGGAGAACTGCCCATGGTGATGGACTCGGCCATGTCTGAAGAAAGACCGAGTTGTCATTACAAATCCAACCTGGCATCTTCCTTACATGCCAGCACTCCTGGGTGAGCCCCTTCCCAGTTCTCTAGTCACCTGCAAAAATTCGCAGCCCTGCAGCCACCTGGAAACCTGCCTCCCTGCTGGCCTTGGCTGGTGCACCAAGAGTCGGTTCAGTTCATGTTGAGTTTAATGACTACAGAATTAACTCTGCATCTCGGAGCCTTGCTAACTTCTGCTGCTGTTGCTGTGGCCGAGCAGCAGGAGGCAGGAGAGAGAGAAGCGTGAATCCAGGCCAGGACAGGAGGTGGAGCCCCAGGGCTGGACTCCACGCGGTCCTCTGCTCTATGCTGGCCTCCTGCAGGCATAGGTGAGGGAGCGAGTGGACGGCTGGGGCAAGCCAGAGGAGTGCCCGGCAAGAGGCCAGGAGCCAGAGAGGCAGGAGAACCGCAGGGACACTGGGCAGGGCCTCGTGGATGGAGTTCTGGGCAAAATCGGAGGGCTGAGGTCAGAGAAGATTCCGGGACAGCCAGGGAGCGGACCTCCAGGTGCCTGGAGAAGAGCCCACTGTGCAGAGCTCACAACAGAGGCCACGCAGGAGGCAGGCTGTGAGCAGATGGGGCTGCAGGACCTGTGTGTCCTTTAGGTCAGATGGAGCCATTTGTTCAAGCCATCTCCAAGAGGGTGCAAGGGCTCTGAAGAGAGACAGCGGCCCTTTGCCTCAGGCTGCCTCATCCCGCCTTGAGCTGGCACTGCTCTCCAAATCTGGATGCCAAGACAGAGGGCAGAGCCTGGGACCAGCTGGGAGGTGGCTGCGCTCGGGCTAGGTCCTGAGGGTAGAGAGACCCAAGCTGCAGGAGGGAAAGGCCGTCCCACCAAAGCCACCATCTGGCCACCACCTGCTCGTGGGCCAAGCAGACTTGGCCCTTTCCAGGGTGCTGTAGGCAGAGGGACTGACAACGGCCAGGAGAGGCGGGGGCAGTGGGAGGGACTGTTCCCTGGAGACCCTCCCTGCCAGCGGCCACCGCAGCGAAGGCTTCTCATTAGGAAGACTGATGTGTTAATAAGACGGGTTTTAAAATGTCCGAAAGAATAGCACGCAGGAGGCGCTTTCACCACGGCGGGCGCCCAGATGGCCAGCACCCACCATACGGAGCCAGTGCACAAGCGCCACACTGGCGTCTGCTCAGGGAATGAGTTGCTGCTGTGCGTGTCTTCTCTGCAGCGGAACTGATGTGGGGGGGGGGTGTGTGATGACAGCACCGGGGCCCTCCGCACTCTTGTGGGTTCCCGTGTGGATCAGCAGGCGGGACTGAACCACGTGTCAGGATGGGCTGCCCAGCACAGGGGGCAGGCCGAGCCTCGCAGCAGCCAGCTTCTTACTCCCAGCAGTGTCTCTGGGGCCAGTCTTGAGGGCAATCTGCTTTGAACGTGGACTGAAAGTTTCCTCAGAGTAGATGGAAACGTAGTGTCAGGCTAACTGAAGCAGAGACCTGGGTGTCTTTGGGGTGCTCTCTCTGGGTGATTTTCTCTCACCCTGTGGGCAGGGCTGGAGCCACCAAACTCCCACGCTAACCCCCACTGCCAGGCCCACGCCATGGGCAGCTTCTCCACTCACACAGGCCACAGGGTGGGGGAGGAAGTGCCTGAGCTGGGAACAGTCCTTGCCACAGGGCAGGGCTGACCATCTCCACTGCCCCTCCCCCAGTCCCCCATAAGCACCTTCCCACTGTTTCTGCAAGTTCGACTCTTTAGATCCCACCCATAGCTGAGGGCGCCATTTGTCTCTTGGGTCTACCTTATTTCGCTCAGCATAAAGCCCGCTAGGTTGGGCTGCATTGTTGCAGGTGTGCATTTTATAAGAGTACACAAGAGATTCTCAAAAGCATTCTCACTGTGCTGGGCCAGGCCCGAAGAGGTGGCACCTAGCATGTGGCAGCCAGTCGTCTTCAGCCTTGAGCTGCCTCAGGCTCTCGGATCCATCTCAGCTGAGACATCAGAACCTGGGAGGCACAGCCTGGGCCCGCTCCACAGGACTGTCCTACCAGGATGGAGACAAACTCCTGGCCCTGGTTCTTGGTAGGTAGGTCATTTGTTATGGGGACTTTCTGCGCCTGGACACTCACATTCCAGTCGGGCCCGGCCTGGACGGGAGCAGGAGGGGCCTCTGGGGACTGGGAATATTCCTCTCTTGAGTTGGTTGCTGGCTGCACAGGTGTTGTTGGTTTGTGAAACTCATCAAGCTGTGTATCTTCTGTATGTATACGTCAACAGAAGTACAAATAAAATAAAAAATAAAACAAAACTCCCAGAGCCAGCATGCTGGTGCTTTTTCTGAGACGAGTATGTTTTTAAATTGTGGTAAAATAGAACATTTTACTTTTGTAATTCCGTGGCATGCACTGTGTTTACAGTGTCGCATGGCCATCAGCACCGGCCGTCTCCGCCCCTTTCCATCATCCCCACACTGACTCCCCACCCTCCGCCCTGGGAACTCTGTGGTACTTCCTCTTCCTGGACTTGACTCTTCCAGGTGCCTCACCTAAGTGGACTCATACAATATCCTCGTCTCTGGCTTATTTAAATAGCACAGTGTCTTCAAGGTTCCTCCAGGTTGCAGCACTATCAGACCCTCCGTCCATTTTCAGGCCGAAGAGTACTCTCCTATGGGCACAGACCGCACGGTGCACTGCTTGTCTACGGGCATTTGGGCCATCTCTGCCTGCTGGCTGCTGATAGTGCCGCCCTGAGCACGGGGCCAGAGGGCCGTCCAGCCCCTGCTTTCGGCTCTTGGGTATAGATCTAGGAGAACCACCTAGATCTATGGTAATTCTGAGTTTGGCTGTTTGAGGAGCCACGCCATTCTTCTCCACAGTAGCTGCACGATGTTAACATCCCCACCCGGAAGCGTATGAGTATTTTGGTTCCTGTGCACCCTGAGGGGCGTTTCTTTTCTCTCTTGCTGACAGCCATCCTGACGCATCTCACTGCACTTCGCCTCTCCCTGACCACTCATGCCCTTTCTGTGAGCATCTTCCCACATGCCTACTGGCCATTGGTGCGTCTTCTTTGGAGAAGTGTCTGTTCAAGTCCTTCGCCCGTTTCTGAACTGGCCATTGGTGCGTCTTCTTTGGAGAAATGTCTGTTCAAGTCCTTCGCCCGTTTTTGAACCAGGTTATCTTTTTGTTGTTGAGTCACAAGAATTATTTATGTATTCTGAATACTAAACTCTAATCACATATATTCTTTCCAAATATTTTTCTCCCATTCTATGAACTGTGTTTTCACTTTCTTTATAGTATCCTTTGATGCACAAAAGCTTTTAATTTTCATCAAGTCCAATTTATCTATTCTTTTTTTCATTGCTATGTCTTCGGTATCATATCCAAGAAATCACTGCCAAATCTAATGTCACGAAGAGGGCTCACTTTTGACTTGGACCATTCTTTACCCCTCAAGTCAAGTGGGCTTCAGGAAGGATTTCTTTATAATAAACCATTTTTTAAAAATTAACACAATTCTTTGCCCTGTTGCAGTGAATAGCATTGTGGTTGCTTTGTGAGCACATTCTCATTGTGGCATTTCTTTCCATGAGGAGGAGGAGAGCAGCACACTGCGATGGAAAGCAATATACATGGGGGGACAGGAGACCTGGTTTCTACTGCAGGCTCTGGCAGCAAACCATGGGCCCAGGAGATGGCATCTCCCTTCTCTGAGCCTCTGTTTTCTCGTCTATGACACAAAGGTGCTGGAGGGGGCAGGCTGTGGGGGCCATCCCAGCTGTCAACCTCCTTGACCATCTGTCTGTGTTGGGCAGCATCAGAGGCTACACCCTCAGACAGGGAACCCACCTCTTAGCTGGAGCAGAAACGAGTACTAGGAGGCTGGACCCCAGGGAGACTTACCAGGGCGATGGCATCGTGGGCGATCGTGTGGCCTCCAGGAGCCCAGAGCACGAAGTGGAGGAGCAGACGCCTGACCAGCTGTTGTGCAGGAGCTCTGGGGTCTGTTTCTGTGCCCTGTCCTGCTGCTGTCTGCAGGTCCCGGGCTGAGAGGCTGCTGCTTCCGGACATCGCCAGGAGGTGGCCCAGCACGGCCTTCACCTGGACCTGGGCAGAGCATTGCACAGGGGAGAGGTTAGGAAGAGGCAGGACAGACATGCTTCTAGGATTTATTTATTTGCTTTGAAGCAACTCCCAGAAAGGGGCAAGGAGGGGCCCCCGAGAGAGGGAGCTTCGCAGCGGCCGAGTTTACACTTAACACCACACAAACCCAAAGGGGCAGAATGGACATTTCTTGACTTTCTTTCCTCTTGCTCACCAAGCAGTCAGGGCACCGTGCCAGGAACTGACCTTTTTTTGTATAAAAGGAAACAGAAAAGAAGTCCTCAAGGGAATGTAGTCAGATTTTTATATTGTGGGGAAAAAGAACAAAAGCCTCCTTGAAGACTCCCTATCACAGCCACAAATCAATTAAAGCCCCATGCAGTCAGACCTCCGCCGAGCCAGCGTTCCCATACGAATGCAGGCTTGCTTTTGCTTCTTGCTATATTGGGGATCCGGGCGGGGGGCGGGGGGGCACACACAGGCAGGCACGTGCACACAGGCACGGCCATACACATGCATGCACACACAAGAACACATTTGTTTTAGATGCTGGAACAATCTGTTCGTACCTGTTTAATGCTCAAGCAGAGGTCACAAGTCTGTGGAACCCACATAATAATGGTAATTATAAGTCTGCAGGTTGTTCTTGCATTAAAAAAACTTACTCCATGCTGAGATGTTTCTGCTCGCCACAAGAATGGTACACCCAGTCATGACTTGGAAAACAAAGCAAAAACTGAAAGCCCAGAGCTCCAAACGCCACATGGAACTCATGAACAGCTATGTTCCATCACTTCTGAAAGAATACTTAGGCCTACTCTGAGAATTCCCATGACCGATTTTATGGATTTTGTGTGAGGCGTTTTTTTTCCCTGGAAGTCAAGGCCTCATTCAATGAGGTCTGTCATAAACTCCAGTACACTGGGCGTGTTGTGCGAGCTCCTCTGACACAATACGAGACCGTGAGAAACTGCACCATCGGGCTCTTCCACGGGGAGCGGCCGCGCTCCCCACCTCGCCCCCCGCCAGCCCAGTCGGCCAGGGTCTGATGGTGTCTACGCAAGCCCAGGGCCGTTCTGCCATCTAACTGGGTCTGCAGAAAGGCCGGGGTTGAGGAGGCTGTGCCTTTGTATCTTTTTTCTCTTGACCCACAATTGACTTTCCACCCTTGTCCAATAATCCCTAAGACGGGGTCTTCTTCCTGTCTGTCTGTCCCAGACTGTCCTTCCCTGCAGAGTCCTCCGTGCCCATGGGCTTCCACTTGAACACCAGCAACTTTACACACGTCCAAAGTTTTTCAGGAGAAAGACAGAAGCTTTCTTTTCTTTTTAAAGTATTTTTCTATCCTGTATTATAAAAGCTTATATATGCTTACTATGGAAAATTTGTAAAGAGAAAAAGAAAAACCATTAAAATGATCTACAACTCTATCATCCAAAAAGACTCACTGTTAATAATTCAGTTTATATACTTGTCTTTTTTCTATGCACTGAGACCATACCATTCACTACACATAATGCTTTGTATCTTTCATTTTTCTCTCCATAATGTACTATAAGCAGTTCAGTTCACTAAATCTATAAAACATGTTCTTCAAGACCTTTTTTTTTTCCCCCGAGACACAGCCTTGCCCTGTCACCCAGGCTGGAATGCAGTGGTGCAGTTTCTGCTCACTGCAACCTCCACCTCCTGGGCTCAAGCGATCCTTCCACCTCAGCCTCCTGAGTAGCTGGGACTACATGCACACACTACCACACCTGGCTAATTTCTTTATTTTTTGTAGAGACAGGGGTCTGTTTGCCCAGGCTAGTCTCAAACTCATGGATTCAAGTGATCCAGCTGCCTCGGCCTCCCAAAGTGCTGGGATTACAGGCGTGAACCACCGCACCCGGCCAAGAGCATGATTTTGCATGGTGTATAACAGAATGCTATTCCACGGTTAGCATATACCACAATTTATTTGGCCAGTAGCCTTATTATTGAAGTTTAGGCCACTTCCCATTGTGTTTATGAATGGTGCTGTGCTGCATATTCTCATGCATAAGCCTTTGCATGGATCTCTGTTCCCTGGGGAATTCCTAGCAGTGGAACCACAGGGTTAAAGGGTATGAACCTTGCCTGATTCTTTTTCTGTTTTTCCTTTTTTTCTCTTGTCATCATCGTGCCTTGCCTGATTCTTAAGGGCATCTAAACATATTTTGTTTATTTTGTTGTGATCCAATTCAGTTGGCAAAAGGAGATGAACGCTGGCTGCTGGTGGAGAGGGTGGCTTGGCCATGAGTGGGACAGGCTAGGCAGGACACATCCCGGGTGGGAACACACTTGCTCTTTGCACCCATGTTCTTTACCTCAAGGACGGCCACAGAGGCAGCGACGCCAGGCCCAGCGCATGATGCGGGGACACGCGACCAGCTGATTTAATTGTGCCTTTTTAAGTAAGGCAAATGCACAGATACTGCTCATTTCAATCCAATCGTATAAGAATCATGCTAGTAACACAGTTCACAGTGTGTCTCTCAAGCCCCCCAACAGACCGTCAAGGGATTAAAGCCCATAAAACCCAGGAAAACAAGAGGTACGTATCATTCATGAAACTAAAATCCCCTTCCCAGGATGCCACATACACCAAGGCCTCAGCAGGCACCAGCGAGGAAGGGGCTCTGGAGTCACCAACATGAGCACTGGACTGGACTGCCAGGCAGATGGCACCTGTGACAGACGGCGGGGAGGGAAGCAGATGCCCGCCACGCCCCACTCAGTGAGCCAGTCCGCTCTCATCCAAAACCCTAGGTGTCCCCTGAGGGAGAACTACGCAAAGGTTTTGTTATTTTTTCTTAAAAAAGGACCAAGTTAGCTCATAGAAGATGTGCCAATGTAGAACTTCCTAGAAATTAAGTGTTATTGAATAATTTATTTCTTTTTACTTCAAAAGTGACTCTCTGTCAGTACCCTTTTGACTGTGATGGAATTGAACACATATCTACCAACTTAGCTTATACAGAATCAAGTAAGACAGAATATAAAAGGGCTTTAGAAACCATGTGTGTTGGCCGGGCGCGGTGGCTCAAGCCTGTAATCCCAGCACTTTGGGAGGCCGAGACGGGCGGATCACGAGGTCAGGAGATCGAGACCATCGTGGCTAACACAGTGAAACCCCGTCTCTACTAAAAATACAAAAACTAGCCGGGTGAGGTGGCGGGCGCCTGTAGTCCCAGCTACTCAGGAGGCTGAGGCGGGAGAATGGCGCAAACCTGGGAGGCGGAGCTTGCAGTGAGCTGAGATCGGGCCACTGCACTCCAGTCCGGGCGACAGAGCGAGACTCCGCCTCAAAAAAAAAAAAAAAAAAAGAAACCATGTGTGCCCTGTACATCTTATTACTATTAAAAACATCAACCAGGATTTTCCTTAATTAGTTTAATGTGCTCTTTTAAAGGGGAAGAAATAAAAAGCTTTCTTTTTAATCAGACAGCAATCCTCAAATACATATGTGGGTTACGATAATTTCTTCACAAAGCTTTATTTCTGATCTAAAATAAACTATCACCAAATTTCTTTTTAAAATGTAAAACTATTTTTCTTTCCTATGCCATGCAAGCCTTTAAACAAATAAAATACGCAGACATCTTTATTAGTCCCTGTGTTTTCAGACAACAGAAAACGCCAAAGCCAAGAGGAGCGCCATATAAAATGAGCCCGTCCTCTTCAGCTACTAGGATCGGCAGAGAGCACTGGCCGGGGAAGTTTTCAGAACCAAGGAAATAAATGCTTGCAAGGAAGGTGCCAGTGCCTTTAATCAAAGCATTGCTTCCTGTAATTATTATATTCCACATAAAATAACAACTGTCTTTGCCACAGACAGTTACCCAGTCCCATACTTAGCTGCTGTTATTTAGGAAATGACCAACTCCTTTTTCAGAAGCAAAGTGGTTAATATCCTGTGATTACTTTAGTAAGAGATGTAAACAAAGCCAGTAATGTGAGGATCTGTTGACTGATCCAAGAAAGCAGACAGTCAAGATGGAAGCAAGCCCCGGCCGGGTTGCTGGGGAGCGAGACAGGGCCCCGGCTGTGGCCAGGCTATGCTGCCAGCGCACCCCTCAGAACAGCCTCTGCAGGGCACGCCCTGGAGGATGCGACCCTGGGGCAGATACTGCAGCTGAGCGATCACAGATCAAACGACCTCGGGGAGGAAGAGTCTTCGTTTGCGGGACAATGGGCTACATGTGGTGTCCCGTCTCTGGCCACCTCGGTGGGGGCAGGCGAATGCCTCTGACCACAAGGCTGGAAGTCACCACGCCTGCAGGGTGCCACGACACACCATCTGTTGGCAGAGCTCAAGTGTCATGGAAGCCGAGCCCACAACAGAGGCCCTCTGCAGGCTCCTCTTAGCCCCCCAGAGCCCACCCCAAACACATGCAGTGGGGCCTGCTACCCACCATGGTCTGTGCTCTCTGCTGCCTCCCATCATGGGGGCTGTAGTAAAAGGCCAAGAGCCACAGCAGGGCCGCAGGGGGTTCGGCTGCCGACCTCAGTAGCTGCTCGGCCACCATCTCAGCCCATCCTCCGAAGTGAACGAACAGGAACCAGCTCTCCAAGGGATCTCCGCGGGACCTGGAACACAGCCAGAACACACGGCAGTTGGCAACCTGAATTCTTCTTCCTTCGGGTTTTTAAAGCAACTTGAACGTTTGCCAGCGGTTGGCTTAAATTGTACTTATCCACTGAAGTGCTACCTGCAAGGAATACAATTTAGACTCAGCCTGTCCAAACGCCACTCTGCGTCATCACAGGACATCGACAGGGCCTCTCAGGACCCCTGTGAGGCCTGAGGCCTCCGGACGTCGGAGTCTTTAATCCAGGTACCTTCAGTGAGGACAGGCACTGAGGAAGGAAGATTGCGGTCGTGACCAGCAGGAATGCGGCAGGACACGGCGGCACACCTCCCTGCCTTCTGAGACGCGGAGAAAGAGGTGGAGGGTGGGACGCAGGCAGAAACATGGGCGTTCCACTTCTGACAAGACGCAAAGTTTGGGTGGATGTTTCAGCAACTAGGAATTTTTAATGAGCTGCTGTCATCATGTGTGCGTCAATGCCAGAAAGTTAAAGCGTTTGCGAAGCTATCCCCTCGCCACACTGGCAAATGGAAGCTGCAATACTTGTTTTAGGGTAGAATCCGCTTGAGGTAAGGCTCACGAATTGTGTGCAGTGCCAGTCTCAGCAGGTGAACGATCCCTTGGAGAGGATGGAACAGACCAGCCTGAGATCATGTTAGATGAGAACTTTCCTTCTGGACTGGGGCAGCGGCTGCAACAGGAGTGTTCCTGGCCCCTTTGTTGGATCTGCCTCCATGTTCCTCTGCCTGGCCCGTGGAATTCCCAAGCTCTAAATACCGTCCTCACCTCCCTGGTCACTGCCCCAGTCCTTCCTGAGAACAAGTGGTTAAATGTTCAACATTTGAGCAACAGAGACAAAAAGATGGGAGGGTGGAGTACTGGTCTTACTCCCTCTTTCCCAGGACACAGTCAGAGCTGATGCTCTGCCGGCCACGTTGGCTGTGGGCTGGGTTAGGCTGTATCAGAGTGAGGAGGGGACTCCGCCATGCCTCTTCCCTGCAGGCACCATGTCAGGGTAAACAGACGCACAGAGCAGTGGGCTCCCTCATGCTCCCCGTTCCCAGGTTGGCAGTGTGCCTGGATCAGGATCAGAGACCAGCTGGTCCTTCCCTCTGTTTTCCAACAGTAGCTGAATGCACAGGGCAGTCCCATGTGGCCACCTGAAAGGTGTCTCATGGCCCCAAGGTCCGGGTTGAGGTGGGAGCCCCACGAGGTCTAAGTCCTGCTCTGTAGCACCACATGCATCCTTTCTGGTGGCTGTTTTATTCCAGTCTCCACGCATTTCGACATCACACACTCTTGAGTGACGGCAGAGGGGGTGGGCAGGCGGAAGAGAAAAACACCAGGGCAGCCGCGGCACCGCATTTCTTAATCACAGGGTGGGCTGCTTATGCCACCTCCATCTACTGCCCTGTCCCCGAGTTAAGATTCTTCAAGGTCCAGCTCTGTGTAATGCCAGGACAACTAGGGAGGGTGTGTGGGGCCGACTGGCCACTGCAGGCCATTCCCGTGGCCAACCGTGGAGCCCAATGAGAATCACGGTGAGGAAGGAGTGAGCAGCTGGCACCCAAGTCATCAATCGCGGAGACGATGTCACCCATCGTCTGTGTCAACTTGGTGTGAGATGACAGAGAATTCCAGGAGTGAAAAGTGGCAAAAGGAACAAATAAGATAGTCTTAGTACGCTAGCAGGGACAATGAATAAAATTATACTCTAAAAGAAAGGGAGTTAAGAGGAAGCCAAAGAGTGTTATGATACAAGGAATTTAGCAAGGCATAAATGTGAATGCTTTCAGGAAAGTCACACACATGAGAGGGTACCTAACACTACTGTTAGACATTAACAGGCTGGGCACGGCAGTCCACACGTGTAATCCCAGCACGATGGGAGGTCAAGGCAGGAGGATTACTTGAGCCCACAAATTTGAGTCAATACAGCGAGACCTCTACAATTTTTTTTTTTTTTTGAGACAGAGTCTTGCTCTGTCACCCAGGCTGGAGTGCAGTGGCGTGATCTCGGCTCACTGCAAGCTCTGCTTCTCGGGTTCACGCCATTCTCCTGCCTCAGCTCCTGCCTCAGCCTTCTGAGTGCTGGGACTACAGTTGCCTGCCACCACGCCCAGCTAATTTTTTTTTGTATTTTTAGTAGAGACGGGGTTAGCCAGGATGGTCTCAATCTCCTGACCTTGTGATCCACCCGCCTCAGCCTCCCAAAGTGCTGGGATTATAGGCGTGAGCCACCGCGCCCAGTCACAAGAAAAATTTAAACATTAGCTAGGTGTGGTGGTGTGTGCCTGTAGTCCCAGCTCTCAGGAGTCTGAGTCCGAGGATCACCTAAGCCCAGGAATTTGAGGCTGCAGTGAGATGTGATCATTCCCCTGCACTCCAGCCTGGGCCACAGAGCAAGACCTTATCTCTAAAAATTAAAAAAAGAAAAACAAAAAAAAAATTTGTTAGAATAGATTTTCTCATTTTAGAGGTATTTATTAAAGAGAAGGAAAAACAAGCATTTAACATTCCACCCTACTGTGCAGAAGTTGCAAATTTCCTTCCCTAGAGAGGTAGAGAGAAGAACCAAAGGGCACCCAAACAAATGCCCTTTTCCTTCTGCACGGCCAGGGCTTCCCAGCAGGTGGGTGCTGCTTTTTCCAGCGTCTCTTCTTTTCATTGTTATGCCTGTATATTTTGAAATCTAAAATCAGACATTACGTAGAAACGTTTCGATACAGGTATTCACACACGCATACACGCGCATGCCTATTCATCCTGACCTGCTCCAAGCAGTCCGTGTGGCCATGCGCTTCCTCTACTTCTCACTTCACCATGGTGCTCACCTGTTTGGTGACGGTCCCACACCAGTAATGCCTTCCTCTGTCCTGTCAGCCCTGCTCAAAGGGCAGATGAGGATCTAGGCAACCCGTGTGTGAAGTAGATTTGGGAATGGTCAGTGTTTGCTCACCCATGAGTCTGGTCTTCAACTGCTTCTCTGAGCAGTTCAGAAATGTGCTTCAGTGTCTGCAGCCAGTGTTCCCGAGGGACATCTGCGGGTGGAGAGAGACACGTCAGAGGGCAAGTGAGGAAATGGCAAGCCCGTGAGGAGCCACCTGCAGGGAGGACCGCAGGAGTCTTTGGGAGACACCCTCTACTTCTGGTTCACAGAACCCACTACTGTTCTCATGCTCTTCCCAGTCAGTACCTATCTCTTAAGCAAGATCTGTCCATAGTACACAGAGCTGAACCTCAAAGAATCTGATCTATTTAGTTTTGTGGGGGTTTTTAAGACACAATCTTGCTTTGTCAGAGGCTGGAGTGCAGTGGCACGATCCTGGCTCACTGCAGCCCCAACCTTCTGGGCTCAAGCAATCCTCCTACCTCCGCCTCCCCAGTGGCTGGGACTACAGGGGTGCACCACCATGCCCAGCTATTTTTTAAATTTTTTTGTAGAGATGAGGTTTCATTATGTTTCTCAGACTTGTCTCAAATTCCTGGGCTCAAGTGATCCTCCTCCTTGGCCTCCCAAAGTGCTGGAATTACAGGCATTAATCGCCACACTTGGCCTCAAGTACTTTTGAATTCAGGTACATGGAAGTAGCTAGAGATTGCACAAGCAGCCCCTGCTGAGACGGGGAAATGCCGGGTTGCGGATGCCCTAGGTTTCTTCTTTTCTACCTACCCACTCCTCCATCACTAATGTGTGATTTCAAAATAGATACAGACTGTAGTAAAGCAGCCAACAAGGAATTAGGAATAGACTGCCTGACTACTTTCCTAGGGCTGTGATGAATTCACAACATGATTTCAGGTTTACAGTGGAAAAAAAGGCCAGGAAAGAAAATAAGTGAGCATTATGCAAACAAATGTCTCTTCTTGAGGGAGCTGCTCTGGTTTCACAGTCATCCTGTATTTTTAAACACATCTGAGCAGCACATATCTGCAGTTCTATGCAGCATCTGCAAAATTTTCACATAGTGATAGATGCTACAATCGAACACACAAGGAAGATAAGGCGAGTGATGGACGAACTGCTGCTACTCCACAAGGCCAGTACCTCCCTCCTCTGAACCCCCGCGGCCCTTGGAGCACAGCCTTTTGAAGGCATTTTTCGTTTTTTCCTTTTACTAGCTATTTAGGTATTTACTTTGCATTTCCTCCACTTGTAGTTCCTACAGTCAGGGCTTGGAAGTGATCATCTTTTACACCCCTCCCCCCACCTTCACAATGGGCATGAAATAAATTTCTGATGAACAGAAGATCATGCTACTAAAAAACACTTCTTCAATGTGTGACCACCACACTGTTTGCCAAAGTAATATACAGACAGCTATTCTAGGAACTAGCACAAGAGGTTCTTGCACTTCTGCTTGAAGCCACCTATTTATATTTGGACATAAATCTACGAGTTACACCAACGGAAAGGTAGAGGGTTGGGCCCGTGCCCACGCACCACCTCGCCGTTTGTTTACTATTTCCAAAGGGAGACACTAACAACTCTGGTACGTTTTCTGGAGCTCACTCAGCGCCCCCTGTTGGCTGACTCCAGGCTTTGCTGATCTGACCTAAGCTGTAAGGGGTGAATTGCTCATTTTTCTGTCTTGTTAATAATGGTTTCCCAAGGGTTTTCATAAAACTGTCACCCAGAGACCCCATCCCCAGCTCCGGCATCTGAGAGGACAGTGTCAGGGGATCACCCTGGGAGAGAACCTACATCTTCTTGAAAAAGGAAGAGGAATTTAGGTTTTGTAAAATGCTCTGAAACTTTGAATCATTTGAATTTCTCAAACAAATCTACTCACTCAAGTCTCAGAAAAATGGCAGGCCCAAAATGGCATAAAAAGGAAACGTGACTGGCTCGCTCCCTTCTGTCTCCTCTCCTGCTATGCTCCAATAAGGCCCCTTTCTGGCTGGCACAGTCTGTGCCCACGCCAGGACTGCCTTCCGTCGGGTTTCAGGCCTCACAGGGAAAGGAGGCCCTTACTCTCTATTTCTGAAATGTCTCCTAAGCACGAGCTCACAGCCACATTCCTGGATCAACGCCAGTCGAATGAAGGCTGGCACCACCACTTCCCCAAGCAGACAGCCTTGGGAAGGCTGGCAAAGGGTATCAGGAAAGGCTGTGGATGAAGCACCTTACTGAACGCTCTCAAAATCCTTCCCTTAGCTTGGTTAGGGGAAACCTCCCCTGAATTTCCTCAGCTTCATCCATCATTTTATCTTTTCTTCTGCAACAAGGCTGCACGGAGTAGAAAGAATGAAAAGCAAATGAATGTACTGTTTTCTTCTGACTCAGCCAAGTCTTAGCCTGTTCCTGGCACCTGGTGGATCTGGTTGGCACCAGCAGAGCCTGTGTTATCTGGAGGCAGACTAGCAAAACCTACCAGAGGCCAGTGGTTTTATTTTTTCTTCTTCTTTTGGGAAGTGATCACAGCTGGGACGCCAAGAAGACTCTCATATCAAAATCCACAGAATGTGGGATCCTGGGCGCGGAAAGGGATCTCAGAAATAACCAGCTGTGTCTCCCTCATGCTAGAGATAAGGGCCTGGTGGGGAGGCCATCATTCGACAGTGCTCTTCCCAGGAAATCATTCTGATGTGGGCAAAGTCAACCCTGACTCACCTTGAGGGTCTTGCAGCAGCACCACGGCAAGAGATGGAGAAGTGTAAGGAAAGTAGGTCTTGAGTGCAAACCGCAGCTGCCACAGGATGGAAAATCCAAAGAGCACGCACATTAAGATTGAAACGGGGTCAGGAAAATGCAAAACTCCGAGTCCTCTGCCCACCAGTACTAACATGGTCAGAACACTTTCTGAAACATTTATCTTTTGAAAAATAAGCTCCCAGTAACCTCATATTTTCCAGAATAATTAACCTTTTAAATCACCTCCTGGGACTTAAGAAAAATAATAAAGTTATGCTCTTGATGTCTTTATGAGTTCTACCTCACATGAACCCAATTATACAAATAAGTCTTCTATTTCAGAAAGACTTGCCAGAGCAGTTGTGAGATGTTCGGTATTTCGGTATTTTTTTTTTTGAAACAGAGTTTTGCTCGTTGCCCAGGCTGGACCATGGCGCGATCTCAGCTCACCGCAACCTCTGGCTCCCGGGTTCAAGCGATTCTCCTCCCTCAGCCTCCCAAGTAGCTGGGATTACAGGCATGCGCCACCACACCCAGCTAATTTTGTATTTTTAGTAGAGATGGGGTTTCTCCATGTTGGTCAGGCTAGTCTCAAACTCCCGACCTCAGGTGATCCACCCGCCTCGGCCTCCCAAAGTACTGGGATTACAGGCGTGAGCCACTGCGCCTGGTCTGTTTTTGTTTTTTTTATTGAGATGGAGTCTCATTCTGTTGCCCAGGCTGGAGTAAAGAGGCACAATCTCAGCTCACTACAACCTCCACCTCCTGGGTCCAAATGATTCTCCTGCCTCAGCCTCCAGAGTAGCTGGGATTACAGGCACACGCCACCATGCCAGGCTAATTTTTGTATTTTTAGTAGAGATGGAGTTTCACCATGTTGGCCAGACTGGTCTTAACTCCTCACCTCAAATGATTCCCCTGCCTCGGCCTCCCAAAGTGCTGAGGTTGTAGGCGTCAGCCACGGTGCCGGCTCAGCATGGTTTTTAAAATAACAACAAAAGCATAAAACAACTGTGCTCACTTTTCGAGGGCCAAAGAGCTCCAGCTATCTACACCCCCAAAAGGCACAGCTTCTTAAAAAATTGAGGTAAAATCTATAAAGCATGGAGTGCATAGGCTTTAAGTATATGAGGTTTTGTAAATGTGCAAATCCATGTGACCGCCACCCCAGTGAAGACAACAACATTTCTATCACGCCAAGAAGACCTCTTCCAACTCTTAACAATCATTCCCTCCACCCCACCCTGGCAACCAATGTTTTGATTTTGACAAGACAGATTAGTTTTGCTTATTCTTGAATTTTGTGTAAAGGGAACATAAAGCATGTTTTCTTTTGTGTCTGGCTTCTTGGGCTCAACATTTTTTTTTAAAGATTAAGCCATGTTATTGTGTGCGAGTAGATCATTCTGTTTTTATTGCTCAGAAGTAGTCTGAATTGTATGAATATGCCATAGTCTGTTTAGCCATTCTCCTCTTGATGTGCTGCTTCAAGTTTGGGCTGCTTCCAGTTGGAGGCTGTCGTGAATAAAGCTGTAGTTCACATGTACACATATGTCTTTTTGTGGACATGTGTTTCTGTTTCTCCTGGGCACACCATCGGAATGGAATTGCTGGGTCACAGATAGATGCTTGTTTAACATCGTAAGGCCATATGGTTTTCCAGTGTTGTGCCATCTCACTCCCACCAGCAATGTGTGTGAACTCCAGGTGCTCCACGTGCTCCCAGCATTTGGTGCTGTCAGTCTTACTAATTTCATCCATTCTAGTGGCTGGGGAACATAACCCCACGTATGCTTGCTTTCCTACCTGTTTCACTCTGCACTTTCCTGATGGCAAATGATGCCCAACAATTTTCATGTGCTTACTGCCAACTTGTATATCTTTTTTGAAAGTGTATATTCAAGCTTTGTGTCCATTTTCGAAACTGGTTTCTTAGGCAGTTACAAGAGATCTTCATATATTCTGGACACATGTCCTCTGTTGTATACATGTATTACAAATATTTTCTCCTAGCTAACGGCTTGCTTTTTCAGTTTCTTTTTTTTTTTTTTTTAATTTATTGAGACGGAGTCTTGGTCCGTTGCCAGGCTGGAGTGCAGTGGTATGATCTTGGCTCCCTGCAACCTCCACCTCCCGGGTTCAAGCGATTCTCCTGCCCCAGCCTCCCAAGTAGCTAGGACTAAAGGCACATGCCACTAGCCCCGGCTAATTTTTGTATTTTTAGTAAAGATGGGGTTTCCCCATGTTGGTCAGGATGGTCTTGATCTCTTGACCTTGTGATCCACCCACCTCAGCCTCACAAAGTGCTAGGATTACAGGCATGAGCCACCGTGCCTGGCCTGCTTTTTCAGTTTCTTAATGATATCTATCAAAGAATATAAATTTTAAATTCCTTTCTTATTTTTTGAGATATGGCTTCACTCTGTTGCCCAAGCTGGAGTGCAGTGGCATGATCATAAGCCTTGATCTCCCAGCCTCAAGTGATCCTCCCACCTCAGCCTCCCGAGTACCTAGGACAACAGGTGTGTGCCACCACGCTCAGCAAAATTTTGTATTTTTTGTAGAAAAGGGGTCTTACTTTGTTGCCCAGGCTGGTCTCCATCTCCTGGGCTCAAAAGATCCTCCTGCCTTGGGGCTCCCAACGTGCTGGGATTCCAGGCATGAGCTATGCCCCCAGCCTAGAAGTTTTAAATTCTGATGAGGTCTGATTTATCCATTTTTTTTCCTGTGGTTAGTGCTTCTGAGAAATCTTAGATGACCTCATTGTCAGACAGATACATTCTCCTATGCTCTCTCTAGGGGCTTTATCTTTCTAACATTTCTGTTGAAGCCCATGATCCTCTCAAATTAACTGTTGTGTGCTTTATAAGGGAATGGTTGAGGCTCATTTTTCTACATATGGACATCCAGTTATTCCAGCATCATTTGTTGAAAATGTTCCTTCCCCCATTGAATTGTCTTGGCCTCTCTGTCAAAAATCAATTGGCCACATATGCATGGGTCTATATCTGGACTCAATTCTGATCTATGGTTGTCTTTTTGCCAATACCTCACTGTCTTGATTCTTGATTACAATAGCTTTTAAATTTTTTTTTTTTTTTTTTTTTTTTTTTTTCATTTTAAGACAGGGTCTCGCCCTGTCATCCAGGCTGGAGTGCAGTGGCGTGATCATGGCTCACTGCAGCCTCCACCTTCTGGGCTCAAGCAATCCTTCCACCTCACCTTCTCGAGTAGCTGGGACTACAGGCATGCATCACCATGCCCAGCTAATTTTTTTATTTTTATTTTTTTTGCAGAGACTGGGGTCTCACTGTGTTGCCCAGGCTCGTCTTGAACTCCTGGACTCAAGCAATCCTCCCACCTTGGCCTCCCAAAGTGCTGGGATCACAGGCATGAGCCACCGTGTCCAGCCAGGTCTTCGTTTTTTTGTTCAATCTGACATTTCTGCCTTTTTACTAGAATATTTAACTTCCATTTAATTGCTGAAATTAACGTCATTCTTGGTAGTTTTGGGTTTAGGTCTACCTTTTGACATTGGTTTTCTTTTCCCCCCCTCAATTTTTTTTTGTTCCTTTGGCAGTTTACATTTTCTATTTTTTGGCACCTTAACTCGATCCAATTGTGCCAAGTTCTGGCCCTCCCCGGCCCCACACCAGCTCCCAACCTCACATGAGGGCAGCTGCGGGGGCGGGGTGGGGGAGAGGGAGGGGGGCAAGAGACCTCTCAGTGTGGTGTCCCTTTAAAGGGCTGGTGGCCTTCAGTCTCCGTCCACTTTCTCAGGTGCTCTGTATGCCTTCAAATAAATTATAAAAAATACTTTGCCTGGAGTTTATCATTTTTATCTCTGGGAGATTTAATCTAGCTCATGAGCAGATGCTGTCATGGCTGCAACCAGAAACTGACCTGACTGGCTGTACTAAGCCACAGTGCAGGCTCAGGATAAGTGGCTTATCACACCCACCTCAATTTCTGCCTACTGTCTGATAGGGCATAATGACGGAGCTGCCTGTGTCCTCCAAACAGAATAGGGGCAAGAGCAAAGGGTAAGAAGAGACAGAATCACTGGCGTGAGTGCTTCTGATGACGGGTGAGAATGTGGATTTACGAGATCACTCAGAGACCATTGCAGGAAGTGCAAATGGGCACCAACACTTCTGAAATGAGTCTGGCAGGATCTATGAAAGCCGAAGCTCTGCATACGGAACACACTTCCACTCCTAAGTACCTATCCCAGAGTGTCCACAGCAACATGGCAGGATCTATGAAAGCTGAACCTCTGCATACCGAATACACTTCCACTCCTAAGTACCTATCCCAGAGTGTCCACAGCAACATCATTTGTAATAAAAAAACAAAACCTGGAAGCATCCCAAGTGCCTCCCAGCAGCAGGATGGCTATACTGCCATACGTTTTCACATGGACTGTGTATAACAACACTTCCCCACAGCCACACATGGCAACATCAAGCAGTCTTTGCTGAGTGGAAAAGCAAGTGTCAAAAGACTGCACACAGTATGCTGCTCCTGTTTGTTTTATAAAGTTCAAAAACAACCGAAACTAAACAAAACATTGTTTAGGCAGTCATATATATGTGCTCAAACTACCTTTAGAAAGAGCAAAGGAATAATAAACATAAAATTCAAACCAGAGGTTACCACCTGGAGGGAGAGAGGCAAGGAGGAGCACGTGTATAGACACGTATTCAGATGATTAGATAGCAGGTTTACAAATATTCATTTTATTAATAAGAAAGAATTAATGAATAAACCACAGAGAGAAAAGAGGGTCATGCATCTAGCAAATATGACATGAAGGGTTTTGATTAGCTAAAAATGGACACTCAAGAAGGCAGAGGGTCAACAGATGCGGACGGCCATCAGTTAAAAAGGCAGGCACGCAGAAACAGCTCTAGGAAGAGAAATAAACTAACAGATACCTATGCAGGCATAGGCAAAACGAAGAGACTTTGCTCTCCTTTGTTGAGCTGAAGGTGAGGGTGGTGAATTCCTGTTTGCTTTCAGATCCCTGCCCTGCCTCACACCAGGACCCAGTGTGTGGTCCCACGTCCTCATTAAAAAAGCAACTGCAACATCAGTCCGAATCCATAGTGGCCACGGCCAACACAGAGGCTGACGGTGAAGCCAAGAAGAAAAACAGGCGTGGTGGCGCTCCTCCGCGGCCGCTGCTCCAACCCAGGTGTGCTCCGCAAGGCCGCAGGTGAGACTCCCTAGAGGCCCGTTCCTAATGGGGACTACAAAGAATACACAAGGGAGGCGCAGGGACATTGACAGTTAGGCTTAAAATAACCATGAGGGCCAGCCGTGCCTTCCAGCTGAGCTGCCTCCAAAATTCTAGGTGGGACCACGGAGAGCGCAGTTTGCTACAGCCCAGCTAACTTCTCCAGGGAAAGTGAGGGTGGGAAAAAATAAATCACAAATATTTATTGTTGGCCAGACATAGTGGCTCAAGCCTGGAATCCGAGCACCTTGGGAGGCCAAGGTGGGAGGATCCCTTGAACCCAGGGGTTCGAGACCAGCCTGGGTAACAGAGAGACTCCATTTCCACACAAAAAAATTTAAAAATTAGCTCAGCGTGGTGGCTTGAACCTGTGGTCCCAACTACTCGGGAGGCTGAGGTGGGAGGATCGTTTGAGCCCAGGAAGCCAAAGGCTGCAGTGAGCCATGATCACACCACTGCACTCCAGCCTGGGTGACAGAGTGAGAGCCTGTCTCAAAAAACAAAATAAATATCTATTTATTGTTGTTTTGAAAAGCAGAAACAGGCTTGGTTTGGTGGCTCACACCTGTAATCCCAGCACTTTGGGAGGCCAAGGTGGGAAGACTGCTTGAACCCCAGAGTTTGAGACCAGCCTAGGCAACATGGTGAAACCCCATCTCTAATAAAAATGCAAAAATGAGTGCTCCCTCCAGTCCATGCCTCCAATATGACGAAAAAAAGAAGGAACAACAGTCATGCCAAAAAGGGCCGCAGCCATGTGCAGCCTATTTGCTGCACGAACTGTGCCCGATGTGTGCTCAAGGACAAGGCCATTAAGCAATTCGTCATTGGAAACATAGTGGAGGCTGCAGCAGTCAGGGATGTTTCTGAAGCGAGCGTCTTTGATGCCTGTGTGCTTCCCAAGCCGTACGTGAAGCTACACTCCTGTCTGAGTTGTGCAGTTCACAGCAAACTAGTCAGGAATTGATCTCATGAAGCCCACAAGGACCGAACACCCCCACCCCGATTTAGACCTGCGGGTGCTGTCCCACGTCCCCCACCAAAGCCCACGTAAGGAGCTGAGTCCTTAAAGACTGAAGACAGACTATTCCCTGGAGAAAAATAAAATGGAAATTGCACTTAATAAAAAAATACAAAAAGGAGCCATGTGTGGTGGTGTGCACCTGTGGTCCCAGCTACTCGCGGGGGCTAAAGTGTGAGGATCACCTGAGCGTGGGGGGTTGAGACTGCAGTGAGCTGAGATCACATCACTGCACTCCAGCCTGGGTGACAGAGTGAAACCTTGTCTCAAAAAAAATAAAAGAAAAAGTAGAAATATCAGCTAAAACCTAAGAGATCTGTTTGACATTGGCGAGGGGTGTGAGCTGGTGGAGCCAAGCACTGTAGCTCTGCTCTCAGAAGTCAAACTGCAGAGAGCTTCACAGGGGCCGTGACATACTCCACAGATGAGATGCACTGGACCAGCACCCCTCTCGACAGGCAGTAAGTATGTCCCATAAACATTACTTCTGTGGCCGTTAGAAATCAAGGCCAAATAAAATGCTGAAGGGTGAAAGCTCTCTGGTAGCAAAGGTTGCTGTTTCACGAGGTCACTCTTTTAATTGGTCAGTGACCCTTGGCAGCTGTTGCCCAGCCTCTGCTGCTGGGGACCTGGAGCACAATCTTCTGCAGGGTTTGGGCCTGGCCTTTGGTTTACTGACTGTGCCTAACACACACCTCCTGCTCACTGCCCTTCCTCGCTCCTCCTCTAGTTAGTCAAGCCTTTCCCAGTCACTCTTACCACTCTTACCACCTCCTTTCCTGGAATCCAATTCACATTTGGGTCTCTGATAAGAATAAAGACGCAAATAATGAAGAATGTCCAGGACTGCTTTGTAATAAGCGCCCTTTCCTATTCAGTGCATGCCATACAGACCCCAGGACGTCTCCTGCTGACCTGGGAGGCTCAGATGCAGCCAGAGGGCAGTGTCCCACTCGGCAGACAGCGCACAGCACAGGGCCACGCATGCTGGCTTGACAGAGTTCTCAGACACAACAGTAGACAAATGCTTCTGGGTACCAGGGCACGGGACAGACAGATCTTGATTTATGTTAAGTTAAAATGGTTTAACCTTTGTTGGGGCACTCATTAGGAACCTTTCTTTGTGAGCAAAACAGTCTATCAGAATTACTGAAAATAAAGTGCTCTTGTCCAAAATACTCCCAACAGCCTCTTATTCTTTGGGATGAATGAGTAATAGATGCGATACAACAAACCTGCTTGTTTTCTTTCCCCAGAGCTTCTACGAAGCACTGCGTAAACACCTGAATAGTGGCTATGATTTCCGGGGCCCCATCGCTTTCCAGGAGTGCACACCTGAACAATGCAAAGTCAGATCAGAACACGTTTAACAAGTAACCCGGCAAACATAAAAACCTGTACTGTATAAGGGAAGAGTGGAAACACTTTTTTTGTGCCATAAGCTTCAGCAGTATCTCAACTCATCAGATTTCAGTCCTTGTGGGAAAGCAGGATAAATATGCTGCTCCCTTTTATAAATATTTTCTTTAAAATTGCAATGTGTAGAGCTCTCTTTCTTGGTTCTTAAATTATTAAGCAATGCAAATGCCTTCCATACAGGCTTGCATACTCTGTACAAATATTTTTGTATTGTATGCCTGGACACGCAACATCAACATTTTGCTTTCACAAGTGGAGAAATGGCTTGGTCCATCCACCCAGCAAAGTAGGAAAAGAATCTGTGTGTACCTGGTTTGGTTTCCGTGCATTTTCTTTCTTTTTTTTTTTTTTTTTTTTTTTTTTCTGTTGAGACGAGTCTCGCTCTGTCGCCCAGGCTGGAGTGCAGTGGCCGGATCTCAGCTCACTGCAAGCTCCGCCTCCCGGGTTTACGCCATTCTCCTGCCTCAGCCTCCCGAGTAGCTGGGACTACAGGCGCCGCCACCTCCCCTGGCTAGATTTTTTTTGTATTTTTTAGTAGAGACGGGGTTTCACCGTGTTAACCAGGATGGTCTCGATCTCCTGACCTCGTGATCCGCCCGTCTCGGCCTCCCAAAGTGCTGGGATTACAGGCTTGAGCCACTGCACCCAGCCCGTGCATTTTCATACAATTAATTTTTCTTTATGTTTGTTTAAGCAAAAAAAAAAAAAAAAAACCAAACAAATATTGCTAGCTTTAAACCCTAAACAGTTGTTACTGTAAAAATTCCTTTCCCCAAAGTCTGCAGTCTGCCCTGCAGCCTCTGCTGCTATGTATTAGGTGGGAGGGACTAGAGAGAGAGCTGATGCGGGCTCCCGTGGAAGAGGGGCTGGGACACTCCCAGGTTGACAAGCTCCCCAGCCGGGTCCAGTCTTAGTACTCCATGGTTAAAACTCCCACTGACTGCCAGCCACAGCTCAGCTTCATGGCTGTGAGCTCCCCGTCTCTTGCCGTCTGTAAATCTAATGCATTTTCCAAGAAGTACTCGTATTTTCAAAATAAACAATGTGTTGTAAGAGAACATGCAAGGTGTATTTTGCCCCACAGAAGAGCTCTGTTAAGAATGACTTTATTTATTTATTTTTCTTGGCTTTCTTTAAAGTCTTTTAAAAAGATTGGTCAGCCCTCACGTGGTGAAGGGAGTATATTGCCACCCTTTATTCTGAGCTGAGAAAAATCCTACATGAATATTTCATGATATTAATATCTAACTCAATTCTGTGTTTCTCTTATTAGAATCTTTAAAGGCTAAAGAAAAGAAAGTTATTGTAATTCTTAGGCACTGGCCTTTAAATTTACACTGATTTTTTAGTTTTTACCTCTAATTACCACAAAGCTCAGAGGAATAGGAGGGAATCAGAAACTCTAATTTCCCTGTGGTACAGCCAGAGACTACCACAACATTTTCTTTTCATGTTTGGAAATGGAACCTTTTTTACATCAATTACTAGAAGAAACAAATGTAACATTTTACATCTTCTAAATGTAACTAGAAGAAACAGTGTAACATTTACCTGAACATCTCATCAACAACCCGGAATATGGCAGGGTGGCAGGCTGCTTGAGGCTGTAAAAGGAGAAGACCACGAGAATGTGAAATATCGCAGGCACTTTCTCAGAAACTTGCTATTATCAGCCCCAGGAGTTATCGGGAACTGCTGATGTCCAGAAAATTGTGGTTAGAAAACAGAACCACCGCTGTACTGAAAACACCCCACATACAAGTGCAGGTGGTGGTCCCCCCGGGCAGGGGGTACAGGCAGCTTATTCCTCTGTATACTCCCGTATGTCCCACGTTTTCTATCAAAGCTCAGGCGATCCATCCTACAGAATCAGTACGTACTACGGAAACTGGAAACATCCCTCTGCCCGCATGCGTGGAGCCTGCCTGTGCTGCCAGCTCTACCGAAGTGTGCCTGTGCCACCTCCTCAGATGGCTACTGGGCCTCGAGGTCAGGCCCGTGCCTGCAGCCTGATTCTTCCTGTGTATTCGGTCACGGGTACATAGTAATGCAGAATTATTATCGGCAAACCAGCGACTACCACGCTGGACTCAATCACGTCGCATCTTAGTGCACTGAACAGCTTACTGATTTAGGACGAAAAGGGGGTTCACGCAGAAGAAGAAAAGGTCTCTACCTTCCCCTTGGCTATTCTGGCCGTGGGTTCCGATTACTGGTCTGCGGAAGCCCTGGGAGCTGAGGGCAGCTTCACCGGCCCAATCCCTGGTTCCCTATCGTTTTGGCCAGAGCTCAAAGTATGAGATGACGCCCGATGAAAATGCCCGTGTTCCAAAACACATCCTTTAGAGCAGGGTCCGCGATCTTTCCGGCACCAGGGCCGGCTTCGCGGAAGGCAGCGTTTCCACAGACGCGGAGGGAGACGGTTGCGATGAAGCGGCTGCCCCCCGACCGCAAAGGATTCCGCGCATGCGCAGTCACGGGGGAGGGGCGCCCGTTCCACCGGAAGCGAGGCCGGCTGCTCTGACGGGCAGGTGGATCCGGCGCTACCGGAAATTCAGTCATCCTGCACGTGCTATGACTAGCTTTGGGAAAAACTCCGTTCCTAGGCTCCATCAGCAAGACAAAAGGAGGCTTTGCTCCGCCCCGTGCCCTGGCTCACACTGAGGCAGCACCGCCCTCCCCGCGGACGCCCCGCGGACACTGAGCCCGCGCCCTCTAGCGTCCACTCGCCAGCACTGCCGGCCCCGCCGGGCTCCAGGCAGGAGCTCCGCAGCTTGTTCAGGACAGGATAATCACCTTTTAATTATTTCAAGATTTCTAATTTGCAAGTTAAAACGTCCTACTCTTTAAATAATCTATGCTCCCTCATCCTTCACTGATGTGCATTTTTATCTAAAAGGAACTAACTTGAAATTCTTACAGATAAATTCATTATCTATGCAAGAAAATAATTTGGCAGGACTACGGTTCAAGAGAGAAGAGGCAGGTTATTTCGTGGCTTTGAACTAAGGCATGTCAGTGAATCTCCTGCTGCCCAGTCTCACTGTAAATAATAACAGTTATTAAGAGGTCACTGGATATAAGCACGGAAAATATAAAAGTTTCTATGTATTCATAATGAAAAAAATAAAACAAGGGAAAAGCAACTGCATGTCTTGAAGAAACGTGATTCATCTAAGTTTGCCAGAGCAATTTTCAAAGTTTGTACAACAACTCTATTGAATAAGAGTGTTTAAGATCAAATAGCACTCTTTTGTGCCCACAGGCAGACAGACAAGAAAGAGCCTGGAAATGCATTGATAAGATCAAACTTGAAAATGGTAAAATTGAATTTCTTTTTTCTAAATGGTCAAACTATCCCAGAGCCATTCTATAGGTCTGATGATAGTAGAGAATCATTCCATACTAATTATAGGGATTTCCAAACAGCAAAGAAAATGATGATCAGATGTGTAGATTAGGGCTACCATGAAAACCACTGGGGCAGCAAGGAAGACAGCTCTAACTCCATTTGTCAGAAGAGAGTAAGAGCTTTGATATGCTCTTCTGCTGTGAGCTGTTTTCTAGCAAAATCGCTCAGTCCGATGTTTTAAATGTTTGCTGGCTGTGTGGAATCTGCTTGTTCTTTCCCATACAGATGGACTCTCCTCTTAGATTTCTTTCTTTCCAAGTATTTCAGATCCTTGGCTACTCTCAGCCTGCTTCCACAACCCATTTTGGCTTTTAAAATAGATAAAAGACCAGGAGGCAGGGGAACCTGCAGAAACAGCAACAGCAGAGATTTTGATTTGAAAACCAGTCTCCCTTGCCACCCTACAGCTGTGAACAGCTCCTTCTCATCTGCACCCCTCACCGATGGCTTTTAAAATGAGACTCTTTATACTTTCTGAGCACATAATTTCAGGGTCAGCGAGTCCCCTCATGAGGACTGGAGTACTACAGGTCAGGCATGTGTCCCAGCGACATCAAATCACAAAAGCAATCTTAAGCTGCTTTTCTTATCAAGATAATCTTCCAAATAGAATTAAGGTTTTAATACACACTTCTTTGGAAGCCGTATCTTCCCCCCTAAATCTCTGTAGCATCCTCTGAGTGATGACGCAGGCGTCTAACCTCTGTGAATCCTGTTTTATTTGTAGGGTGGGGCACTCCAGTAACGCACCAGAGGTCACGCTGCAACTCAGGGCTCTAAAGCCCCATGACTGGGGCCATTATCTTTTCTATAAAAGCGAGGAAAGAAAATAAACCTTTTGTGGTTTCCATCTGTTTGTTTTTCTCCATCCTACCAAAATCTGTTCCTTCTCAAGCTCTCTCTTCTCCATCTGGCCTAACAATTTCCACGGGCAGATCATTTCAACTCAAGGGGAGCTACGTCAGCAGGAGAACTTCAATAACACGAGTCTTGTCCTTCCCTCTTTATTTCCCCTAGTCTTTTCACTGAATGCCCAGGATGACTAGGGAGGCAATGATGGAGAGCTCTGGGTTCTGCCTTCCTTCTCGTATAGACCCGATTGTTCTGCTGGGTGTGAATCCCCTTGGGCTAATGAGAGCTTTCCCTCTAATCTCCCCTCACGGCTACCCAAAACTGCATTATCTCCCCTCCACCTAGAAAGACGCCCATCTTCATCCTTCAAAACACAAAGGAAGACAAAGTCAACATGGAATCGATACACAATAACCATGGTCTCAATGCGTGTTTTGGAGGAGAGGCAAGGGAGAGACCAACTTGTCACTCTGCACCATGAACTGTGCAAATTACACAGGCTCTTGTGCCCAGTCCTTGATGTTTACTTAAGCTGTTATTTTCATACCGACTCACCAATGATTACTACAAGCCACTTGCCACTTGAAAGAGGCCTGAGAACGCAGAAAAACAGAATTCTCAGGAAGAAGCATTTCTTTTTTTCTGTCATTTGCTGATTGTGTGTGTGTGTGTGTGTGTGTGAGAGAGAGAGAGAGAGAGAGAGAGAGAGAGAATAGGGAAAAGAGAGAGAGAAAGAGAATAGGGAAAAGGAAAGGGAGAGAAAACAAACCAAAAAGGGAAATTGGACTATGATTTAAGGTAATTCACAGACAAAAGCAAATCCCTTTTAGAAAAAATAAAAAGGTGGTGAAGGAACAGAAAAAATTATCAAGTACTTTCCATCTATCACCTTTCATAGGTATATTCGCCTTAAAAATAAAGAAGGAAATAGCAGATGACAGAGAAGCTGAAGTGCATTAAGCCTGGCATAGATTCTTTCCTGGTATTTTCATGTTCTTGCGTGTAGTTTAAATATTTACTTAGGAAATGGGTCATTTAAAGAATCGGCTAATGGGCAGCTTCCCCTCCAGTTTACCCAGCAGCTGGACAATCCCGTCCCACTGTGTAGCTGTTTCCGAGCCACTGTTCTCTCCACAGTGGGAAGCCCTTGTTGTTAATATATGCATATTCACTGGAAAATACCTTTCTTCTTAAAAAGAAGATTCTCCGTAAGAGTAATTTCACCAGTGAACTCCTCTATTGAATTGAAAAATGATTTGGCTTGAGCAAAACCTATTTATACAAAACCTTTACAGCTATCATGTACTATGAGGCACCTTTATAAATATGTATTTTTTATTATGCCATTTGCTTCTTTTCTATTTTCAAAATACTAAACATAAGACTCTAAATATCCCTTTTACATTTTCAGATCTATTTTGTTTTAAAACATTCAGGTTCCTTTTAACAAATTGGAGCTTGGAAAAATTATTCTTTCTTTTTAATCTTTACCAGATGTTGTTTATACACAAACAATTTTTTCAGTACTCCATAATCCAATTATTGTTTAATTCGTGATAAATCTGTCATTCCTGGGCTTAAGAACTTAACAAGTACCAAATGTACTTTTGTGTCTTAAATTTACACGAGCTCTCCTCCGTATTTGGACACAGAAGTGGGAGGCACAGGGATGCCCAGCACCCCCTCCCTAGCGCCCTACCCCTGCCTGAAGTCCTAGCCTTGCCCAGTGGCCTCTATCCAATTAGCCAGGGTAGCCCAGGCTGGAAGAAAGCTCCTCGGCCACCTGCTGCTTCACAGCTCAGCCTGAGTGGCGATGACCCCTAGGTCCACCCCTGCTTTGTCTTGGGGTTTTCTCCTCTCTCCCTTCATCTCTGGCCACAAGGTCTGCAATTCCAACTGCAATTCCATTGCAAGGAAACTTGCCGTGTGGGCCTCTTTCTTCACAGAGACGATGCTGGAGGATCTGGTGCCCCCCTGAGGCTAATTCTGGAAAGTGCAACTCCAGTCCAAGACGCAGAATCTTCCAGCTTTTAGCAACACACATCAGCCAGCACGACTGGACCACTGCTAAATTATCTACTTCAGCGCTTGTTCAATTACATGCACCACATTAAAAAGCTCAAAAGGAAGTGCTGAAAAGACTGAAAAAGCAGGAAAAGAAAACCCTGGCACGTTACTGAAAAGCTACTTAAGCACGGCAAACTGACAACATCACCCAGGATGTGGAGTGAATGAACTCTTCAGCACAGCATTTTACCAAGGAGGAGCTGCACACTGGGAGTCTGTGTAAAGGAAGTTTCTTTTTCTTTCTGAAGTGCTATAATTCTTACCTGGAGAATGAGGGAAAAAAAAAACACATCCTATCCCATATCAAGGAGGATATATACTGAGGTATCTAGATGCTTTTCATTCTTAGGTTCTTATTAGATAAATCTTCTGAATTGCACCATAAAGATTTTTAGGCAGGAGAGAAAATGAAGCATATTCTGATATCAACTATTAGTGAAACAGAAACAGAACACTCAGCTGGGTGCCTCCTCTGCCCCTTTTCTTTTGGGGGACAAGTCTGCCTGGGGGATGAGGCTAGCTCCTCTGGACCCAGCTGCGGCTGGGCTCTGCCGGCAAAGGAACAAATGGGAGGGCATGGGAACCGGGTACCTTCCAGCCCTGGCATGCAGCTTGCCAGCCAAGCACAGTGCCACCCTGACACCCTGCAGGCACTTTTCATTCCAATGTGGAATCCAAACAATAGCTTTCTGGGCTCCACAAACAGAATTGTAACTAGAAAACATCCTTCTAATTTGGGGCCAGCCTTGGGAAACCGAACAATGCCAAGAAGGCAGCATAATTAACAAGTGGCTGTCGGCCGGACGCGGTGGCTCAAGCCTGTAATCCCAGCACTTTGGGAGGCCGAGGCGGGCGGATCACGAGGTCAGGAGATCGAGACCATCCTGGCTAACACGGTGAAACCCCGTCTCTACTAAAAAGTACAAAAAACTAGCCGGGCGAGGTGGCGGGCGCCTGTAGTCCCAGCTACTCTACTCGGGAGGCTGAGGCAGGAGAATGGCCTGAACCCGAGAGGCGGAGCTTGCAGTGAGCTGAGATCCGGCCACTGCACTCCAGCTTGGGCGACAGAGCGAGACTCCGTCTCAAAAAAAAAAAAAAAAAAAAAAAAAAAAAAACAAGTGGCTGTCGCTGCTGTGGGTGACATCAGTTTTTAAGGTCAGGTCTGAAGCTACGGATTATGGTCTTCCTGTGCCCATGCTGTCAAGGGAAACATAAGACCATCTGCTTTTGAAAAGTTTCAGTCTGTACAGTAAATGACCATCTAGGGCTAATACCTCACTTGATGTAGGAGCCACCAACTGTGGTGGACAGCATGACTCGAGGGCAGTCCGGTCTACTGCACGGAGGCCAAAGGGGAAGCCTCAAAAGTGAACGGGCTTTGAAAACTTCTCTTTTATTTTAGATGTTAAACACATACATAGTCATTTGGAACTCAGGTAATAAGAGACTAATCCCTCATTATTCATGGTCTTAATGGAAAATGCCAGACCTGCGAGTCCAAGAGGCCAAAGAACATGTGGGAAAGTCCTTTCACTTTGTACAACCTGTACCACGCTTTTATCTTTTGTTTTTGTTACATTTTGGTAACTATAGAATTTCCAGGACTCATTCTGGATAGTCCCAAGAGAGAGAAATATAATTAACAGTGCTCTATATAAAACACAAGTTATGCAGACCATCACACTTTAATTACTCTCAGAATCCAACTCTAATGTAATAGGCATCAGGTTTCCTCTGGAGCACAGCGCCGCAGTCTCGTGCTATCTGAGTCTTAGAGATCTCTCTGATACTTCTCTACAGTCCTGTCACTGCACCAAGATACTGCACTGCGATAAATGAATCGGATGATGCAATTAGGAAGCAGGCTCTTCAGGTTACCCCTGTGATCACTTAGCCGCGTCACAGGCCTGTTCTAGCCTGCCTGGCTTTCTGGCACTGCAGGCCCGGGATGCTGAGGAGAACAGCCTACGCCAGTCAGGGGCTTCCACTCATCGTCCGTATTGTCATTACCTCCTTGAACCATGAGGCACAGAGAGGTCACATCCTGCCAGTGCCACAACACATTAAACCGAAGAACACCCTCTAGAATCCCCCTTTAGCCATAATGGAAGCTCTGAATTTCGGCACACATGATCCTGATAAAAGCTTTTGTAAGTCCGCGGACTTCAAAGCTGTGTGACTCGTGGGAGATTACTGTAAACTACCAACTGGAGACTGAGCATTATACAGTGATGTGCAATGGGACAGCCTGCGTTCGCTGTCTTGCATCTGCTGTGCTCACCACAGTGCTACTCAGGCATGAGGGCCACAGGCAAAAAGGACATGGAGAAGGTTCAGAGAAGAATCCAAGGATTAAGGAAAGGCTGGAGAAAAGGCAATGGGACTAGAATTTTTCAACAGGGAGAAGACTTAAAGAAAATGTCTTAAGCACCCTGGGAGCAAGCACATAGCCCAGTTACTATATTTTGCCACTGAAAAGGGCCCAGAGAAACTGAAGTCCTAGTATGCGCATGTCAGTTAGAAACAGATTTCGGCCGGGCGCGGTGGCTCAAGCCTGTAATCCCAGCACTTTGGGAGGCCGAGATGGGCGGATCACGAGGTCAGGAGATCGAGACCATCCTGGCTAACACTGTGAAACCCCGTCTCTACTAAAAAAAAAAAAAAAAAAAAAAAAAAAAAAAAAAAAAAAAAAGAAACAGATTTCGTGAACAACAGAGGTAATTTATGACCTTGAATCACCAGGAATGGGCTGTCAGAGGGCTTCTGAAAGTCGTGATTTATTTTGAATTGTACTGCAATCATTTTAAAATAAGGTGCATTCCTATTTCTTGCCTTAATATACGACTCTTTTGGATGGTAAGGTTAGGTAGTAATTATCCTTAAGAAATCTCTTTGGGCTCTCTCAGTCTTAATATACACATGTCTTCCTTTCTCTTCTATCATGGCAAACTTTCAAGTCAGGTGGGATCAGTGTGTGCAGCCTGAGGTATGGGTGACAGCAGCGTGGCTGTCAGCACCTGCAACCCTATGCATGTCGCCCTGGGAGGCCGAGGGGAAGGGTGAAAGGGCCCATGAAACAAGGGGAGAAACGGGATCGAGGAGGAAGGCAACTGATTCCATTAGGATTCCCTTAGACAGTCTGCAACTAGAAAGAGAAAGAAAGAACACAGAAGTCCCAACTGAACTAAACAAGTTGAAGGCCTCTAGGAGGTAGGACAAGTGGGCACAGCCAACCTCAGGGACTTCCTCAGTCTCAGCTCAAGGGCGAGGGTGAACACTCCTCCTTCCCAGAGTCCCGGCCAACAACGAAAGACCGGACTGTTCACTGTGGCTCTCGGAACTCACTTTCTCTGCTTGTAGGAAGCAGGAAGAGGTGGAAGGCAATCTCTGTGCCACATCGCTGCAGGTTACGAAAGCTAAAGGGAAACAGGGCAGAGTCCGCTGGGGCTCCTGGAAGACAAAGCAACTGCAGGTTTCTGAATCGTTTTTTCAGGGTGCCTTGGTCTTTACTCCCGTCCTACAAAATGGGCTCCAGTCCCACAGAGCTGCCTCCCACGAAGGAAGATGACTGGTGAGTCAGTGGTGGCGAGGGCCACTGAGAGCCCAGGGTGCCAGACACCGGGCCAGGAGGTGGATGTCCACGTGGGCCGGAGTCCCCGGCTGCACAGTCCTGGCTGCACAGTCCTGAGGGGGAAGGAAGGCGGCATCACTGCGCAGGGGAGGGTGAAGGCAGGTGGCCTCACACCAAAAGAAAACTTACAGAAGTCTTAGCAGGTTCTGCTGCTTTAACCATTTTTCTGGGGGTCTGTGTCTCTCGAGTATTTCACCTTTCCTCTAGTGCAGAGCTAAAAGTTTATTTTTTGAATGTTTTTAATTGATTCCTCCTCTTACCCATAAGTTCATTTCTAAAAACTTATTTTCCATGCTGAAATAATAAATACTGTTTTTAAAAAGTCTGTTGTGCAAATGTCAATTCTTGTGAACATGTGATATACGGCACAGCAATCAAGCAAACCTCACATCTCTTGCCGCATGCTCCAAGGATGCAGAAAAGCCCCCTACGTCAGCGATTTCAAAACTAAAATGTAAATACACGATTATTTATAAAGGTTCCAATTGCTCTTTCGTTTACATCCCCCGCTTTCATTCTCTGACTAAAAGAAATGATTCCCAGCATCTCCTTCAAGGATTTTTTCCCTTCATCAAAGCCCAGCACGTACCAGCGATGAATCTTTTATAAAGCATTCGATCCTTCTCAGACAATTCCTCTCACTGGAGATTAGCTTTTCAAAAAGATGCAGCATTGCTTTTTCAAGGCTGGGAAGGTGCCGAAGCCAGAGGCAGACTACAGCCGACATGGGGAGAGAAATCTTCTTCCTTTCAGAAAGAAATAAACAAAATTTTAAATAGAAATAGCTTACTGAAAAAAGAAGATTAAGAAAGTTCAAAATGCAATCACTAATCCAATTTGTGAGACTTCTTCTCATCATGGTCATAGCAGGGGCTAATAATTTATAGAACCAGTGAATATTTACCAAGTACTCATTTGCAAAATAATGTGAATATGCTTCCACTTCAACTCACCTTAAGAAATCAAAAATGCTTAGGAAAAAAATTGCTTTCAAAAAGAATAAGCAAATGTCTAGTGATGGGAGAGAGAGAGAGTGATAAAAAACGGGATGGAAAGGCCTTGTGATGCCCAGTCCCTAACTGAAGAAATAGGCGTGTTCAAACGTGTGTCATCATGCCTCACAATAGGGACATGGACCTGGGTTTCAGTCCCAGCACCACTGCCTACTAACTGTATGATCTTGGGGAAGTTCACCTCAGTTTATTCATCTGTAAAATGGGCCTATCTCCTTCACAGTGTTCTTGTAAGGATCAAATGCAACAACACACCTGCAGTAATTAGCACAGGGCTTGGCACATAAACATTCAATAACTGTAACTGTAATTGGTTGCTTGAAAGTTGAAAATATTTCTAACAATTTCAAGGCCAGATGCAGTGGCTCACACCTATAACCCCAATACTTGGAGAGACTGAGGTGCAAGGACCACTTGAGCCCAGGAGTTCAAGACCAGCTTGGTCAAATAGTGAGGCCCTGCATCTAAAAAGAAAATGTTTATTAAAAAATTAGCCTGACATGGTGATGTCACACCTGTAATCCCAGCTACTTGGGAAGCTAAGGCAGGAGGATTGTTAGAGCCCAGGAGGCTGAGGCTGTAGTGAGCTGTGTTCACACCACTGCACTCCAACCTGGGCAAAAGAGCAAGACCTTATCTCAAAAGAAAAAAATCCAATTTCATATATGGTGGTTATAGCCTAGTTGATGCACTGGACCTTAAGTATGATACTGGATAGGTTAGCAGGACTGGGAATCAAAGGTTCCTTAAAAAAAAAAAAAGATGCAAAGTCTCGCTCTCTCACCCAGGCTAGAGTGCAGTGGTGTAATCAAAGCTCCCTGTAACCACAAACTCCTGGGCTCGAGTGATCCTCCTCCGTCAGTCTCCCCAGTAGCTGGGACTACAGGTGCACGTCACCACATCTTGCTAACTTTTTTCTTGTCAAGATGGGGGTCTTGCTATTTTGCCCAGTTTGGTCTCAAACTCCTGGCCTCAAACAACCTTCCTGCCTCAGCCTCCTAAAATGCTGGGATTATAGGCCTGAGCCCTAATACTCCACAGACACAGCCATTTTGTGTAGCTACATTTGTTCCTCAAGGAAAATATATTAAGGTCCTCTTGTGTCAGTGAATTGGGGCTCCACTTCCCCTCCTTGGAGGGAGCATGAGGGGCACGTGTCTGACTCAGAGCCCCAACTGCTGGCTCTGGGATACAGTAGAGCTGCCCCCCAGGGCCACCTGCCCTTTACCTGCACATCCCAGACAGTGGGTGCTCCCCAGTGGGTGCTTTTCAAACTTGATGTCTTTATTCATTAATCTCCCTCCTGTCTTGCCCCAAGGAAAACAAGCAAATAGAAATGAAGCCAGATGCACATAAATCTTGAGGTGGGGAAAGGAGGGCAGCATGTGTGTTCCAAGGCCTGGCTTTCCAGCAGTCACTGTCACCCCCGCTACTGCTATTAATAAGGAAAACTAAAGTGGGGGCACAAGCCTCCCCCAACCCAACAACCCCTTCAAGAAGGGCCTGTCCCTCCACCATGACTTGGGGGCCACTTCTCTGCAGAGCGGGTGGGAAGCCAGAGACTGGGGAAGCCCAGCAACTGGGTCCAGGGACAGAGCAGGGGACCTGGGGAGCAGTTCCTAGAGGTTTCACTTGGGCCACTTCTCTGCAGAGTTGGTGTGAAGCCAGCAACTGGGTCCAGGGACAGAGCAGGGGATGTGGGGAGCAGTTCTTAGAGGTTTCACTTTTTTGCTTGCTTGGTGTAGCTCCTGCAGACCTTGTCCTGGGTTGACCCTGGGGCAAAAGCAGCAGGGAAGATGCTGAAGACCCGGGCAGATTGCGCAGGAGCTGGCAGAAGGCAGGGGGAAGGGAGGGAGGGCACATTCACCTCAGAGCCTCCTGATCTCCCGCTCACACCCTGAGCTTCAACTTGTCCAGGACCCACCAGCAGGCCCCGTTCCTCATCTCCCCACTTCCCACACCTGGCAAAGCCCTGTCATGGTGCCACCCCCCCTCAATACCGGACATGCCATGTACTCAGACGAAAAGAGGGAAGAAATGATTTCTGGAGGATTTACTAAGAGATCAGTTTGAAGCGTGTGGATTTGGAGTGTCTGAGGCACAATTGAGCAGAGCTATTCAACAGGTCCTTGAATATCCAAGGTGGAAGCTCCGGGAGAGGTATGGCCTAAAGGTACACATTTGGGTGTCAGAACCCCAAGGGAGGAAGCTCTGAGTGGAGAGGCAGGCAGGGGAGGAAGAGCAGCTGCAGATGGCAAGAGGCGCAGAAGCAGAGGACGCTGTCACCAGAGCACAAGAAGACATAGCCCTAGGGCAGGAAGTGTACCCTGAGCAGTGCTGCAGAGGGCGAATGAACCCTGGGTGTGCCGGGCAGGCCCTGGATGGGAGCGTGTGGCGGAGGGAGGAGAGGAGTGGAGGGGAAGTCAGGACTGGAGATAGGACTTCAGAGGACTGGCGGTGACAGGAGTGATGCCAGGCGGCGGCCCAGAGGTGGGGCCTAGTGTGCTCCTGAAAGGCTGCCGACGGGCAAGGCGCAGAGGAGTGGGAGAGGCTGAGCAGCAGGGGCTGGAATGATGCTGTTTCGCTTGCACTTGAATCCCCAGAAGAGCCCTACAAAACAGGTCCAAAAGCATCCCTTCCTCGCACAGAAGAGGCAGCCGAGGTCAGAGAGGACCAGGACTCGAAGCTGGTAAGACCTGAAGCCAGCGGGGCTGAGGGTGGAGTGAGTACAGGACCACACTGGCTCTGGAGGGGTGCAGGAAGCCGGGCCTGGGCTCAGCGGAACAGCGGGCAGATTGACGGGGTGGGCCAGACGCCGTGCCTGTGCTTATGCCCCTCGTGAAGAGGAAAGGCTTTTCCATCCAGGCGGTCAGCCAATTCCAGCCGCATCAGTGGAGCCCTGGGGAGGTTCCCGTCCAGTCATCAGCGGGGAGCAGAACACCCCTGGGTGTGGAGAAGGTGCTCGTAGCTTCCATCATGGAGCCAGGAAGCTCTGAAGAGGAGAGTTCGCCTCTCAGTGGCTCCTCCCTTCTCAAGCAGCAGTGCTGGTTTTGACCAGCTTTCCTCATGCCTTATCTTTTTTCAGGATCCATGTAATACGAATCTGTATGTCACTGGAAAGGCGTTTCACTGCAGTGAGCGGTCTTCTGCCAGCACCGCATCCTGGCCGAGAGCCATGGCACGGTATGTGTCATTCATCCCGCCAGGTGGTGGCAGGGAGGCCGCTGCAGCACTCGGGCCAGGCCACCAGGAGCAGCAGCAAATTCACAGAGCCGACCCGTCCGCTCAGCGGCAGGAACGAACGGACACTGCGTATCACGCAAGCACACAAGTCACACTCCAGTCAGTAAAGCGCGTGGTGCGCCCACTCTAGTTTGAAAACAATGTGTGTTAATGGCTGTCTTTTTATTAGAGCTTTGATTCAGGGCACACTCTACTAACTGCTGTGAGTGATTACGTTTATGGACCCGTGTTTAATATTTGGATAGATTTTGCTCTAAAATATCAGTGACTTAACTCTTTGTAATCACTCCTGAATGAAGGAATCGCTGAAGCAGTATGATCTTGATATGCTTGCCTAACAGAATTTGGCCAAGTCAATGTATTTGTATTCTACATGGTGCTCTGAACCAGGCTGGCTTTAAATAAAAAGGCAAATCACAGAAAAAACACTGCAAATGGCCTTTAAAAACATGCAGCTCTCTCATCTAACAGTAAAGGAAGGGCAACTGCACCAATGCAGTCTCAGTTTCACCTTCCCCGTGCAGGTGCTGAGAAGACTGACAACACCCAGTGCTGGGGTAGGCACAGGGTGCGCCTCCTCACAGGCAGGAGGGCAGTGGCTTCACCCGGCCAGTCATGTGGTGCCACTGAAGAAAATGCAAGACACACACCCCCGTCTTAATCATCGTACTGCTGTGAATTTGCCTGGCAGAAACAGAAACATCAGTCTGAGGATATTTATTGCAATCCTTAAATATGATAAGGACAAAACTAGAAACACTGCAGTGTGCACCATGGGGACGGCGGAACAGAGTGTGGGCCTCGTGCCATGGAGCATGCCCCTATTTCAAATGAGCTGGATCCGTGTCCTGTGAGGGTATTTAAGACGTGTTGGTTAACAAGCAGGTTCTGGAGTGATGTGGCTATGGTGTAATGCTCCTTTTGTTTCGACAGTGAGCAGAAAATGGCTTTATAGGGACTTTATGTTTAACAAGCATAAGGTACGACTACCAGAATTACTGGAGGATGAGGAGGAGGTAATGGACATTTTCTTTATATACCCTGTGCTGTATTGTTTGACCTGATAGAATGAAGAATTAATATATATATCTACACACACTCACATTCTGTGGACAATTTAAAGGGCCAATAAAGTAAAAAAGAAAAAAATGTTTTTAGGGAGACTGAAAAATTCCATTCTGTTCAATGTGTTAGTGACAGAAACGCTAAGGTTGTCCTTTTTCTTCTCTGTACTGGTTCCATCCATCCTGCCTGGAATTGATCCAAATCATGAATTCAGGAAAACAGAGTAAGATAAAAACTTGACTCCCCCAGATCCCTACCTAATAGTTAGGCGAGTTTTCTGTGTCATAGTTATGTTTTAGGGAATGGACAGGACATTTAGAATTTATGTGTAATACATTACTATTTTCTCCTTTAAAATAATGAGCAGCAGGCTTCCAATCAGGGCTCCACTTAGAAATCTGATTTACAGTGACAGTGTCTGACATGAGGCAGGGAAGCCTAAACAGGACGTTCTCCCCTGTCCAACAGACTCTTCCAACAGATGCCTCCTTGACATTGAGAAAACTCTACTTTGTTTCCCCCAAATACTCAGTTTAGTGAGGAAGCTTGTGTTTTCTCATCCTTTCCAAAAAGAGGTAGCAGGTAAGAATTGGTCCAACAGCTTATTAAATAATTTTGGCTCCAAATATTTTTATAGCTACAAAAAACAAAACAAAACAAACAAAAAACCAGAATGCAGAATTAAATTCTTCACAAGGAAGGTTCTTGATGAGGGAGGCCCATCCGAGAGGCTGTGTTCTAAAGCTGTCTGAGTGGTAGAGAGGAGGCCAGGGCTTCCTTAGCCAAGACAAAGGTGCGCCGGCAACAGTCCACCTTTTCAAACCAGAAAGAGACCAAGGCTGTTTGGGTTGCCAGAGAAACTCACAAAACTTGGATTTAACTGTTCTGGAGAATTGCTTAATTCCAAGGAACTGAAAAGAACACTGTTTGATCCTAAAGTTGTATTTAGGTGACAGCCTGATCTAAGCAATGCAGCATAATTCAAAGTTTGCCATCATTATCATCTGTATGTGCAGAGCAGCTCAATTCTCAAAAGGCAGCCACCAACAGGCAGAAGAAATGTCCAAACCCAAACACACCAGAATGTCTGTCAATTACACATCAATAGCAGCAGATTTTTGTTAGAAAAGTAAAGTTTTCTATGACTAAATTTGTGACCATATCTTATTAAGGTTAAAAAAACAGGATGTGGCCGGGCACAGTGTCTCATGCCTGTAGTCCCAGCACTTTGGGAGGTCGAGGAAGGTGGACTGTTTGAGTCTAGGAGTTCAAGACCAGTCTGGGCAACATGGCAAAACCTGGTCTCTACCAGAAATACAAAATAATTAGCAAGGCATGGTGGCACATGCCTGTAGTCACAGCTACTCGAGAGGCTGAGGTGAAAGAATCACCTGAGCCTGGGAGGTCGAGGCTGCAGTGAGCCATGACTGTGCCACTGCACTCTAGCCTGGGTGACAGAGTGAGACTCTGTCTCAAAAAAAAAAAAAAAGAATAAGATGTGAGGAAGTCTCTCAGCTTCAATCATGGATAAACAATATTAATAGAAATGGGAGTTTTAGTTACTGCTAATTCTTTGCCACCTTTCTATCCTTGGTATTATGCTGACCTTTCTTTGTTTAAACACTCACCTGTATGATATGACAACATTTAAATCTGGATTTTTCTTATCTAAGTTGAAAAAAACATAAACCCAACAGCTTGATTGTAGATCGGCCCTTTCTTGTAATTTACGTTTTCATTTCCAGAGGTCTCATTTTCCTGATTTGTAAAATGGCTAGAGCGATACTGAGGGTATTCAAAAGAATCTGTGGCTCCCCAGAGTAATTCTAGTTAGGCTCCTTTCTTGGGGTAATTTGCTATGCAAGAGCATAACAGATGAGTAAACTACTAATACAAAAATTAGTAAAGAAGCATAAATTAGGTTCTTCTGATAGGATAATGAATTGTTTTCTTATTAAGCACTGCTGGAGCCATATTAGCTCTTTCAGCAATGGGAATTAAGCTTACATCTGGTTTTAGTTCAGTGGTTCTTTTGTTAGGGGGAAAAATGTGAGTTTGCGAAAACCTAATACTATACATTGTCAAAAATAATACAATTACTAAAGTCAATAATGGGAACAGCAATATGCTAACAGTTTACAGTTTGTTTGTCGGTTTTTTTTTTTTTTTTTTTTTTGGTCTTTTTTTTTTTGAGATGGAGTTTTGCTCGTCGCCCCGGCTGGAGTGCAGTGGCACGATCTCGGCTCACTGCAACCTCTGCCTCCCAGGTTCAAGCAATTCTCCTGCCTCAGCCTCCTGAGTAGCTGGGACTACAGGTGCCTGCCACCACGCCTGGCTAATTTTTGTATTTTTAGTACAGATGGGATTTCACCGTGTTGGCCAGGCTGCTCTTAAATTCCTGACCTCAGGTGATCCACCCGCCTCAGCCTTCCAAAGTGCTGGGATTACAGGTATGAGCCACCGCGCCTGGCCACTAACAGTTATTTTTATTTTTTAGAGACAGGGTCTTGCTACATTGCCCAGGCTGGAACTCCTGGCCTCAAGTGATTCTCCTGCTTCAGCCTCCTGAGTAGCTGGGATTACAGGTGTGTGCCACTGTGCCTGACTTTTTATTTTTATTTTTTAAAGCCTATAGCACCCGCTACTCCCCAGGCCCAACCCCCTTTGGCTTCCGAGATCGGGCGAGACTAGGCACATTCAGGGTGGAGTGGCTGTAGACACTAATGGTTACGGGGTATTTACTGTGGATACCACGCACTGTACTAAGAATATTACAGTCATTCAGCCCATTTAAATCTTAGTGTAAGTATTTGTCCTAGTTTGTAAGTTTATTTCTGTTATCCCACCATACTTAAAAAAGGGATCTCTTTTAACTCTCAAAAGTGGCATGGTCTAGATTTTAAATCATATGGCTGCCCTATGTAACACTCAGAGCCACCTCTGAGCTGTGAGTGTTGGAGAGGTCAGTCAGAGACTGGTACATCAGTCATTCTACTACTAGGAGCTGTTTTCACTCACAGAGCACTTCTTACACTCTCTGTGTGGATCTTCTTCCTCCACACAAACCAATGCTCCCAACTCTCTAGACACCAACTGGGTGTCCAGTGATTCCATTTGGACACCACCTGGTGTTAGCACACACCCCACAGGTGAAGGGCTCAGTCCCACAAGACTGCCCCCACTTCAGATGCCAGTTACAAGACTGAGCCTCTCATTCTTCTGACCAACTAGCTATAAAATCAGAGGTTCCAATGATCCTCTCCTCAGGTTTGATAATTTGCTAGAATGGCTCACAGAACTCAGGAAGACACTTTGTTTGCCATTGCCAGTTTATTCTGAAGGATACAACTCAGGAATAGCCACATGGAAGAGATGCACAGGGCCAGGCCTGGGGAAAGGTTCAGAGCTTCCGGGGCCCTCTCCAGACAGGTCACCTTCCCAGCACCTGGATGTGACCACCAGCCTGGAAGCTGACTGAACCCCACAGTTTAGGTTTTTTATGGAGGTCTCACAATGTAAGCGCGACTGATTGAATCGCTGGCCAGCAGTGATCAGGTCGAACTCTGAGGGTCAGGTGTGGTTGGTTCCTCTGCCTACCAGCCCCCATCCCGAGGCTATCTGGGGGCCCACCAGGAGTCCCTTCATTAGCCTACACTCAGGTGTGGTGAAAGGGACTTACAAATAACAAAAGATGCTCTTCTCACCTCAATACTCAGGAAATTCCAAGGGTTTTAGGAGCCTGGATGAAGACCAAATGCACATTTCTTATTGTATCACAAGATCACAGTCATGCCTTCATTCTTTTTTCTCACTTGTTCACTGTCTCATTCATTCAGGCATATAGAACAGATTCTCCATCCAATCTTCAAGTTTCTCAGTATTTTTGAAGCAGCAGATTTGGATGACCTCAGAGGACATGGCATGCTGAATTACTTATACTTACAAAAGGACCTCAGCAGCCCGCCCAGGAAGGTTTTGTGCAATCTGTAGCCTGCAGGTGCCTATGACAGCAGCCCCAGGGACAGATATGAAAAGTTGACATTTAGGCCAAGAAACTTAAAAGTTCCTCTAGGTTATCTAAACCATAAAGAGGGGCAAGCATCTGCTGTTTAAAAGACAGGCAGCCCATTGCTGAAAATATATGACTGCATTTGGAAGCCAAGGTCAAAGACACCAGCCAATTGTCAAACAGATGAAATTCCACTGGTGTACTGTGGTTAAGCAAATAGTTGGAAGGCTAAACACGGGGTAGGGTGCATTGGTCAAAGAAAGCGTGTGGTTTCCAAATGACCAACGCAGCACATCTGGGGAGGGGGTGTTGGGCGCGGCTGGTAATTTGCACTGATTGATTGGATCAGCCTCGCTGTGTCAACATGTGGCTGGGATGTTCCGTCTACGGGAAAGTGTCCATGGAGAGGCTCCAGCTCTTACGCCACTGCTTGGGGAACTTGCTGAGCTGAAGCCACAGGATTTGGACACACTGAAGACCACCCAGCACTTCTGGACAGTCTGTCCCTTATGGATTAGCAGACATAACTTTCCAAACCAAATAAATTTTATGAGTTGTTGAGGGAGAACGTGCTATCACAAGCAAAATTACAAGCAAAGGAGTGTGGGCCTGCCTGGGGAGCCGCTGCCCTCGGCGTCCCTCTGAGCACTGTGCTGGAGCAGGAGTAGCTGTTCTCTGAGCACTCGCCTGGCCAGTGATTTCTCCAACAGCTTTCACAGAGGACCAGGAGTGTTCACCTCCAGATGCCCTTTAATTCAGCTCTTGCTGAAACAGTAAGGCTGGACATGGGGGTGGCTGAGACCATATTTTCCTGTGAAATATATTCCTAGATCAATCAAGAAGGGAGCTGCCACAGCCACAGTGAAAGGCAAGAGCAGTTTAGTTAAATATTCTTTGTAAGTATTTTGAAAAATCACGGCGGGGCGCGGTGGCTCAAGCCTGTAATCCCAGCACTTTGGGAGGCCGAGACGGGCGGATCACGAGGTCAGGAGATCGAGACCATCCTGGCTAACACGGTGAAACCCCATCTCTACTAAAAATTCAAAAAACTAGCCGGGTGAGGTGGCGGCGCCTGTAGTCCCAGCTACTCGGGAGGCTGAGGCAGGAGAATGGCGTGAACCCGGGAGGCGGAGCTTGCAGTGAACTGAGGTCCAGCCACTGCACTCCAGCCTGGGCGACAGAGCGAGACTCCGTCTCAAAAATAAATAAATAAATAAATAAAGGAAAATCACTGTGGAGAGTGAAAATGCCAGCTGGTGCGATCAGCGGCGGGCGGCGGGGCCGGGAAGCGAGTGCTTCGTTGCAGGTGTCGGGCACCGTGAGGGAAGGATCCCAGCACCGTGCCGCACGTTCACAGCGCCCTTTACTCAGTATCTCACATAAGGACCACACATAACGCTCGGACTCTTCAGGAAGCTCACTCCACTTACCAAGTGAATCTTGCCAGAAGGTTTAGAGTAGGGAGAAAAAAGGCCAGTTTTATTTTTTTAACCACGAAACCTGCGATTTGACCATTTTTCGAAACATCAAGTTACTTAATCTTCTATTTCTCTTTTTAAATCTCACTTTCACAAAGTCCTGAATTATAATCTTTTATATAAACTGAAATTAAAATACGTATCCTAATTTTTAAGAGTCATAGATTTAAAAAATGGAAATACTCTGAATTGTAAGAACAACGGTGGTTTTCAGCCTGTTTATTTTCCAAACGCAACAACACAATGAGAATCTATTTGAAGATGGAGAAGATCCACTTATGACAGTGAAAACATTCAAAACACAAATACAACAAAACATTAGGAACAAGAAATGTGTAAATCCAACATGTGAAAAATCTATACAACACTCCCATCAGATCACAAAAGCTGAACAAATGGTAAAACATATGTGTTCCTGAACAGGCGGACAGAAAGTCTTAACATCATGAAAACACCAGCTCTCTCAATAATCTATATACTTACAGGAGTCTTCCCCCGAACAACACCGGGTGTCTTCCCTGCAACTAGAAAAATTGGTTTCAAAGTTTATGTGGAATATAAGACAAGCAATGATAGCAAAACAAACTAAAAACAACCCTGGTAACGGAGACAAATCAAAGGGAATGATCCTTAGTTTGCACTGATGCCAGCACTAAAGCAGTGATACTGCCGCACGCACATGCAAGAGAGGAGAGAACCAGAACAGAAGGTAACAAAACAGGCCTGACTGTGTGAGAATGTGACGAGGACGCCACCTAAGCCCGCAGGACTGCGCCCCAGAGGCGCGCACCCTTCATCGCACTCGAGAGGGCGCCCCAGAGGCACGCACCCTTCATCGCACTCAAGAGGGTGGACATGCTCTACCACCTGAGAGAGGGGAAAACAACCGCATTATTTCAACAAATGATATCAAAACAAAAAACAAAGAGGGATTGAAAGAGACTTGAAAGAACCTATAAACCAAAGGCAATGTGTAGATCTGAACTCTGATTCTAACAAACCAACTGGAAGAAAAATTCTAAGACGATGAAGATAATTTAATTCCTGACTAGACATGTGATGATAAGGAACTAATGTCAATTTTAAGATGTAATAATGGTATTGTAGTTTTGTTTTTTTAAAATGCATTGTATAGCAAGGAAGGGTCTATATATGTAACAATTCTCCGATTTCTCACTGAAAGTATTTAAATAAAGAATTGGGCTGGTCACAGTGGCTCACGCCTATAATCCCAACATTTTGGGAGGCCAAGACAGGCAAACTCCTTGAGTTCAGGAGTTTAAGACCAGCCTAGGCAACATGGTGAAATGCCATCTCTACCAAAAATACAAAAAATTAGCCAGGTGTGGTGGCACACACCTGTGGTCCCAGCGACTCAGGAGGCTGAGGTGGGAGGATCACCTGAGCCTGGGAGTTTGAGACTACAGTGAGCCAAGACTGCACCACTGCACTCCAGCCTGTGTGACAGAGTGAGACCCCATCTCAAAAAAAAAAAAAAAAAGAATTGAAAACATAAATAGTATTAATAAAATGATTTAAAAGCCACAGTATTCTTAACAAAATGTCAGGTTTATAAGCAGTATCATTTTAAAATCACATTGCATGTATACTTTGAATTCAGAAATGTGAATGCTTTGGATCTCATTATCTGAGACTGAGAGGGCTCTGCAAATTACACCACACAGTGGATCCACAGTGTTTTCAAACACTGCAGACAGAGCCACTCGTAACTTGGAGACATGACTATAGCAGTAGTCAGAGGCCATGCAACAATTTTCAAAGTGGGGTCCAAAGAACCCTTTCCAGAGAGGGAGGGAAGAACTGAGATGCGTTAAAAGAAAAAAATCATTATTTTTAAAATTCTCGTAATTTATCTTGGGCCTACGTGGAAACATAAGAAATAAGTACACTTTGTTGGGGTTTGAAGTAATATATATTTTTTAATTTTGAAAACTTTTCTAATTTTTAAATTTTATCCAAGCTATTTTAATTTTATTATATATACATTTTTATGTATATATACAGCATATATTTTACTTATATATTTTAACACATATTTTAGATTATTTTGTAATTTTACAATATTCTATTTGAAAAGTAACATTTATTTATAATGTATTTTCTTGTATTTAAGAATGGATCATTGGCTTTAAATATGAGGATTAAAAGATTCAATTTCTCATCCTACAGATGTTTCATCAAGAAAAGATGAAACTGGCTGGGTGCGGTGGGCTCCCGCCTGTAATCCCAGCACTTTGCGAGGCCGAGGCGGGTGGATCACCTGAGGTCGAGAGTTCGAGACCAGCCTGACCAACATGGAGAACCCTGTCTCTACTAAAAATACAAAATTAGCTGGGCGTGGTGGTGCATGCCTGTAATCCCAGCTACTCGAGAGGCTGTGGCAGGAGAATTGCTTGAACCTGGAAGGCAGAGGTTGTGGTGAGCTGAGATCGTGCCACCGTACTCCAGCCTGGGCAACAAGAGCAAAACTCTGTCTCCAAAAAAAAAAAAAGAAATCAAAGGAAAGAAAAGATGAAACTGACACATCAGAGAATTCTCTGACTCATGAGATGGAGACATCTGCTCCAGAGAAAGTGGGCTAAACTGTAAACAAAGACAAAAAATGTGAGGAAAGTTCTTTTTCCCTTGCCTTTACAGATGTTAATGATTTACCTTATTGTGGCTTATGCAACAATATTTCAAATACTATTATGGTGCAAGTTAACTGCCACATCGATTTGAGATCATTCAGAATCTAAAGAAAAAAATTAATTTAAGTGCAGATGTGATAAATTAATATGTCACCAACAGAACTGTACTTCTGCCTTACAACAGAATCTCTGGACTTACTGTATTCCTTGTAGTTGTCTGGTATCAGCACCAACTAAGCACAGAAGCTCTTTTATATGAAAGTTGGCCACACACACAAGTGGTAGGGAAATACTTAAATTACTGAATAACTATTTAGAATCTCCTTGTTTTTCCTGGAACAACCATGTTGACGTTTGCACTGATAGAGCAAAAGCAACGGTGGGTAACACAGCTGCATCTCAGTGGGAATCAGAGCAGAGACAGTCCTCACGCTACACTTCACCACCACACACACACAGTAGAAACACCACGCTTTCACATACGAATATTTGATGAAGCAGTTTATCATACTGATTTTATTAAACTGTTGCCCTCAAGGATACTTTTTAAAAAGAATTCTGTATGGTGAAAAGGAAAGTGTGCATAAAGCACTTCTGCTTCATAATAAAAAACGACGGTTGCCTGGAGAAAAGCACTCCACTTGTACACCTGCACAACTCTTTCAGCAGGTGGACTCACCTGACCACTTTTTGTCATGGAAATTGACTTGAAAGAATGAGTAGCAGACAGGCAGTGGTTAGTCACATTTTGGGATTAGGCACATACTTTTTCAATAATTTGCAAAGTGACTCAGTCCCCTCAGGAAAACAACTGACAGTGCTTGTAGCCCATGATAAATTTTAGCTTTTAAGCAGAAATTAGAATCTTGGAAATCTATGTCCACCAACATAAGCTTGACAGCTTCCCAATACTTAAAGTCGTTTCTGATGAGGTGGCAGTAGTGACTATAGGTTTTGATATTGCATAATGAAATATGTCAATGTTTGGAAGATATACATAACTCAGTGAATGTTTTCCAAATGAACCATGCATAATGCTTCAAAATTATGTGTGTAGGCAACAAAGATCCATTGAAAGTGCAAGACAGACCAATGGGTTTTAATGTAACAGAGAATGGAAAGTTAACTGATACAATTTCAGATTCCACATTGCAACTACCCTTTAAAAAATGACCATTTTCAAATTTTGGTGAGCTATCAAAGCAGAATTATCTACAATGATCTGCGACGGCTATTAGAATATTCCCGCCTTTTCCAGCTACCATCTATGTGGGACTGGATTTTCTTTATACACTTCAACCAAAACAACACATCCCACCAGAAGCAGATATGAGAATTCAGCAGCCTTAGGGCAGAAAATGAGACTTGCAAAAATGTAAAAACAATGCTGCTCTTGTCAAATTTTTTTTTTTGCCTTGGAAAAGAGCATTGTCTTTCATGAAAATATGCTATTTGTGTCAACGTGTAATTAAATTATTTTTATTTTTTAAGTGAAGAAACACATTTTTAAAAATTTAGTTTCAAATATGATAAATATTAATAAGTGTTTAACAGATTTAAAAAAAAACTCTTGGGAATGTATGAACACAAAGAAGGAAACAACAGATGCGGGGGCCTACCTGAGAAAGGGTGGGAGGAAGGAGAGGAGCAGAAAAGGTAACTATTGGGTACTGGGCTTAATACCTGGGTGATGAAATAATATGTACAACGAAACCCTATGACATGTGTTTACATATGTAACAAACCTTCACATGTACCCCCAAACCTAAAATAAAAGTTTAAAAACAAATGCTTTGGGCTCCTCAGTAATTTTTTTTTTTTTTTTTTTTTGAGATGGAGTCTCACTCTGTTGCCCGGGTTGGAGTGCAGTGGCGTGATCTTAGCTCACTGCAACCTCTGCCTCACAAGCTGAAGTGATCCTTCTGACTCAGCCCCCCTAGTAGCTGGGATTACAGACACACGCCACCATACTTGGCTAATTTTTGTATTTTTAGTAGAGATGGGGTTTCGCCATGTTGGCCAGGCTGGTCTCAAACTCCTGACCTCAGGTGATCCACCCACCTTGGCATCCCAAAGGGCTGGGATTACAGGTGTGAGCCACCACACCTGGCCGGGATACTCAGTGATTTTTAAGAGTATAAAGGGGTACTGAGACAAAAACGTTTGGACCCTGCTGTTATATAGTCTTTCCAACACACCACAGCCTTCTAAGAAAAGGAAAAATGACGCAGGATGACAGGAGACATGAACACCACTTACAGCAAAATGGCCTCGTTTACAGCCTCAAAGAACTCTGGCTGGAGGATTTCCTGAGGTTCATGTCCGTGACAGACGAGCAAAGCCTCCACCAGAGGGTCAACATCTGGCAGGGTAATAAGTGGGACACAGACTCGTGACAGGGACGCCAATCGCTCGGGAGTCATTCTATGGAAGAAATAAGAAATAATCACCCAAATCTAAGAGCCACGCATAATTAAGAACATATAAAACCTTCATGCTAAAAAGGTCAACGACAGATCACCTGTTTTGCCTCTAAATAAAGAGAATGACTCTAACACTATCGATGAACACTTCTCTTTTATCCAGTTCTTTAGGAAGGTATCTTTTAGCTGCCAATGCTGTTTCAGTGTCATTCATGGTCAGGACTTTGTTCTTTATATCCACAGGCACTTAATATGTCCAAAACACAACTCCTGAAATCCCTTCCCAGTGTTCCTTTTCCCCAGTGCCATCTCGTTTACTCAGGCCCAAATGCTGATTCCTCCCTTTCACTGATGCATCAGTGAATACTAGCAACACATCCGACCTCTTCTGAACACCTCCATTACTGCCCTTCTAAGTGGAGAGTAACCCACCACCTCCAGCCTCTGGATTTCTTGCTTCTGCACTCACTCCTATAGTTCAACATCAGAACACTTCCAGCACCCCTTTAAAAATTCAGATCACAACACTTGTCTGCTCAAAGCTTTGCAATGGCTTCCCATCTCATGCAGAGAATAAGCAATGTCTTTCACTAGCCAGCAAGTCCTTCCATGGTGGTTCCCCATCTGTTTCACTGACTTCATCTCCTTCCACTCTTACCTTTGTCTTTTCTGCCTCTGACTGCCCCAAGTTAAGGTCCTGCGGTCCCCAGTTGCAGCTCAAATGTCCCTTTGTTAAGTGAGGTCTTCTCTGATCATCCCATGTCACTATACTGTCTACCACGTGTGGCAATTTAAATGTAAATGAATTAAAATGAAATAAAATTAAAAATCCAGCTCCTCAACTGCACTAGTCACAGCTGAAGTGCTCAACAGCTATGGGCGGCTGGCAGCTACGGTCCCGAACAGCACACACGTACAGGATGCGCCTGGGACCGCGTACAGGATGCGCCTGGGACTGCACAAAGCACTGCTGGACACTGGAGCTTCACGCGCCCTCCTACCCGTGCTTTACTTCTCTTCCTGGTACCTTTCACCATCTGACCTATACAGTATTCCCTTGTAGTACTCATGGTTCCCTTCCTCCTGAGAGGGCAGAAGCTCTACGATGGCAGGCAGCTTCTCCTACTTTGCCCACCACTCTATTCCTAGCACCTAGGGATAACTCCTCACACACAGCACATGCTCAACAAATCCATCTCCAGTGCAGTGAACGACAAATAAAATGAAAGTTCTGGGTGGAGCCTATTCAACGTTTTTCTAGGTATTTTCATATGTAATTGTAAATATAGAAATTTAGTCTTGTGTTTTGTGGAACACACATGGCATCACAGTGTAGAGCATATAGCTGTCCCTCATTCTTAAAAACTTGCTGCCTATTATTAAAACACACGTGTTCTGTAATTTAACAATGCCACTATCAGTAGGCACTGAGGCTGTTTCTGGTTTTTCACTATTCAAACAGGGCTGTGGTGCTACCCTTACCCATGCCTGTCTGTGCCCGCATGTGAGAACTTGCATATTAAATTGCCTTCCAAGGCCAGGGGCGGTGGCTCACACATGAAGTCCCAGCACTTTGAGAGGCTGAGGCAGACAGATCGCTTGATCCCAGAAGTTCAAGACCAGCCTGGGTCATATGGAGAAACCCCATCTCTACAAAAAATACAAAAACTAGCTGGGTGTGGTGGTGCGTGCCTGCAGCTGCAGCTACTGGGGGGACTGAGGTGGGAGGTTGCTCGAGACCAAGAGGTCAAGGCTGCAGTGAGCTGTGTTCACACCACTGCACTCCAGCCTGGGAGACAGAACGAGACCCCGTCTCAAAAAAAACACACACATAGACACACACAAAAAACTGCCTTGCAAATGACCACTCTTCCAATGATATCATTATTTGTTTCTATTTCTCAAAAATTTAACGAACAAAAATTGCTATTTCATTGCCTTAATTTGCATTTTCCTGATAACTTGTGAGATGGTAATTGTTACCCACTTGTATTTACTCTTCAGAGAATTTGTTTATATATTTGTGTATTTTTGTCCTATTTGTTCATTTAATACCTATTTATTGATCCCCTATTGTAGTCAAGGCTCTGTTTGAGGTGTACGTGATACAGATGCAAAGATGACAAGGTCTCATCAGGGAGAGGAACAATATAATGCCAGATGATACTGGGTATCATGCTGAAAAGTAAAGAATGCTCAGAAGTGACAGAAATTTACCAAGAAGGTGACATGTGAGCAGTGCTCTGAAGGAAGTACATGAACAAGCCACGTATATATCTGGGAGGAAAACATTGCAGACAGATGAAAAGCAAATGCAAAGGCCCTCAGCATCTGAAAAGAGCAAGGGGACCAACGTGATCACACCCAGTGAACCAGGGAGGACGGCGGAAAGGCTCTGTAGATCACTGTGGGGCCTGCATATTCTTTTTTAAAAAACTTGAGTTTTCATTTTTATGAAATTAATAAACGCAACTATATTTTTTAAATTTAGAATATGTATTTACTTTTAAATTTTTATTTCAATAGCTTTTGGGTAAAAGTAGTTTTTTGTTACATGGATGAATTGCATAGTGGTGAATTCTGAGGTGTTAATGTGCCCATCGCCCGAGTAGATTGCACCTAATGTGTAGTTTTTTATCACTAGCCCCTATCCCACCCTCTTCCCGCTTCTGAGTCTCTGAAGTCCATTATGTCACTCTGTATGCCAGCAATGTCCAATCTTTTTGGCTTCCTTCTTTTTGGAAAAAGAATTGTCTTGGGTTACACACTAAATACACTAATATCAACGATAGTTGACGAGCTTAAAAAAAAATCGCAAAAACCCTCAATGCTTTCAGGAAGTTGACAGATTTGTGTTGGGCGGCATTCAAAGCTGTCCTGGGCCGTGTGCAGCCACGGGCCACGGGTCCGACGAGCTTGCTGTGTGTCTCTATACTCATAGCTTAGCCCGCACTAATAAGTGAGAACATAACAGTTTGTGGATTGCTTGGGCCCAGGAGTTTGAGACTAGCCTGGGCAACATGGTGAAACCCTGCGTCTACAAAAAAATACAAAAATTAGGTGGGTGTGGTGGTGCACACCTGCAGTCCCAGCCACTTGGGAGGCTGAGGTGGGAGGATGGCTTCAGTCCAGGAAGTGGAGGTTGGGGTGAGCTGAGATCATGTCACTGCACTCTGGCCTGGGCAACAAAGCAAGACCCTGTCAAAAACAGAAATGAAAGAGAGAGAGACAAAGGAGAGAGAGAAAAGAGAGAGGGGGAGGGGAAGGGAGGAATGTGGAAGGGAAGGAAAGGGAAGGGAGGGAAGGTGAGGAGAGGAGAGGAGAGGGAGGAGAGGGGAGGAGAGGGGAGGGGAGGGGAGCAGATGGGAGGGAAGGTGAGGGGAGGAAGGAAGGGAGGGAGGGAGGGAAAAGAAAATATTCATAATAAAGGGGTTACTTCCTGCCTCAGGTTCTTATTTCCAAATAGCAAAAGTAACTCATTAAAAAATAATCATCTTTAATCAGCCTTAAACTGCTTAGTATTTCTTTCCCTCTGTAGTATTTTTTCCCCTTTATTTACATCTTTTTTGCACTCTTCCCATTATTTGATTGTACTGGTCTCTTTTCAGGGTATTGCTATACAATTATTTGTGCTTTTCATTTTCTCACCCTTGGACAGAAGACAAGCAGTTCAGAAAGGTTTCTAAAGTCTCCTGGACCACAATTAAAAGACTCTGCTGGATGGTATCAGCTGAAACAATCTTTTCTCTTTCTTTTTTGAGACAGTGTCTTGCTCTGTCACCCAGGCTAGAGTGCAGTGGTGCAATCTCGGCTCACTGCAACCTCGACCTCCCCAGGCTCAAGCGATCCTTCTACCCAGCCTCCATAGTAGCTGGGATTACAGGTGCTTGCCACCACACCTGGCTAATTTTTTTTTTTTTTTTCTTGTAGAGATGGGGTTTCTCCATGTTACCCAGGCTGGTCTCAAACTCCTGGGTTCAAGTAATCCTCTCACCTTGGCCTCCCAAATTGCTGGGATTACAGGTGTGAGCCATTGTGCCCAGGCTGAAACAACTTTTATAGATTAAAAACTTGCCTTTGTGCCAGATTGTGCCACTATGGAAGAGGTTTATTCTCTAGTTCATAATTGGTTTTGTTGTTGTTGTTGTTAAGAATGCTTGCTTTTCCAAAGTAATATGAACAAATTCCCTGGCACAGAGCAAAGTCCACTGAAGGATGTCCATACTGGCATCCCAGCTGGCAGGAGTAGCAAGGATAAAATGGGAATGAATTTAGTTAGCAGTTTAGGATATTCCTAGTCAAAGCAAACCTATGATACAATCAGTAAAATTCTTAACTGAATTTACTAAGAATGCGAGATGCCTGTGCCAGTAGAGTACTCCCTGTAAACCAACACACCTGATACATTCCTCATTTGCTCTACTGAATGATGTTTAGAATCTTTTCTTTTAGAATTCAACAAGATAATTTTAGAATTCAACAAGATAAATTTTTTCTTTAGAAAAAATTTTAGAATTCAACAAGATAAATTTTTTCCAGGTACTTTTCTGAATGTGTTGAGCCCTTATACATAGTTTTTAAGGTAATTCAATCTCTTGGACTGAGTTCATTTATACCTATCAGAAGATTGAAATTAAAAAGCAATTTGATGCCTAACATGCTTTTTGAGCCTTTTTAGTAGCTTTTGTGTTCACCATTCATAAAATTTTAACTTGGATTCCTAAAAGCTTGTGTGAGAACCAAAACTTTTTAAGTCCACAGTTCTCCAGTGAATAGCAAATTCTGCCAAGTGTGTTCTCCTATCTCAAGTGGAAGCCGGTTTAATGAAATTAGGTAACAGAATGGCACCGCAATAACATTTGCAAAACAGCTGCCAACCACGCGGGAGCCATTATAATTTTTGCCATCATTAATCATAACAATTAAAATAGGTATCATAATACTACCTAACTTTCTACTACACATCTGAAGTTCTCTGTCCATTTTTCAGATTTACAAATAGAAACAATTAAATCAGAACACAGCATAATAGGCAAACTACTTTCTGGTGTACGCTTAAAGTCAGGACAGTCCCACCCACCTATGAATCCAAGTTTCTAATTCCTTTCCTTTCACAAGTATGACTTCAAATGTCCAAGCAGCCAAGAGAACCCAAACTTAAGCACCATATAAACAATGCTATGCTGTTTTTCTGTTTTTTTTTTCCTTCTTCTAGAAGGCGTCTATGCATTCATTTTTTTATTTTTTAGCACTTGAGTGTTTAACGTTCATTTCCAAAGATTCAAAAAGTCTCACAGAAAATAGAGAAATTGATCTCATAACTTCAGATGCACGGGATCGCCAGAGGAACAACAACTCACAGAAAATAAAGAAACTGGTCTCATAACTTCAGATGCACGGGATCGCCAGAGGAACAACAACTCACAGAAAATAGAGAAATTGGTCTCACAACTTCAGATGCACGGGATCGCCAGAGGAACAACAACTCACAGAAAATAGAGAAATTGGTCTCACAACTTCAGATGCACGGGATCGCCAGAGGAACAACAACTCACAGAAAATAGAGAAATTGGTCTCACAACTTCAGATGCACGGGATCGCCAGAGGAACAACAACTCACAGAAAATAGAGAAATTGGTCTCACAACTTCAGATGCACGGGATCGCCAGAGGAACAACAACTCACAGAAAATAGAGAAATTGGTCTCACAACTTCAGATGCACGGGATCGCCAGAGGAACAACAACTCACAGAAAATAGAGAAACTGGTCTCACAACTTCACATGCACGGGATCGCCAGAGGAACAACAACTCACAGAAAATAGAGAAACTGGTCTCATAACTTCAGATGCACGGGATCGCCAGAGGAACAACAACTCACAGAAAATAGAGAAACTGGTCTCATAACTTCAGATGCACGGGATCGCCAGAGGAACAACAACTCACAGAAAATAGAGAAACTGGTCTCATAACTTCAGATGCACGGGATCGCCAGAGGAACAACAACTCACAGAAAATAGAGAAATTGATCTCATAACTTCAGATGCACGGGATCGCCAGAGGAACAACAACTCACAGAAAATAGAGAAATTGGTCTCATAACTTCAGATGCACGGGATCGCCAGAGGAACAACAACTCACAGAAAATAGAGAAATTGGTCTCATAAGTTCAGATGCACGGGATCGCCAGAGGAACAACAACTCACAGAAAATAGAGAAATTGGTCTCAACTTCAGATGCACGGGATCGCCAGAGGAACAACAACTCACAGAAAATAGAGAAATTGATCTCATAACTTCAGATGCACGGGATCGCCAGAGGAACAACAACTCACAGAAAATAGAGAAATTGATCTCATAACTTCAGATGCACGGGATCGCCAGAGGAACAACAACTCACAGAAAATAGAGAAATTGGTCTCATAACTTCAGATGCACGGGATCGCCAGAGGAACAACAACTCACAGAAAATAGAGAAATTGATCTCATAACTTCAGATGCACGGGATCGCCAGAGGAACAACAACTCACAGAAAATAGCGAAATTGGTCTCATAACTTCAGATGCACGGGATCGCCAGAGGAACAACAACAAAAAAAGTGGGAAAATTAGCTTACTTTCTTTTTGCATTATTTTTAGAGGCCTGATAAATTGTGTTGTCATAGGGCTTTAAATAGAGTTTCACTTGCCACCAAGTAAAGTCAACAATTCAGTGACAGAATGTTTAAATTCTATCCTGTTCTTTGCTACAAACCATCTAGAAGAAGCAACATTCTGAGCATTGTCAGCTTATCCTGTAGCCCTATGGTTTCGGGGCAGATGGTTTGGAAGCTACAATACAACCACACAGGAAGGATGTTCCCAGCAGTATATGGTTACTGTCTAGCCTTCTGCAGTTGAATTCTTGTGCAGAAACTATTTGGAAGTGCTGCTCTGGCAACCAGTCAAGACCTAATGCTTAGTGCAATTCAATCTGGAAAGTGTTGCATAACTCTCCACTTGAAATTGGATCTCCGCACTCTGACAAACTTCAGACCAAAAGACGAGCCGTGAAGGCTCTCTGCACCTGGAAGTCTTTGGAAGGCTATCAGTTGGGTTGCCCGAATTTTGGTATACCCAGGAACTACCTGTCTTTATGAGATTTTTTAATTTTTCAGAAAAATTATCCTGGATCGTTTCCAGCCTAATTAGAAGATACAATCTGCAGCCATGAGCTGCAGTACTTGATAAATGTCCCCAGCACCACAGTCTTTCCACCCACTCAGTCCCCGGTAATAATCTCTGACTCTTCTCATTTCCTCTTTTCAGATAATGAGAGAAAAGCTGCACTTAGAGATCTTTTAGGGAGGAGGACTGATGAGTCAGGCTGGAGACCTGCCTGCCTATCTGAGACGCTACACGAGTGATGCACACAGGCGACTCTCAGCCTACCTTTCAACTGTACAAACATCCATCCAGCCCTAACTCTATGCAATACATTCTGCTAGGCTATGTGCAGAGTATACACCTTCACACACATCCCCACACACCTCCTCCTCTATCAGCCCACCCACTAAGCTCATAAATTCCAAAAATTTAAGATACTTACAACTCACACTAAATGTGTCTTTTTGTTAACAACTTAGATGATGGACTCAAAAACACATTAATTAATTTTAGATCTAAAACCATCTTGGTGGTAAGAGAACGATGGTAAAGCACCGTGGAAGGTAAACGTTGAAAGGATTATCTGCCACTTAAGAGAGTGGAAGAGAACAGGAAGTACAATTTAGAAAAGGTGAATATTTGAGGAGAAAAGGACAAACTGTTCACACAAAATAGATCACTATGGGTCGTTTGACAAAAAACTATCTTTATGAGAATTTACTATCAAGAAAATAATATAGCTAAACTATTAGTGATTTATAGGAATTCATCAACAAAAATAAAAACCGTAAAGAAAATCCTATCATGTCCCCATACAGTATTCAGATCGTGGCTAGGGATAAATATGCAGTTATGGGAACTGCTTCTAAAGAAGTAGTGTAGAGCAGCATTTCTCGTACTTCCAGAGAGTACGTCTAGACAGGTGTTTTAAAACACTCGGATTTCTTGGTCTCTCCCCAAGGGACGTTGATGCTACTGATTCGTGGTGTTTTAGTCATGAAGTCCTTGCCCATGCCTAGGTCCAGAATGGTATTGCCTAGGTTTTCTTCCAGGGTTTTTATGGTTTTAGGCCTAACATTTAAGTTGATAACATAACGTTGATGCCACACTTCTGAGTAGTTCTGGTGGAGAACTGCTACACATCCCGAGGACTGAAAGGCAAGACCTAGGAAGAATGCTGACGCTCATAATCTACTCAAAGAGAAAATAAGATGGAAATATAACCTAAGAGACTGAATCAAATAATGAACTAAGGACACGGATGTCCTAGCATTCATGCTATACTCCCAACTCCTAGAAATGATGGAAGAATTTCCCACCTTTTTTTTTTTATTATACTTTAAATTCTAGGGTACATGTGCACAATGTGCAGCTTTGTTACATATGTATACATGTGCCATGTTGGTGTGCTGCACCCATTAACTTGTTATTCACATTAGGTATTTCTCCTAATGCTATCCCTCCCCGCTCCCCCCACTCGACAACAGTCCCCCGTGTGATGTTTCCCACCCTGTGTTCAAGTGTTCTCATTGTTCAGTTCCCACCTATGAGTGAGAACATGCAGTGTTTGGTTTTCTGTCCTTGTTGAGAGTTTGCTCAGAATGATGGTTTCCAGCTACATTCATGTCCCTGCAAAGGACATGAACCCATCCTTTTTATGGCTGCATAGTATCCCATGGTGTATATGTGCCACATTTTCTCAATCCAATCTATCATTGATGGACATTTGGGTTAGTTCCAAGTCTTTGCTACTGTGAACACTGCCACAATAAACATATGTGTGCATGTGTCTTTATAGCAGCATGATTTATAATCCTTTGGGTATATACCCAGTAATAGGACAGCTGGATTAAATGGTATTCCTAGTTCTAGATCCTTGAGGAATCGCCACACTGTCTTCCACGAATGAAGCAATTTACACTCCCACCAACAGTGTAAAAGCATTCCTATTTCTCCACATCCTCTCCAGCATCTGTTGTTTCCTCTTTAATGATCACCATTCTAACTGGTGTGAGATGGTATCTCATTGTGGTTTTGATTTGCATTTCTCTGATGGCCAGTAATGATGAGCATTTTTTCATGTGTCTGTTGACTGCATAAATATCTTCCTTTGAGAAGTGTCTGTTCATAACTTTTGCCCATTTTTTGATGGGGTTTTTTTTTTCTTGTAAATTTGTTTAAGTTCTCTGTGGATTCTGGATATTAGCCCTTTGTCAGATGGGTAGATTGTAAAAATTTTCTCCCATTCTGTAGGTTGCCTGTTCACTCTGATGGTAGTTTCTTCTGCTGTGCAGAAGCTCTTTAGTTTGATTAGATCCCATTTGTCAATTTTGGCCTTTTGCTGCCGTTGCTTTTGGTGTTTTAGTACATGAAGTCCTTGCCCATGCCTAGGTCCAGAATGGTATTGCCTAGGTTTTCTTCCAGGGTTTTTATGGTTTTAGTCCTAACATTTAAGTCTTTAATCTATCTTGAATTAGTTTTTGTATAAGGTGTAAGGAAGGGGTGCAGTTTCAGCTTTCTACATACAGCTGGCCAGTTTTCCCAGCACCATTTATTACATAGGGAATCCTTTCCCCATTTCTTGTTTTTCTCAGGTGTGTCAAAGATCAGATGGTTATAGATGTGTGGTATTATTTCTGAGGCCTCTGTTCTGTTCCATTGGTCTACCTCTCTGTTTTGGTACGTACCATGCTGTTTTGGTTACTGTAGCCTTGTAGTACAGCTTGAAGTCAGGTACTGCGGTGCTTTCAGCTTTGTTCTTTTGGCTTAGGATTGTCTTGGCAATGTGTGCTCTTTTTTGGTTCCCCATGAACTTCAAAGCAGTTTCTTCCAATTCTGTGAAGAAAGTCATTGGTAGCTTGATGGGGATGGCATTGAATCTATAAATTACCTTGGACAGTATGGCCATTTTCACAATATTGATTCTTCCTATCCATGAGCATGGAATGTTCTTCCATTTGGTTGTGTCCTCTTTTATTTTGTTGAGCAGTGGTTTGTAGTTCTCCTTAAAGAAGTCCTTCACATCCCTTTTAAGTTGGATTCCTAAGTATTTTATTCTCTTTGTAGCAATTGTGAGTGGTAGTTCACTCATGGTTTGGCTGTCTGTTATTGGTGTATGGGAGTGCTTGCGATTCTTGCACATTGATTTTGTATCCTGAGACTGCTGAAGTTGCTTATCAGCTTAAGGAGATTTTGGGCTGAGACAGTGGGATTTTCTAAATATACAATCATGTCAATGATGGAAGAGTTTTTACAATTAAATATATAATACTATAAAATGGGGGCTTTTGGTGACCCACAAATTCTGAGAAAAGCTTGACTTGGTAGGTAGGTGGGATCTTTTTGAAGGAAAATACCACCACCCTAAAAGCTTGCAAGAGAGGACTACTATAAAAGATAAGAGTTACTTTGGGGGTGAATTCAAGGAGCAGGGGGCAAACCGACAGCCAGCTGCCAAGACCTTATATACTCTTTTTCTTATCCACTGTCTTTAGGCAAGAGATAACAGAAATGTCCTGACTCCAACAGGAAGGAGGAATGAGGCCTGGAAGGAGACGCCAGTCCCAAATGGCTATCAACCTCCAGAAAATATGGGAGTCCTCTAAGGCTACAATTTATTGGCAATTTATTTATTGCCAATACATATTTATTGGCAACCTCAATCAACACCACCTCTTGATCTTTCCATAATTATTGGAGACTACAATATACAGAGCCCTAATAGAGAGACTAATGAGGAATCCCAAATTCCAGGAAGACCAGATTGTTTTGCAAAGTGGTTGTACCTATTTAAGTTCCCATCAGCAACCTCCTGAAGCTCACCATAACCTAATGGATGTCTAACTGATGTTGTAGTTTACACTTTCCTGAAAATGCACAGAAAAGCTCATAGACCAGTTTTAAATTGTGGTGAAAAACACATTAACATAAAATTTACCATTTTAACCATTTTTAAGTTACAGTAGTGTTAACTATATGTCCTTATGTGCAACAGATCTCTAAAACTTTCATATCTTGCAAAACTAAAACTCTATACCCATTGAACAACAACTCCCATTTCCCCCTTCCTCCCATCTCAAGGTAACCACTATTCTACTTTCTGTTTCTTTTTTTTTTTTTTTTTTTTGGAGACAGAATCTCGCTCCATCACCCAGGCTGGAGTGCAGTGGCACGATCTCAGCTCACTGCAACCTCCGTCTCCCAGGTTCAAGCAATTCTCCAGACTCAGCCTCCTGAGTAGCTGGGATTACAGGCACGCTGCCACCACACCCGGCTAACTTTTGTACTTTTAGTAGAGATGTGGTTTCGCCGTGTTGGCCAGGCTGGTCTCGAACTCCTGACCTCCAGTGATCCGCCCGCCTGGGCCTCCCAAGGTGTTGGGATTACAGGTGTGAGCCACTGCGCCTGGCCTTAGCTTCTGTTTCTACAGGTTTGACTACTTTAGACACCATACATAAGTGTGAGTAATCATGCTACAGGTTTGACTACTTTAGACACCATATACAAGTGTGAGTAATCATGCTACAGGTTTGACTACTTTAGACACCATATACAAGTGTGAGTAATCATGCAGCATTTGCCTTCTGTCACTAGTTTACGTCTTTCATCCACACTGTAGCATAGGACAGGACTTCCTTCTTTTCTAAGGTGGGATAATCTTCCAATGTATATATATACCATATTTTCTCCACTCATTCATCCACTGATGGACATACAGGTTGCTTCCACCTCTTGGCTCTTGTACATAATGCTCAATGAACATGGGTGTGTAAATATCTCTTAGAGATCTTGTTCCCAATTATTTGGAAATACACACAAATATGGGATTGCTGGATCATTTGGCAGTTCTATTTTTAGTTTTTTAAGGAAACTCCATACTGTTTTCCATAGTGACTGCACTAGTTTAACATTCCTAGCAACAGTGTACAAGGGTTCCAAGTACTCCATATCCTCATCAACATTTGTCTTTTTCTCTTTCTTCTTTTCATAGTGGTCATTCTAATAGGTGTGAACTGGTATTTTATTATGGTTCTGATTATCATGTCCCTGATAACTGGTGATGTTGGGCATCTTTTCATATGCTTGTTGGTCATTTGTATATATTCTTTGGAGAAATGTCTATTCCAGTCTTTGACCTATTTTTAAACTGGATTATTTTGCTGTTATTGAGTTGCAGGAGTTCTCTGTATATTCTGGATATTAACCACTTATCCAGATATAAGGTTTGAAAAGATTTTCTCCCATTACATATGCTGCTTTTTAATCTGTTGATTGCTTCCTTTGTTGCACAAACATTTAAAAAATTCATGTAGTCCTATTTGTCTATTCTTGCTTTTCTTGCCTGTGCTTTTGGTGTCATATCCAAGAAATCATTGCCAAGTTCAATGCCATGACACTTTTCCCCTATAGTTTCAGGTGTTACGTTTAGATCTTTAATCTATTCTGAGTTAGTTTTTATATATAACGTAAGGTAAGGGTTCAAATTTGTTTTCTGAATGTGTATATCCAGTTTTCCCAACAACAATTATTGAAGGGACAGTCTTTTCCCAATCTTGTAGTCAGGATACCCTTGTCAAAGACCTTGTAGTCAGGATACCCTTGTCAAAGATCACATATGTGAAGTCTTATTTCTGGGCTCTCTATTCTGTTTTATTTTGTCAATATGTCTGCCTTTATGCCAGTACCACACTGTTTTGATTACTGTGGCTTTGTAATATGCTTTGAAAAAAGGAAGTATGAGGCCTTCACCATGTTTTTCTTTCTCAAAATCATTTTGGTTATTTGGGGTACTTTGAGATTCTATGTATATTAAAGGATTCTTTTTCTATTTCTGTAAAAAAAAAATAAAAATAAAAACCAAACACCACTGACATTTTGATAGAAATAACACTGGAACCTGGAGATTGCTTTAGGTAGTATGGGCATTTAAAATACTAAGTATAGGTTGGGTGCAGTGACTCATGCCTGTAATACCAGCACTTTGGAAGGCCGAGGCAAGTCGATCACCTGAGGTCAGGAGTTTGAGACCAGTATGACCAATGTGGAGAAACCCCATCTCTACTACAGATACAAAATCATCTGGGAGTGGTGCCAGGCACCTGTAATCCCAGCTACTCAGGAGGCCGAGGCAGAAAAATCACTTGAATCTGGAGGCGGAGGTTGAGGTGAGCCGAGATCGCGCCACTGCACTCCAGCCTGGGCAACAAGAGTGAAACTCCATCTCAAAAAAAAAAAAAAATACTAACCCATCTATGAACATGGGATATCTTTTTATTATGTCTTATGTAGTATCTTTTAGCAATGCATAGTTTTCACTGTACAAATCTTTCACCTCCTTAATTGCTTATTCCTAAATATTTTATTCTTTTTGGTGCTATTGTGAGCAGGACTGTTTTTAAACTTCCTTTTTGGGTTGTTCTTATTAACATATAGAAACGCAACTGCTTTCTATTCTCTATTTTATTTATTTCTGCTCTAATCTTTATTAGTCTCTCCCTTCTTTTTTTGTTTTTTTTTTGTTTTTTGTTTTTTGAGACGGAGTCTCGCTCTGTCGCCCAGGCTGGAGTGCAGTGGCCGGATCTCGGCTCACTGCAAGCTCCGCCTCCCGGGTTCCCGCCATTCTCCTGCCTCAGCCTCCCGAGTAGCTGGGACTACAGGCGCCGCCACCTCGCCCGGCTAGTTTTTTGTTTTTAGTAGAGACGGGGTTTCACCGTGTTAGCCAGGATGGTCTCGATCTCCTGACCTCGTGATCCCTTTAGGTTTAGTTTGTTCTTCTTTTTCTAGTTGCTTGAGGTGTAAAGTCAGGTTTCTGACTTGAGATCCTTCTTATATTTTTTTTCTTCCTTCAAAAGCATGTACACCTTCTTCTTTTTTAATGCAGGCATTTACCACTATAAACTCTCTGCTTAGAACTGCTTTTGCTGCATCCCATAGGTTGTGATATGTTGTGTTTTCATTTTCGTTTGTCTCAAGTTATTTTCTATGTTTCTTGTGATTTGTTCTTTGACCCACTGGTTGTTTAAGAGTGTGTTAATTTCCACATACTTGTGAATTTTCCAGTTTTCCTTTTGTTATTGATTTCCATTCCCTTGTGGTCAAAAAAAATAGTTACTATGATTTCAGTCTTATTAAATTTGTTAAGACTTGTTCTGTGGCCTAACATGTGGTCTTTCCTAGAGAATGTTCTATATGTGCTTGAGAAGAGTGTATATTCTGCTGCTATTGGGTAGAATGTTCTGTATATGTCTATTAGGTCCAATTGGTCTATAGCATTATTCAAGTTCTATTTTCTTATTGATCTTCAGTCTGGTTAATCAGTCTGTTATTAAAAGTGGGGTGGGAAATCTCCTATTATTATTGCGTAACTGTCTCTTTCTCCCTTCAATTCTATTGGTATTTGCTTCATATATTTGGATGCTCTGTTAAGTGCATATATTATTGTAATTGTTGTATCTCCCTGAACTGACTCTTTTATTATTATATAATCTTCTTTGTCTCTTTTGCTAGCTTTCTGATACAAGTATAGCTATTCCTGCTCTATTTTGGTTATCATTTGCATGATATCTATTTTTCCATCTTTTCATTTTCAGCCAATGAATCAAGTGAGTCTCTTGCAGCTAGAATATAGTTGGATCTTGTTTTCTGATCTATTTTGCTACTCCACATCTTTTGAATGGAGTGTTTAATTCATGTTCACCTAAAGTAATTACTGATAGAGAAGGACTTACTATTGCCATTTTGTTGTTTTCCATATACCTTGTAGTTATTCTGTTCACAATTTTCTCTTATTCCCTTCCTTTGGGTTTCATTGATTTTTTCATAGTGATATGCTTTGACTTCCTTCCCATTTTTCATTGTGCATCTCCTACAGGTATTTTCTTGTTGTTACCATGGGCATTACATTAAACATCTTAGAGTTATAACAACCTAACAAGACAACTTTAATCACATACTAAAACACTGCTCATTTACATTTCCCTCCCCAGTTCATGTTATCAATATCACAAATTACATCGTTTTCTATTTTGTATTTATCAACACTGTTTTAACATTTTTTACGCTTTTATCTTTTAAGTTCTATATCAGAATTAAAAAGTGAGTCATGTACACTCAGCCCTCTATATATCTATGGGTTCTGTATCCATGGATTCAACTAAATCATGGATCAAAAATATAGTATTTGCAGGATGTAGAACCTAAAGATTGACTGTTTATATCTGTAAGTTCCATATAGTTTACTGTGGGACTGGAGCATCTATAGATTTTGATATGTATGGGAAGTCCTGGAACCAATCCTCTGTGGATACCAAGGGACAACTGTACTATACAACACAGTATTATAAGATTTTGTGTTTGTCTGTATATCTACATTTATCAGAAGGCTTTATATTTTTGTATGCTTCCACGTTGCTAATATTCTTTCATTTCAACTTAAAGGACTCCCTTTAGCAATTCTTGTAAGGTAGGTCTAGTGATGAACTCCTTCAGCTTTTGTTTATCTGGGAATGTCTTTACTTCTTCACTTTTGAAGGATGATGTAGCCCAGATGCAGTATTTTTGGTAGGAAGGGTTTTTTGTTTTGTTTTGTTTCCTCCTTGGCTCTTTGAATGTACCATCCCACTCCCTTCTCGCCCGTAATATTTCTTCTGAGAAATGCACAGATAATATTATGGAACCTTCCTTGTACATGATAAGTCACTTTTTTCTTGCTGCTTTCAAGATTATGTCTTTAACTTCTGACATTTCGATTTTTGTGTATGTTGGTGTGGGCCTCTTTGGGTTCATTCTTTTTTTTTTTTGAGACGGGAGTCTCGCTCTGTGGCCCAGGCTGGAGTGCAGTGGCTGGATCTCAGCTCACTGCAAGCTCCGCCTCCCAGGTTTACACCATTCTCCTGCCTTAGCCTCCTGAGTAGCTGGGACTACAGGCGCCCGCCACCTCGCCGGGCTAGTTTTTTGTATTTTTAGTAGAGACGGGGTTTCACCGTGTTAGCCAGGATGGTCTCGATCTCCTGACCTCGTGATCCGCCCGTCTCGGCCTCCCAAAGTGCTGGGATTACAGGCTTGAGCCACCGCACCCCTTTGGGTTCATTCTTTGGAGTCCTTTAAGCTTCTTAAATTAGGATATCCAATTCCTTCCTAATATTTGGGAAGTTTTCACCATTATTTATTCAAGTAAGTTCTCTGCCCCTTTCTCTCTTATTCTAGGACTCCCATAATGTATATATTGTTCCATTTGATGTTGTTCCACAAGTGTCTTAGGCTTTCTTGACTTTCCTTCATTCTTTTTTCTGTTTCTCTGACTTAATAATTTCAAATGATTTGTGTTTAAGTTTTCTCTTTCTTCTGTTTGATCAAGTCTACTGCTGAACCTTTCTAGTAAGTTTTTCCATTCACTTACTGAGTATCTTTAGCTCCAGAGTATCTGTTCGGTTCTTTTTTAGTTTCTATCTCTTTGTTGATAGTCTCATTTTGTTCATGTATTGTTTTCCTGATTTAATTTAGTTGTTTATCTGTGTTCTCTTGTAGTGCCTTGAGATCCCTTAAGACAATTATTTCAAATTCTTTGTCAGGTAATGCATAGATCTCTGTTTCTTTAGGGTCTGTTTCTGTAGATTTATTTTGATTCTTTGATTATGCCACATTTCCCTGGGTTTACTTTGTGTCTTGTTATTTTTGTTGTATTTTGTACATTTAAAGAAACATCCACTTCTCTCAGTCTTTATCGACTGACATGGTACAAGGGAAGACTTTCACCAATGGACCCAGCTGGAGATTCTGGAGGTCGGTCAAACCTTTTCCAGGGAGGTATCTTCTCTGGGCTTACGCATGTGATTTCCAAATTAGAGGGCTTTACTGGTTTTTCGAGAGCTCCTGATCTCTCCCTCCCCCTAGTGTCCGTCTGTGGTATTGCAGATTCTCCAGTGCTGCAACAAGCTGCTGCGCTCTCGTTCCAAAGTATGCCATTCATTTCTCTGTCAGTGCTGTGAGTCAGAACAGACAGACACCAGTCCCTCCAGTAGGCCCCTGAAAAGCCAGAACACTGGATGTATATATTCCATTCTTCTCCTCCCCTCCCAAAGAACAAGTCATGAGCTAGGCGTTTTCTCCCAATTCTGTTGAGCTATGCCAGCCTCCATCTATAGCACTGTCAACTCTCTGGTGCTACCACAAACCACTAAGCTTTCTTTTGTTCTCCATGGCCCCAAGACATCAAAAGTAGTCTTCCTTTATCCACAGTTTTACTTTTTGTAGTTTGAACTAGCCATGGTCACCCGTGGTCCAAAAATATTAAATGAAAAAATTCCAGAAATAATTCAAAGGTTTTACATTGTGCACTGTTTTGTTTGTTTTGAGATGGCACCTCATTCTGTCACCCAGGCTGGAGTGCAGTGATGCAATCTCAGCTCACTGCAATCTCCACCTCCCAGGTTCATGTGATTCTGCTGCTTCAGCCTCCCGAGTAGCTGGGACTACAAGCATAAGCCACCACGCCCAGCTACTTTGTATTTTTAGTAGAGACGGGGTTTTGCCATGTTGGCCAGGCTGGTCTTGAGCTCCTGAAATCAGGTCATCCACCTGCTTCGGCCTCCCAAAGTGCTGGGATTAAAGGCATGCGCCACAGCACCCGGCCTAAATTGTGTACTGTTCTGAGTAGCATGATGAAATCTCATGCTGTCCCACTCTGTCCCACCTGGAACATGAATCATCCCTTTACCCAGGGTATCCATGATATATACACTACCTGCTCATTAGTCACTTAGTAGCCTTACTGGTGGTCAGATCAACTGTCACAGCATCACTGTGCTTGTCTTCAAGTAACCTTTATTTTATTAATACTTAATAATGACCTCAAAGTCCAAGAGCTCTGGGGCTGGCAATTTGGATATGCCACAGAGAAGTTGTAAAGTGCTTTCTTTAAGTGAAAAGGTGAAAGTTTTCAACTTAATTAGGAAAGAAAAAAAATCATATGCTGAGGTTGCTGAGATCTATAGTAAAAACACATCTATCTGTGAAATAGTAGAGGGAAAAAACTTTGTGTTAGTTTTGTCGTTGCATCTCACATGGCAAAAATTACAGCCATCATATATGGTGAGTGCTTAGTTAAGATGGAAAAGACATTAAAGTTGTGAGTAGAATACAGAAATGTGTTATGATTGATAGCAATCAGGTTTGGTACTATCCTATAGATAAAGAGGGATTACTGTACGCAGTTTCCTCATCAGTGCTCCCAGTCAGTAGAGACAGAAATCTGTTCCTCAGTCTGCTCCCTAAAAAGTGAGAATGTTGGATGCACATTCCACTCTTCTTTTTCCCTCCCAAGGGAGAGAAGCCACAAGCTGGGTTTTTCCTACCAATCTCACCAAGCCGTGCCAGACTTGGAAAAGGGCTATCACAGTTGATATGAAACAGATTTTTAAATCAATTTCAATGTGGCTATTCTACACTTTGAGCTTGCCTGCAGTACTGTGACTTCTTAATTGGTTCTGTAGTTCTCATTAAAATTTTTTGGGATGTATGTTGTAGTTAAGCCAATGTCTCTATTGGGAAATAAGGTCTAGGACTTCCTATTCTGCTATCTTGCTGATGTCATTCCTGAAGAACTCCTTTAATATGAGTAATTCAGTTTTCATCTTCTGGTAATGACCTGCTTATATTCCTTGCTCATTTCTGTACTGGAGTGTCTTCCTCTTTATGATTGATTTTTCCAAGTCATTTCTATATTTTGCATTCTGATCCTTTGTTTCTATTTGTTAACAGATTTTAAAAATTATTTTTATTGTGAGCTGCTTTTTAAAAAATCAACTGTGATGCATATTTTGGGAGTTTGGTGTAGGGAGTACATACACATTGCACTGACTGATTTTTAAAGTCCTTTTAAATAAATTTATAATTACATAATTCAAAAGATCCATCAGTCAACATTCACCTCACAACGAAATCCAAGTCTTTACCTTGACATGTAAATAAATAAATCTAAACACTCTCCATGTCTCCTATAGTTCTTTTTACATTGCCAAATCCAACATAATGAAGATTTTCTCCAATGTTTTCCTATAATAATTATATTTAAGGGTTAGGTGCAAAGGATTCCTAAAGGTTGAGGACAAAGACAATTTCTGATAGGACTTGAATTAGCAATAGCTTTACAAAAAAAAAAAAAAAATCACCAAGTCCCTCAGTCCCAGATTCTCTCGGTTAATGATACGTCAAACATGAAATGCCCACCAATAAAAACTGAAATTCTTTCACAGACTGAAGAAACATTTGTAATGTGATTAATTGCCTTTTAATTTGTCTGAATCTCTTTGATTTGTTTAGTCTAGATTTTGGAATATCATGTTTCTTAAAATAGGGCATATGTTCACATCAAATGTTGCCTTGTAAATATCCTGACTCTGTGAGAGTGTGTGTGTGTGTGTGTGTGCGCATGCGCGTGTGCTGGGAGAAGGCAGAGCCAGGGCAGGCCAGTGTGAGAGTACACACTTGCATCTGTGCACATTCTCCTCTTGCAGAGTGAGGAATCCCAGGGTAAAATTAAGTACTGCTCTTTCTTTTGTGCTCCCTACTGTAAATGTAGGGCTTTTTACCTAATGGGCCCACAAAAGACATTGTAGGATTTACTTACTGCTCTGTGAGAGTTAAGAAAATTGTGATTTTTAAAAGAGTTTGAAAAAACTCACCAATTTGCTATGTATTCCACTAAAACAGTCTTTCTATATAACATACAACCATAACTGAACATCCACTTCCTATGAATTGTAAAATTTTCCTCTCATAACCAAACTGATACATTTTGAAACTTGAGAAGAAGGATGTTTAGTTTAACACCTACCGCCTTTGAGTGTTAAATCCATGAAGATGATTCTCTCTGAGCTCAGACGCTAATGATAAAACCATCTGTAAAACAAAATCAGCTGCAGGTTAGCTCACGCTGCAAACAGGGTTCCATCAGTTCTGTTTTTCTTGGTGTGAGTGACATTTCCGTTGAGATTCCCCGAACCCCCATCTTCTCATGCTTTCCTCTGTCAGAATGAAAAGGAAGCAGTGCCATGTCACATTTACTAATAACTGGGATTTTATTTAATGTTTATAAATGTTTAATGTCTATAATTCTGCATTTCTATGTAAGTGATGAACAAGACAGGTCATTAACTTCCTAAGAATTAAAACAAAATCCATTTAAAGAAAAACGAGTTTATTTCTTCATTTAAAATTTTCATTTGAAAAAAAAAAAAAGTTTTTCTTGTATAAAGCTTCCAAAATACCAGAATGGTTGGCAAACATTAAAAATCTCATAACATTTTTTAAAAGAGTTACATCAAGATTGTAAGTTAAAATTTCTTACATTTGGCTACAATGTAAGCCAGAAGAAAACAAAGCTTTAATATTAAGAGGTAAATATGTAAAACTATGTATTGAATTTTCTGTTTTGCTTTAACAGAAAAGTCCAATCAGGTTATTTGAAATACAAGATTCGTCCAACAGTACAAGACTGTGTTTATAATAGCTAAGAAAAGCTCTTCTCCCAAACATCTCTGAGTGAATAAGTGAGATGTGTTCCTAGAAAGAGAGGCTGATTGGTTGGTTTTAGTAAAACCCTTCCTGGTTTCCTTCTTTCTTATAACTTCCCATCTCACGTTTCTTCCTTACATGGCCATAAGACTGCCCAAGGTAAGAAGAGATAAACGAAGAAAAGTTAAACATCTCTTCTGCAGGACTGAAATATTTCCATTTGCTCTTTTTGCTGATGGCACATTCAGCATTAAACATTCCAGAAGTGATAAATTTTAAATACTCACATTTTTAAGCAGACCGGGATAGTAATCTACAGGGGCATATCCAAGACCCTGAGTGAAAAGAGCAACTTCTTTATCAAATCTGAGTGCTGAAAGTATATGAGATAATATACCCTAAAAAACATAAACAGAAAAAGTTAACTTCTTTAAAAGTGAATACAAGTGTCCTTTTAGGTACAATGCCTACAATTTATTTGCAAATGGGAGTGGTCTCTACGAAACAAAAAAAATCTGTTTGTTAAAGTACTCAATTTACTTTGATTCAAAGCGTAAAAAAGAAATGTTAGCATTAAAGTTAATACATTAAAAAGAAGTCAACTTAAACATTGATAGTGAAAACGAAAACACAATGAATGAGCAGTGCTTTACTTATATTAAGAAAGGAATCTTTATTGCTTTTAAACTCAGTAAAATACGTTTAGCAGCGATGATAAGATCATTTCTTTTTTTTGTTTTTTGAGTTCAGCTGGGCAATGTGCCGATGTCACACAAGGTTCGGGGGGGGGTGGCACATCTCACACACGTGCGTGAAACACCCCATCATGATCACGCTCACAAACTACAAAAGGATCCAGATAATAGAATTTAACATAAGATAGAGAACATATCACAAATCAGTAGGGAAAGGGCAGATTATGTAATAAATGGTGCCTCAAAAACTATTTGTAAAAAGAAAAAAAATTCTCACCGGGTATTCTTCATCAAAATATACTCCAGTTTAATGTAAATTAAAGAGATAAATGTAAAAATGAAATAATACACAAGAAGAAAATATGAACATTTTTCAAGTGTCTGAATGAGAAAGAACTCTGAGAACTGAAAATCCTGGGAGAAAATCATCCGGGAAGAGGCTTCGCTGTGCTCAATAAAAATAAAATCTTGTGTTTACCAGAAAAATAATATGAGCACAAACTAAGAAGAATGTTAACAACAAACAGTACAGATTCTATGTGTGTTACCAAATTAATGTACAAAATTAATGACAAACACTAAGAGCATAACAATGGCTATGAATAGATAATTCACAAGAGAAAATACAAATGGCTAAGAAACACGTAAACGAATGTTCGTCCTCCGTCATCAAAAAGGGTAAGACACCTGTATGGCACTTTCACTTAAGGAGTTCAAGTTTTCACAGACGTGAACAGCTAATGCTGTACGAGGTTCTACGAAACAGGTGCTCTGTGAGCTCCTGGAGGGATGGAAATAGGGTCTTCCACACAGAGTGCAGTTGTGAATGGCACCGAGGGGCCCATGAAGTGTCAGCAGATGCAACGCAGCCCAGAACCCATCATGAGGCCTGGACTTCCAGGGGTGTGTCAGGCTAGAGGTTTGTCACCTGAACAAAGACAGATTACGGGCTAACAGAGGCCCTGCCTTATAGAAAGCAACTTGAAAAAAATATATAAAATGTCTTCAAAATATTCAGAACCTTTGATATACGTGGCATACATTTAAGGAAATAAATGCAAGTATGATGACAGGAACTATGCTCAAAGATGTTTACTGTAGTGGTTATTTCTCATATAGTAAAAATTATCTAACAGCAGGGAATGATTAATATCCTTATACAGTGGCTCACTGTAAGCCACTAACATGTTTATAAAGGGGCCAGGCATGGTGGCTCACACCTGTAATCACAGCACTTTGGAAGGTCGAGGCAGGCAGATCACTTGAGCCCAGGAGTTCGAGACCAGCCTGGGCAACATGGAGAAACCTGACCTCTACAAAAAAATACAAAAAATTAGCTGGACATGGTGGCGCACACCTGTGGTCCCCGCTACTCAGGAGGCTGAGGCAGGAGGACCGCCGGAGCCCCAGAAATTGAGGCTCTGCACTACAGGCTGAGAGTTGGAGTGAGACCCTGTCTCCAAGGAAAAGAAGTTTATGAATAATTTTAATAGTATTTAAAATGGTTATACTACTAAATGAAGAAAGATGTAAAATGTTATACTCAGAAATGATCTCATCAATATAAAAATAATCCATACATGAGAATGGAAAAACAATGGAAGAAAATATCACGGTCTGAGATTGTCTGTGTTGCTAGAGCAAAATACCTCGGATGGGGTCATTGATAAGAGCAGAACTTTATGTCTCAGTTCTGGAGGCTGGGAAGTCCAGGACCAAGGAGCTGGCAGGCTCAGTGTCTGGTGAAAGCTTCCAAGGTGATGTCCTGTTGCTGTGCTCTCTAGAGGGGCAGACACTCTGAACGCTGTGTCTTCACATGGTGAAAGGGACAGAAGGGCAAAAAGGGCCAGGGCACCCTCTTCCACCTCTTACAAAATCACCAATCCCATTCATGAGAGCTCTGCCCTCATGGCTTAATCACCCCCCAAAACCCCTCTTAATATTATCACATTGGTGATTACGTTTCAACACATGGATTTTAGGGGATATATTTAGATCACAGCTATCACCAAATGTTAGCAGTTTCTAGGGTGGTGCTAGAGACCCATAATAGTGCCACCCTAGATGCTGTTAACATTTATATTATTATATATATATATATACACACACACACACACACACACACACACACATACACACACACATATTTTCTTCTTCTTTCTACTTTAGTATGTTTCCTTGCCTCCCATACATGTATGTGCTTCTTTTAATACCAGGAAAAAAATATTTTTTGAAAAAGTTTTATTTGGAAATATTTGATTTTTTTTTAAAGTCCTATACTGCATTTTGTGATAACACATTACGAGATAAAATGAATTTGCATCTGTGCATATAAATGTATGTATGTAACTTCATACACAAATACTTGGGAGATGACAGTCTAATCTGAGGTGGAGGCTAAGGGTGCCTCAGTGATGAGCAGGTAGGCTCCACAGACCCCGACGACAAGCATGTGGCACACATATTAGTGACACTCTGGGTGGTTATCACTATCATGGTGGTCATTTCAATTTCATCATCAAATATCTCACACATCCAAAAAGATATAAAATATTATGTCAAATTCCACAAACCTTCAAGCTTAATCAGTAAAACATTAGAAATACAGAAGCCTTCTATGCCCTCTGCCATTCCTCACCATGATTCAACAGCAGTCTCTACCCCTGGGGACAACGCTACCCTGAATCTGGGATGCATCCTTTTGTGAGGATCATGTACTTTCTCCCTATGAGCTCAGACCTGCCTCCGTATCCTTAAAAGAGAATCCAGGCAACACTCCTAAGTCATGTAAGTGGAAACCTGCCATTTCTACATTATATCCTATCTACAGTTTTCAAATTAGAATTGCAAGTTAACAAAGTAGCTTTAAAACATTACTACTCAGTAGAAGACATTCATGATTAATAAAAACAACAACAAAACCCCCCAGCAGTATGTACTACACGATTTACCAAAAAATGAATCCACTGCAAAGGGGGAAGAACAGGAACCTTACAGAGTTAGAGTGAACCTTTTTTAAGGTAGAGAGAAGGATGGGGCCACTTGCTTGTTATTGTTTTTCCCTCTTTCGGTTCAAATCTGCCCCAAATACAGAAAGCAAACAGAAGCTGACCACAGCTCCAAGAGAGTTCGTCTCCCTGTTGGCGGTGGTCTATTTCAACACCAAGTGCAATCTGGGAGAGAGGGAGCAGCTGTGGCCTGGGCAGGCAGAGTCAGGGAGCTCAGGTACAAGCCAGCGTGCCATCTGTGGAGGGGCGATGGTGCTCACCACCAGCCACGCTTACTGCTGGACTCCACTGAACTTCTGAAGGGAGAAGGTAGGGCCTGCACAGCAGGGAGAGCGCTTGGTGCTCTTAGCAAGCCAGTGTGGGGCCTGAACCCCCAGCGGGGTGCAGTGCAGGTGTCCTGGGAAAAGGGAAAGCCCGGCCAGGTCTGGCCAGCTATATGTCCAATCCACATGGAGGTGTCCGAGTCAGACCCAGGCAGAGCAGGAGGACTCGGTTTGAAAACTAGGTGGTCTCCAAGTCGGCAGCAGTCTGGGTTTTCACGGAGCAGGTCAGTCTGATGCTAGGTGAGGGGAGGGCAGTGTCCGAAGAATGCAACCTTCTACTCAGAAACCAGACTTCTGCATTCTATTTAACACACATTTAAAGCACTTACTACACACCAGGGGCTGTTCTAAACAGATTACAAATAGCAACTCATTTAATCCTCACAGCCTATGGGTAGGTACTGTTACTGAATCTGGGTTAAAGAGGAGGAAATCAAGACAGTTTAAGCAGCCTGCCCAAGGTTAGTTATTTACTCTATGGCCAGACCTTATAATGAACCTCCCTACATCCACTGTCCATGAGACTGTTGGGATAGTTTTTAGCAATGCAAATCTGAATGCTCTCAGTCTGAGACCCTTTCGGCTTTCAGTTACTTTTCCTGTGAAGCCCAAGTTTCTCAGAGTGAAGCAGCCTGGCCCACCAGTGCACCCCACACCCGCCACCAGGCTTCACTGCTCCTTACTAGCCTGTTTGCGACCCTGGAGGGCCACAGGCTTTTTGGGCCATCAGGACTTTAGTATGTCCAATTCCCTCTGCCTGGTGAGCTCTCCTATGCTCCTCACTTGTGAGAAGTGACTTCTTGAAGGAATTCTAGCAACTGTGACAACTAAAATTTACCAAGTGCTTACAATGTGTGCGGCACTATGTTCTCTAAGTATGGCATCTCACTGAAAACCCCAGGTTCAGTTTTTAATCAAATTCAATTAAGCAAAGTTTCAATTAAGCCACCCATAAACAGGTGGCTACTGTTATTATATATCACAATCCACCCTCAAAACATTAGAGCGCAAGGCACTACAGACCCAGTTGGGATGGAAAGTAAGGTAGTATGCAATTGAAGGAAGCCAGTTTTGAGCAGTAACAGCTAAGGGCCACTTAAGATTGTAGAGTTAAACAAAACCATGCCCAGGCTTCCCCCTAACCCACAGCCTCCCAGAAGCACTCACGCCCTGGGCCTGGGACCAGCTTATGGAGGGTAACTTCCCAATACTGCATGAGCTCTGTCTTGACATTTGATTTCAGAGGGTGACATGAGAGATCGTAAATAATTCCTAAGTAATGTTTAAAATAGCCACAAATAGTTCCCTAGATACTGAAGTCATGTATCACTTAACAACTGGGATACATCCTGAGAAATGCTTCGTTAGGCAGTGTCTTGGCATGCGAACATCACAGAGTATACTTACATGAACCCAGATGGCTCAGCCTGCTGCACACCTAGGCTACATGGGAGAGCCTATTGCTCCTGGCCTGCAAACCTGTGCAGCATGGGACTGTACAGAATACTGTAACATTGTGATCTAAACCTATCTAAACGTAGAAAAGGTACAGTAAAACTGTGGTATAACATTGAAAAAATGGTACACCTGTATAGGACACTTCCCATGAATGGAGCCTGCAGGACTGGAAGTTGCTCTGGGTGAGTCAGCAGGAGTGTGAATGTGAAGGCCAAAGGCATGACTGTACGCCACTGTGGACTTTACAGCACCGTACACTTAGGCTACACTAAATTCATAAAAACACGTTTATTTCTTCAGCAATAAACTGTTCTTAGCTTACCACAACTTTCGAATTTGATAAACCTTTTATTTTGTTGAACTTTTGGACTATTAAAATCAACACTTAGCCTAAAACACACTGTACAGTTGTACAAAATATTTTCTTTCTCTATATCCTTACACTATAAGCTTCTTTCTAATTTTTTTTTTTTTCTTTTTAAACTTTTTTGTTAAAAACTGAGGCACACTGCCAACCAGACACTTGTCCTGGTCACTTCAACCCCTGTCTCACTGTTGTGCCAGTGTGAATGCAAACCCTGCTCTCTGGCTGCCAAGCATGGATGTGGCCAGGACAGCAAATCAAGCAAGCATTCACGCTCCAGGCAAGAGGTCTGCTCAGGTACCCAAATAGGCTTTCCAGAATTTCCCCAAGATACTGAGACTCAGCCCCTTCCAGGCCTCACTGCCAAAGAGAATCAGAGAGGGGATCGGGGAGCCGTCCAGACTCTCCAGCCCAAGCTTGAAGCACACAGCCCAACACAAATTTGTAAACTTTCTTAAAACAATATGAGATTTTTTTTGCCTTTTTTTTTTTTTTTTTTTTTTTTAGCTCATCAACTATCATTAGTGTTAGTGTACTGAATGTGTAGACAAAGACAATTCTTCCAATGTAGCCCAGGGAAGTCAAAAGATTGGACACCCTGCTCTAGCCTCGTCTGTAGTGAAAATGGACTTGTACCCAAAGAGGCAACTCACTGTCCACAAGGACACCATCCCAGATGCTGACCATCAACCTCCTGCCTCCCTGGAACAGACCTTATCTGAGTCCCGTCAGAGCTCACATTGTCCCCCAGCCCCTGACGTCCAGACATGTGCCAGAACAGCCCCTCAGAGCTGTCTTGATGAGATGGGACGAGGGGTGGTAGAGATTCAGGTTCAGAACAGCTGCCTTAACCCTCCCTTCTGAGAGGTCTGTACCTGCTGGTTGGAGCCCTCACCCCTCAGAAGGCTTGGCCCATGTGCCAGGAAGTGCCCCCTAAAAGGACCTTCTGGTCCCTCTTCCTCCTCTGAGAGAAGTGCCCTGGAAGGAGACCCTCTGTGCTAGGGAACACAACCTCCATTCGTACAACCAGGCTGACTGGCGCCCTGATGTCCGGAGGCAGGAAGAGACGCAGGACCCAGCTTGTGTCTGTGCATCTGTGTTGCTCCAGCTGTGGTACCTGTGCAAACAGTGGAACCCCAAAGAACACTGGGTGGTCAACACACAGACACAGCACCTAATACAAGTATGTCAGTTTAAGTTGAATCTAAAATGGGACTTACAATGTCATATAAAAAAATGTTACTTAATTTTATAAGAAAATTGAGTTAAATTTTGTAAGGGCGTTAAAATATAATTTTAATAGGAAGCTATGAAAATTATCTACACTTGGTGTACAAATGACTGAAGTTTGGGTAACTCTGTAAAAGCCACTTATGGGTGCAAAGAGGGGTCTGTCACTTACTTTATAAGACATCGACTTCCAAATCTGTGCTGTTTTTAACCAGTGCCCTCTGGTGACACTAACATTTCTTAGCCTGAAAGAACACTGCCATGGAAACCGTAATAGGGATTTCACTAATTTTGGATTAAAATCATTATAAAACGGTTTAGTTGGTTTATGCTCTTGTTGACCAAATGCTCCTACAGATAGCATACTGCACATGTGTTCTGATGTGCTCTTGCATCTAAGGTCAATTTCCCTTATTCATCAAATTTTATTTACTTTAGATAAGAGAGACTTTGTAGTGAGCATGTACTCTATGAATCTGTACTTGGTTAGAAATACAAATTCTCAGACAAAACCCAGACCTATTTTATCAAAATCTGATCTAGTTTATTAAAATCTGGATTTAAAATAATATTTCCAGGTGATTCACATGCACATTAATGATTGTTACTAGCTCTATCGCCCAGGCTGGAGTACAATGGCACAATCTCGGCTCATTGCAGCCTCTGCCTCCCGGGTTCAAGCGATTCTCCTGCCTCAGCCTCTGGAGTAGCTGGCACCCGCCACCACACCCAGCTAATTTTTGTATATTTAGTAGAGATGGGGATTCACCATTTGGCCAGGCTGGTCTCAAACTCCTGGCCTCAAGTGATCTGCCCACCTCAGCCTCCCAAAGTGCTAGGATTGCAGGTGTGAGCCACCGCGCCCGGCCGGTACTCTATTCTTAAGAAGAGAAAAAGTTATATGGGTGTACTGATTTGTCAAACAGATACAGTTAAGAGTATACATTTCAATGCACATACATCTTATAAAAAATAATAATAAAGAGATGGGGAATGAGCCGAAGTATAGATGAAGCAGAAATAGCACATGATGAGTTGCTGTTGAGGCTGAGTGTCAGATCTATTATACCATTTTGTTCATTTTGTATATGTTTAAAATGTTCTGTAACAAAACACTTGTATAAAAAGACAAAGCTTATGTATAACATTAGCTCTTAAGATTTTGGCTACCTTTGGAGAGGGAGAAGGAAGAAAGTGATGTCAGAAGCACGAACAAGGCTGGTTCTATCTTGTGGTTACAAAAATGCATTTGCCTTGTGATAATTCACTGAGCTTTATCTTAATGCTTTGTGCATGTGCTTCTGCATTTGCCTTGTGATAATTCACTGAGCTTTATCTTAATGCTTTGTGCATGTGCTTCTGCATTTGCCTTGTGATAATTCACTGAGCTTTATCTTAATGCTTTGTGCATGTGCTTCTGTATGCATATTATGTATCAATAAAAATTTAAATATTAAAGAGAAAAACTGAAGTACACACATTAGCTGAGGCCTACACAGGGTCAGGTAATTAACATCACTGTCTTCTACCTCCACACTAGAAGGTCTTCAGGGGCAATAACAATAACGTATGTGGAGCTATCATCTCCTGTAATGTCTTCTTCCGGAATGAATACCTCCTGAAGAACCCGCCTAAAGCTGTCTTACAGTTGACATTTTTAAATTTTTAATTTTTTTTTTTTTTTTTTGAGACAGGGTGTTGCTCTGTCACCCAGGCTGGCCATCATAGTTCGCTGCAACTTTGAACTCCGGGACTCAAGCAATCTTCCTGCCTCAGCCTCTGGAGTAGCTGAGACTACAGGCATGTGCCACCACGCCTGGCTTACGTATTTCACTTCATTTTATTTTATTTTTGTAGAGGCTGGGTCTCAGCATGTCACTCAGGCTGGTCTCAAACTCCTGGCCTAAAGTTATCCTTCCACCTTGGTCTCCCAAAGCACTGGGATTATAGGCATGAGCCACCACATCTGGCCAACTTTTTTTTTTTTTAAATAAGTAGTACACTCTAAATAACAATAAAAAGTATAAGTATGTTAAATACATAAACCAGTAATATAGCCATTTATTATTATCAAGTAATCACGTATATATATAATTGTACGCACTATACTTTCATATGACTAACAGCACAGGATATCTGTTTACCTAGAATCACCACAAACATGTGAACAACGTGTTAGGCTACATTCCAACACCTATGATGTGCCTAGGTCACAGACACTTTCCAGCTCCGTTATAATCTTAGGAGACCACCATTGTACATGCAGGCTGTTGTGGACCAACATGTCATTATAAGGCACATGACTATATTTCCAATGTCCGCATTGCACGAGCTGACTTTAACATATAATGTCCTGGAAAAACGAAAATGTAGTATCTCATTTATCTGCAAGGGATACACTCCAAGACCCTCAGTGGATGCCAGAAACCTTGAATGGTACCCAACCTTTCTCTCTCCTCTGTGTGTGTGTGCACATTGTGTGTGTGTGTGTGTAAATAGATAAAACAAAATTACATATTTTAACTAATGTCCTTTTTCCATAATAACCCTGATATAAGTGGCTATGAAGTGCCACAAGAGTTTTTTCCCTGAATAAAATAAGTGTTAAGTCCTAGAAACAATATACAGAGGCCAGTATACGGTTACATAGTTTCAAAACAGACACCTCAAACTTTGGCCCCCTAAATTTTTATTTTAAAGTAAACTTAAATATTGATGAGCATTTCTCATTGCTAAGAATAATTTTTTTACTGCCACCTAGTGGCAAATAGTCTAAACACAAAACCATTAAAGATTAGGCACCAGCTCTTAGACAAAAACAAATTTCTATAGTCATATAATAATAGGTTCTTTTTCAAATGCTGGCAGAGCAATCTTGGAGATCCTTTACTCTAACTCCCTCATTTTACTAATGAAGCACTGAGTTTCTAAATATACAAATCAGTAATTAAGGAAAGGATGTGCATATAAATGAACAGGTTCAGACATAAAGACGTACAGATATTATCACCCTGACCATTGATAGAAAATCTTCCATGGGTAGAAAGTATAGGAACTAACACAGCTGTACCTAAAATGATTTTAAGCCCAATTTCGATTCATGTAAAAGTTAAGAATGAAACTCTGCTCATGTGTGAAAAGCCATTGAATATGCTAAGATCATGAGGGTGAACTTTCCTAAGAAGGCAAGTTTTAAATAAAGCAGAGGGAAATCCACTGCCCTTGCTTTTGGGTGCTGTTAGTTGTCCTCGCCTCACTGTATCTGCTCCCTCAAGTGTAACAGGCAGAACATTCACAGGCAGGCTGGGAAAGCTGGAGCGATGGGCTGTGGTCTGGAACATGGTATGGGTGTGGAAGATGGGCTGTGGGTTTTGCTCAGGCAAAGGGCTAGGAGAGCCAAACTGTGGTCAATATTCTCAAACTGAGACAGAGCACATCTATTATGCTTCTCTAAACAATTTCTTCATCTGATCATTAAAGTCTTTTAGAATTTCCACCACTTGGGTCTCCATGGCATATCTCTTTATACAAAATATACAAAAAAAAAAAAAAAGGTGTTGGACAGGTGTCGTGGCTCACGCCTGTAATCCCAGCACTTTGGGAGGCCAACGCGGATGGATCACAAGGTCAGGAGATCGAGACCATCCTGGCTAACACGGTGATACCCCATCTCTACTAAAAATACAAAAAATTAGCCGGGCATGCGGGCGGGCGCCTTTAGACCCAGCTACTTGGGAGGCTGAGGCAGGAGAATGGCATGAACTCGGGAGGCGGAGCTCGCAGTGAGCCGAGATTGCGCCACTGTACTCCAGCCCAGGCAACAGAGCAAGACTCCGTCTCAAAAAAAAAAAAAAAAAGTGCTTATAAATAGGGATCCATTATTTATTCATTCAACAAACAGGTTGAGGATGGTCTGCTTTCAAGCCACTCTCCTGGAACCACTGGAGTGAGAAGCCCTGCAGCCTGGTGAAGGGTGCTGCAGGTGGGAACAGCCAGCACGAGCCAGCTCGCTAAGTGCTGGAATGACTCTTGGTGAGGCAGCTGCTGTGGGAACAGAGCAAGGAGAGATGAGTTCCAACTGCTGGGTTTTGTGGTGCTCCCAAAGACAATGGCATCTGAGCTGATTCTGAGGGCTGGGGAAGAAGACAAACCGGAGGAGGGAGAGGCGAGGGGAAGAGAGAAAGTACCTGTGTGATGTGGCTGGGACAGAGGAAGGTGACTGGGGAGGGAGGAGAGAAAAAAGGTGGGAAAACCTCTTCTGTCACCCCCTAAGGTTCCCAGCCCCCACTCCAGCCTGCCCCGACATGGCCTCGGCCCGCCTAGGCAAACTCACTTCCCCTGCCTTTCTCTTTCATCCCTGCGACTTGGTGACATCAGACTCCCGGCTGGTCACCAAATTCACCCAGCCCCTTCCCACCTCCAGACCATTTCCTTCTTCTGAGAAACCCAACAGCCTCCCCGCCCCCATCTCTAGCTGCCAAAATCATACCCGTCTTTCAAAATTCACCTTTCTCCAGGATTCCTGTTCTAGTTCTTGACTGGGCAAGATGTTGTTCTGAAGTCTCTGTGGTTCCTCCCTTGTGTTTCTCTCCCGGCACCTTCCAAGGTCACCTTGCAGTGTAACGGTGAGCCTGCTCTCCTCTGTCCACCGTTACACGCAGGCGCTCCACGGTAGGCACTGCCTCGCTATCCCTCACAGTCCCAGCACAGCTGTGACCCACACAATAGTCGTTCAGTAAAGACCAGCTGACTCAAAACCAAGAGCACGGATTGCCCTCTTACTGCTACTGAAGAACAGCATCGCTACAGGATTCCCTCGTGACCTCGTTATAGGGGAACACAAGTTTTCTTTTTCACAATTTGCTTTCCTAAGTTGCAGGTCATAAAATACCCACAGAAAACTGGGAAAACATGACATGGCTACGTGCTTTTACTTTAAGGACATTAACTCATGTTGGTAACACTGACCAGAACCTGCACACCAATGAGGATGTACATCACTGGCTAAGGTGTTGCTTTGGCGCCACTCAGCTTGCAGTAACCTTCAGGTGCTGAGGTATTAGAACATCCAGGACGGACAGGAAAAGCAGAAGCAAAGGATTATCTTTGCTGAAAGGGGTCCTGGGAAATTCAGCCTGAGCTGTGTTTAAATAGAAGTTATAATGCATATCTACATACTTAAAAACATTTTTTTCTGCAAACCTGGTTAGTAAAACAAAGCTTCTGTTAGTTCCATTCGATACACTCAATTATTTTTGGCCCCCCAAAATGTATTTCTCAGGTATAAATTGGTGTGTTTAGCCTTCTCTTAGTCTACTCAGTCCTGGGTCTGTGGCCACGCTGCCACGTCGAATACCTGGAGGGCTCTCTGACGATGACCATATAAAACACTTGTGCCCAAATGCTGAATTAGTTGCTTCTTCCTCCCCGCCCCTGCTTTTTAAAAAATGTTCCCATGGCATTTTATGTAAACATCTAGTAAAAAAATTTATGTTGTTACACTGAAATTCTTTGTTTACTTAATATCAAAATGCCCAAACCGACTAAATTACCTGCACGTGACTTCTATTTTTCTAAATTAAATACCATGGTGAAAATTGGCCAATTTTCTTATAACACAATTTTAAATTATCACTTCACCCTGCCAACAAAGACAAACTAGAAATCAGAACAACTCATAAGCACCATCTACATTTGTTTCACTAAAAAAGGAAAGAAAGGTCCTCTATAGAGTAAGACGGACCACAACTCCCCGGCACAGCATTACACGACAAGACAGCAGAGAAGATTCTTGTCACAAACTGTTAACAATAAGACGGACCACCACTCCCCGGCACAGCATTACACGACAAGACAGCAGAGAAGATTCTTGTCACAAACTGTTAACAATAAGACGGACCACCACTCCCCGGCACAGCATTACACGACAAGACAGCAGAGAAGATTCTTGTCACAAACTGTTAACAATAAGACGGACCACCACTCCCCGGCACAGCATTACACGACAAGACAGCAGAGAAGATTCTTGTCACAAACTGTTAACAATAAGACGGACCACCACTCCCCGGCACAGCATTACACGACAAGACAGCAGAGAAGATTCTTGTCACAAACTGTTAACAATAAGACGGACCACCACTCCCCGGCACAGCATTACACGACAAGACAGCAGAGAAGATTCTTGTCACAAACTGTTAACAATAAGACGGACCACCACTCCCCGGCACAGCAATTACACGACAAGACAGCAGAGGAAGATTCTTGTCACAAACTGTTAACCAATAAGACGGACCTACCACTACCCGGCACAGCATTACACGCAATACAGCAGAGAAGATTTCTTGTCACAAACTGTTAACAATAAGTACGACCACCCACTCCCCGGCACAGCATTACAAGACACAGACAGAAGAGAAGATTCTTGTCACAAACTGTTAACAATAAGACGGCCCACCACTCCCCGGCACAGCATTACACCGACAAGACAGCAGAGAAGATTTCTTGTCCACAACTGGTTAACAATAAGACGGACCACCACTCCCCCGGCAACAGGCATTACACGAACAAGACAGAAGTAGAAGATTCTTCTCACAAACTGTTAACAATAAGAAGGACCACCACTCCCCGGCACAGCATTACACGACAAGACAGCCAAGAAGATGCTTGTCACAAAATGTTAACAATAAGACGGACCACAACTCCCCGGCAACAGCTATTACACGACAAGACAGCAGAGAAGATTTCTTGTCACAAACTGTTAACAATAAGACGGACCACCACTCCCCGGCACCAGCATTACACGACAAGACAGCAGAGAAGATTCTTGTCACAAACTGTTAACAATAAGACGGACCACCACTCCCCGGCACAGCATTACACGACAAGACAGCAGAGAAGATTCTTGTCACAAACTGTTAACAATAAGACGGACCACAACTCCCCGGCACAGCATTACACGACAAGACAGCAGAGAAGATTCTTGTCACAAACTGTTAACAATAAGACGGACCACCACTCCCCGGCACAGCATTACACGACAAGACAGCAGAGAAGATTCTTGTTACAAACTGTTAACAATAAGATGGACCACCACTCCCCGGCACAGCATTACACGACAAGACAGCAAAGAAGATTCGTGTTACAAAACTGTTAAAAATACATGTGAAAGGTCTGCATAAAGGAAGACCTTGTGATCTTAGCAAGAAAAATTCAATGTCACAAATATGTCAGTTCTCTGGCATAGAAACTCAATGCAGTACCAGTAACAATTCCAAATAGGGTTTTTGGTGGAACTTTAGAAGCTTTTCCAAAATTCACATGGAGAAGCAAGGGGCCAAGAACAGCACATGTTAAAAGAAAGAAGAACATTATAGAAATAAACAGGCAGCATGATTCTGTTTATATAAAGTTCAAAAGCAGGCACTAAAGGAGATGTGGTTCACGGACACACACACACGAGTGGTAGACGTGCAAATCCCCCCAATCACCTCTGGCTGAACGTCCTAACGGTACCAAGTAAAGCGAATCAGATACTTCACACTATCGTATTCTGTGCCTGTTAGTCTGAAGCCACCTATAATACTGAGATGTCTCAGGAAGGAAATATTCTTGTAACATGGTTTCACTGATAACTCTTTTCAAATCTGAAATCTTTAATATCTGAAATGATAAAGAATTTCTTTCCATATTATGACATACAGTGCATACCCATTGGCTGGTGATAAAACTATTACGGAAATAAGATACAAATTGCTTGAAAGGGTATTTGGAATTTTATAAGTTAAAAAAGTCTTTCAATCTCCTATTTCTTTGTTACTTAGAAATTAAGAATTAAAAGATATTCGAACATGCAAATGGCACTTTTCATACTAGAATAATCTACAATCCAAATGCAGAAGTCACTCCTAAATTAAAGGTATGGTTTTACTTTTACTACTTTCTTTCTGAAAATCAGGGGGTTTAAGTTAATTTAAAATCATTTTGAGAAAAAAGGAGTAATTATCTTCATTACAAATATTTGTGATCATGCATCCTTTAGTGAAGTCATAATGAATGGTTGGACTTCTTTGGGCATGAAGACAGTCTAAGCTTAGGGCCTAGACCTTACTTCCTTCCAACACAAAGATGGCAGTCTGAGGAAATCAACCTAAGCAGTGACACAGGAACCAAATCATGCCCAATTCCCAACCTCGAACCCAACGACTTGCTTCCAACAGCCAGTGGTCTTCCTTATACTCTTATTAGGGCACAGCAGATTCCATCTAACAGATCTACAATTACCATAGTTCCTTTTAAACCAGTTCAGTGATTTCCGGTTTTACAGAATCCGTATCTACCTAAGCCTAAGTGGACAAACTGTAATTCAGCGAACAATTCCGCACTGCAGGAAAAAATAACCATGTAAAGCATGTATTCAGAAACACTTGTCCCCACTGCACGGTTAGGAAGCAAAATTCAACAAATAGTCATTGACAATTTTGCCTCTTTCATAAACCACACTTTGAGATATATAAAAGTATTGCTAATTTCAAATCAAAGCAGCAGCCAAGTCTAATTAAATTTTTCCTCAGAAAATCTGAAATCCTACCATATGTTTAAAATGGATTTACTATTCAGCACTCTTGTTTTTATTTTTTAGGAGATGGGCTCTTGCTATGTTGCCCAGGCTGCTCTGGAGCTCCTGAGCTCAATGGCAATGTTCACACCTCTGCCTCCCAAGTGCGCACTCTGTGGGTGGGGCCCTAGAATCTGCGTCTCCAACAGGAGCACCACCCACCCCCCTGCACCAAAGGTTGGTGTTGATAAGCTACATATTGATCAAGCCCCTTAACAGGGCTGTTGAAATACCATTAAGGAAAGTAGGTTTAAACCAATCACATTTTCTCAATGCTGTCACCATTGACATTTTGGGCCTGACAATGCCTTGTTGCAGGGGCCTGACCTGCGCATTTCTGCCTTCTACCCCCATCAACGCCAGGAGCTCCCCTCACAAATTGTGACAACCACACGTCCCCAGACATTGCTCAAATCCCCTCGGCAGCAAAAGTGCCTCAGCCGAGCAGCTCTTGTTGAAACACACGCCCATTTTTAGAACTGAGTTTGGATTACAGTTTTTGAACATTCATCTTGTCTTTGGGATAAAGACAGATATTGGCAACATAAAGGAGACTTGTGTGGCTGACACAGAAACACTCCAGGAGTTATTATCATGTGAAGAAAGCAAGTCACAGAGTATCAGAGTCAGTATAATTCCACCTATGTGAAAACAAACATAAAACAAAGTTATTTCCATATATAAAGGCAAAGAAGACTGCAAGAATCTGCACAGCCCACTGATACCAGGTTACTTCTCAGGAGGCTTTTGAGGTTGGGGGCCGACTGCTGTGCTTGGACTGTTGGATTTTTTTTTTTTTTTTTTTTTTTGAGAAGTAGTCTCAATCTATTGTCCAGACTGGAGTGCAGTGGCATGATCTCGACTCACAGCAACCTCCACCTCCCGGGTTCAAGCGATTCTCCTGCCTCAGCCTCCTGTGTAGCTGGGATTACAGGCATGAGCCACCACGCCCAGCTAAGTTTTGTATTTTCAGTAGAAACGGAGTTTCACCATATTGATCAGGCTGCTCGTGAACTCCGGACCTTAAGTGATGCGCCTGCCTCAGCCTTCCAAAGTGCTGGGATTACAGGCATGAGCCACTGTGCCCGGCCTTAGGATAATCTTCAAAAACAGTGTTAGGTCTCCACTTCTATAAAATGTAGATGATAAAACTGACTTTGAGGAAGTTCACAGAAGTGAGTGAGGCACATGCACGGGAAGCAGCGAACATAACGTGTTCCCAGCACATCTCCCATCTCCCATCTGATGCTACTGCATCTGAAGCTGCAGTTCGGGCGAGCATGGAGTATAATCTGATAACTGCATAACCCCAGTTCCCGGGTTCTGGATTCCTCTAACCTTCTCCCTTCTCCCTCTTCACGGTCACTGCCAAGGCCCACCTCCTGCCCTCTGGCTCGTCCCAGTGCCTGCTCCTGCATTCACTCACCTGACCATATCATTTCTAGGTCTGCCACAAAAGTATGCAGAGGCCCAGAATGAGCCAAGGGTGAAAATCAGAGTGCCTAAGTCAGTGTTTCTCAGGATGTGATGCGCAGAGACCTCAATCTGAATTACCCTGCAGACCACCTGGGTCCCACCCAGCCCACGGAGTCCAAACCTCTGGGGTGGGGCCTAGAATCTGCTTTTCCAACAGGACCAACACCCCCTCCCCACTGCACTGTAAAGTCTGGGGCTCACCAGCCACAGACCTGACTCTAGCTCAAAGGCTGTGTGTCTTGATCTCCTGTGCACTAGGGAAAGAACCAGGAGAGGACAGCATGGGGGAAGCCCAGGTCATCCTGTGACCTCCCCACCTCTGCCGGAGTGACCCCTTCCTCTGGTTCAAAATCTCCAACAACAGGGTGCAGACACACCCTAGACCACCGTGTGTGGTGAGATTACTTGAGGACCTGAGGTAGAACACTTTCGGGATGGAAATGCCTCAAGACTTGGAGTCAGACCCATTTAGGTTCACCGAGTAGTTCTGCCTCTCAGTGAAGAAATCACTTACTGTCACTACACATCGGTGTCTTCTTTTGAACGGAGAAAGTGACACCTCTCAAGGTGAGGAGGTCTGAAAGAAGCCATGTGTGTACATCGCCGGCTAGAGCTCTGGCTCATCGTAGGTACGAAACAAATGTTAGTTTTCACGGTTCAGCACCAGGGCTGTTCCTCTGACATGGGCCAAATGTCTAGAACCCATCCTCATTAGGGGGAGAAAAAGTCTTTAAGTCTTCTGACTCATGATTCTATTGGCCTACACAGCAAGCACTGATCACTGCCAGTACTGAACCGACCTCTTCCATCTCCCACGAGAGATGTGATCTCACGGTCTCTCCCTGGGGCTCTTCTTCCCAGGCTCCCAGGAAGGCAAGTGTCACGCCACAACTGCCACAGCCTCGGGAGGCAGGCAGCGCGCGGGTTCACGCAGCCCGCTCCAGGAAGAGCTCCCGTAGGCTCGTGCCACTGCCTCCAAACACGACTTCATATTGAAAACACCACACCCCAGCACCACCATTACCCCTAGGGAGAAGACACAAGAAGTCAGAAGGAACCACAAGCCCAGAATTCACACTGCTTGGTCCCAGAAAGAAGGTCAGGAGTTCCTAGAAGGGATAAATTTCCCTCCAGTGAAATGTAAAATATTTGCTTTCCTTGGTACGTGCTGCTCCTGTCCGTAATGTCAAATCTTCCTACTCGGTAAACCTTATCACCCTTCGGTGGTGGCCACACGACAGTCTGAGACAGGTCAGCGTCTGTGTCTGTCTTCTCAGGAACCTCTCTGTTTGCTTTCCACTAACTTTTACTTCCTGCAGTTTCTCGTTCTCTCGTATTTTTATGTCCACTCCTGCCACACCCTGCCATTTATAATCCCTCCCTGGACTGACTCTCGGGCCTTTGCCTCCTGTCCTTAAGCCTAATCTGCCTGAATCCTTTTCTCATTTCACTCTGGATACTCAAACTTACAGTATGATGTGCCCTATAATTTTTTAAAAACAAAATTACAAATAAGTTACAAATGATATTTTAAGTCAAGTTCAAAAACAGAATTTCCTTTCCTTTAAATCTCAATATATGTAATCTTCTCATGATAGCATATTATATGTGCATTCTGGGATGCTATTCAAATACTGTGACTATCAATTAAATATGCCA